>NC_135498.1:146749052-147049052 GCF_052857255.1 Amblyomma americanum
TTTGCTATAAGTGATCTAGTTTTGACGATATTGAGCACTTTACCTTCTTTGTTTGGAGGTGAGCTATCTGTAAAACTACAGGTGTTACAATAAAAATTTGCCTACCAAATTAATCTAGAACACACCAGGAATGCAAAAATCAAGTTTAAATGTTCTCTTCCCATTTTAACCAAAGTTAGTGCTTGTCAAAGTTTAGAGACCAGAAAGCCATCTGGACACTCAAGAAAACATGTAAATTTTAAATAGTTTTCTCATAAAGTACCACAAATTTATTTGTAATTTTGCACTCTATATGAGTTTATGCCTTTGGTGTAATAAGAATTATAGCAATAGCATAAGTAGAACCAGAGATATCGCATCTCCAAACCTGCAACATGGTCAAAAATACAGTTTTGAGAAAACGAAGAAAAACGTTTTACAGATTATTTATTCACACAAAACTTTAAAAGGAGCTAGAAAATGCAATCAGTATGCCCCAGGAGCATAATCTGGGTGCATAGAGTCCCGGTGCTTTCGTTTCACACCCTTCTTCAACGCATCTGAACTTTCATGTTTCTTGTCACATTTGAGACTTCGACGAACATCTTTCTCCATAGCCCTCTTGAGGCCTGTTCTTGGCATATTTGTCTTTAACTCGCCTAGTATTGTGGCAGCTGCATTCTGGCTCCCTGTATTGAAGCGAAGCACCGCCTCAGCGACAGCTGCTTCGACGGCAAACAGTGAGGAGCGATGCTCTTTTGGCACCCAGATTCCACAGGACCGAATGAAAACTCTCATTGGAGTTCTGCGTTTTCCCGCGGAAACACCTTTTCAGCAGTTTTGCTTCAGAGAGCCGCTCATAGACTGGCAGCAGTGGACGAGCTACATCCTGTGGCAAATTGTAGCTGCGCTTGGGTGCTCGATCTCCTTTTGCAACAGCAGCATTGTGCCGCCACCATGAATCCCTGCCAGTTGGGCATGAGTGGTCAGAGTGATCATCTGTAGATGTCACATGGCGGTATGTGGCCATGACTGCCCTCTTCATGTTTATGTCGCCTTCATGCGACTTGAGAGCCCGGCCATAATATGTACTCAATTTGGAATTCAGATCACCCGTTAGTCGGCCTTTACCTCCTAAGCTACGACCATCTTCGGTTTTATGCTTCTGAACGAGGTTGCGAAGAGCTGTTCCCATTATTTTTTTAACATGGTTGACGCAATCTTTTCTTGACTGGAATAAACCCATAAACTTGCGCCTGGTTTATGGCATCAAATGTGCGACTGTCCCCATCGCAGAGGACAGCCATGTAGCGGAGGTTGTGGCGCTCAAGAGATCTCTGAAATAAAATGAGACCTGCCTCAACCTCCATTTGACCCGATTTACAGTCGGTGTTTTTCTGGCATCTGACCTGGTACTTTTTCTTCCAGTCTTCGTATTGCTCTGCATCAGGTTTCGGACCAAGTTCACAACCTAAGCAAAAATTGCTTAGGACGACGTAGTCCAACACGTAGCCGGTGAAAAGCTCTACGACAGCTCCTACCCCTATAGGCACCCTGCATCCGCCAGGCGCCGCCACCTTCGGTTGTCGTGAAGCGCCACCGCGTAGCCGCTTTTGCGTTCGCTGGGGGATAGCTGCAGCAGACGACGCGCCTCACGCGGTGCAGCGAGATGGCGGTAAAGAACGTGCCCGTTGTTTTATCAACGGGTTTCCTGGAAGTTCAAGTCGTTGACGCTTTTTTTTTCGCAGTGCAAACCTAAAAAAGGGTACACTACTACTGCAAGAGGGCCACCTCTGCGACGCCAGTGAATCTGTGCTTGCTCATGGCTCCGAAGTTGCGGGAAAATGCATATATGCATGCAAAATTCGAGAAGCTGTCGTGGTGTGAATGGTAGATAATGCTGCTAGAAAGGAAAACGGAAGACCATGCTTTAACTTGATCAAAAACAAAAGGAGTTTGTTTTCAAGGGAAAGTTCATTCACCCGTTGTGTTGAGCCAGGAAGAACACTAAGCAGAAGGGCAAAAATTTGAAAAGACACTGCTGTTAATGACTGCAGTGTAGATTCATCATTACACAGCGCTATAAACCCGCCGAAGTAGGGCTGCGTATACACTGGGCCAATGGCCTTGTCACAAAAATCTATATCACACACAGTTCCTTGCTCCACTGTAGATGATGTCTTGTGGGATACAAAGCAGCTTGCAGTGCAATTAGAAGTAACCGAGAGAAAGATAAGCTCTCCAGTAACGCACTCCGGTTGATCTTCTGTCATTGTAGATGCCTGCATTACAGAAATACCGATAAACACCACATAACATTTTCATTTCTGTGGGAGTCCAATATGTAAAATTCAACACTCGAGGAAAAGGAAAATCTTACATCAACTAGGCTACATTCCATAGGTGCAATTTCATTAGCTTGTTCTGCGGAGTAATCAATGGCAGGGACAGGTGAATCCGGGTGTGGGGCAGGATCCTGATACTTTCCTGCAGCTTTCTTCTTTTCCCTTTCCATTTGCCTACAAACAATAGACAATAAAAATCACAATGACCATCCGCAGCCTGTCTTTAACTGGAACGCATTTAACACTCTACGCTTTAGAGAAACACGCGTGTACCTTTCAAATCGTCTGCTTGAGCCAGGAGTTTGTTTATTCTTGTAAACAGACGGGAAGATGCTTGGATGATATGAAATATGACCTTCTTCGTTGGCCTTGACATTGCCGACAGAATGCTTACAGCATATCCTTGAGTTTTTCGATGGAAGCCAACCCGTCCCGTCTTCACTGCGCAGTACAACTGAAAAAAAAAGGTGGGTAGAAAGGCGCAACAAAGGAGTTCATGCTAGCACAGCAGCACGCTGACGGTGCCTAAAAAGCAATAAACAGAGTTTCCAGAGCCCATAATATAACCTACAAACAAGTACAGTAAGAACCTGAGTAACACGCAAAGGTTGCCGCCGAAGCGTTTAACACGACCTCTTAAAAATTTTAGCGAGGTTTGGAATATACTATTAAACAAGATCAACAGCATTTTAAATATAAACGCTTTAAAAGGTCACAAGCGCTGTGGAGTGGAAACACGCATATAGTTCGCGGTGCTAGCGTCGTGAGAGCGCTGCGGTTTCGTGTAAACGAAGCTAGGACAGACGTGAAGACCGTATTCGACCGCCTTGGTATACTCATGCGGGCGCTTCTACACTTACGTTAGAGCTCGTTCACGGCACGACGATAGCAATCTGAGCTTCTTTCTTCATGCAGTGGCTTCAAAACGATATATAAAAACACCCGTGAGCGCCGATTTCCTAAGTCAATGGCATTAATAAGAACCGAAATCTTACTTCTGACGACGAACTAGCTGTATCCAACGTTGGCTCCGTTCTCTCTCCCAGGGTCTCGATGGGAAGGAGAAAAACTTGATGCCTGGTGAGTTGCTGTACTCGCTGTTACACCCTACTACACAGCAATTTTTGTTGTTTGGATGCAGACCCATGGAAACGCAATCTCAAAAACAAGGCTCCTAGACGAAACAGCAGCGGCGATGCTACTCGGTCGGCGGGACTTGCTCAGGCTTGCTCGGCTGCAGCCCCCAGCGGACGCTCAGGCCGCCGCCAGAGGCGCCGTCGTCGGCGCTGGAGTTACATCTGCAGGGTGCCTATATGCGACGAGTGGCCCCGCGTCATCCATGTCCCGTCGAAGCATACGGCAATATTATTTCAGTGGCTAAAGCACAACTCTTCATACAGCGTCACCACTTCACGCGTGCACTGCTTCATTGCGGTTTCTGCTGCTCGCGTGGCAGCAGGCTGTAGGATAGTTTTCAGGTGACACTGAAAAATCTTTTTTTGCATTGCTCGCCCAGACAACCCCATGGCCGAAAATATGTCGTTCATGGCCGTTACCAGTTGAAAGCATTGCGCGGCCCGCGAGAATGTTTACTTCGAAGGGGTTGCAACGTTTCGCGCTGTCAACCCTCTGGGAGCTCCACACGGACGAAACTTCGCCACAGTTTTTGCACACCAATACCAGCTTTGTAGCAAGGCCATAATCCTGATCACCCCGCACTACCTCCACGCACACACACGGCACGTTTTACATGCCACAAGACTCAGAAGCACATTCAAAGCGGCGAGATCTAGTATGACGTAATCGGCAGCTGACACAGGCGACGCTTCCTCTGTACTGTTCCTGAAACACTCTAGCTTCCTTTTTGTTGCTGGCGTTGAGTCGATCTGTCGAAGCGCAGCGTTCTCGCGGGCACTCGCTCGTTGCAGTTCGCTGCTCGTCACGACCGTCGTGTCAATCCTCACGCGACTCTAGGTGCGCAGACCAACGCAGCCGGCGAGGCACAATTTTCCGGCGTTGCAGCGTCCACGCTCGATTGCTGGGCATCCACTACGTGTTCCAGTGGCGTCGATTCATTTTCAGGCGCCGTGGCGTCAATTCTTACGCGGCCGGAGTCGCGGCGAAGAGACGCGCCGTCGACGTCGTCCAACGCAGTCGGTGCGGCGATGTTTTTCGGCGGCGCAGTATCTCCAGTCGATTGCCGAGCACCCACTAAGCCTTGCGACGGCGCCGGTTCATCTGCGCGCTTTTTGGCTTTCTTTCGCCTCCGCCCATAGCGGTTCACAGAACGGAATTTTGTCGGACCTCCAGGCATGGCGATGCGCGCGTCGGACAGGACTCTAACAAAATGGAGGCTTTGTTTGGGTGGCCATGGCCGCCCGTTGCGACGCAGCCAATCGTAAGCTGCCATATCGGTCACGTGCCTGAACTGGCCAATAGCAATGCACACTGCGCGTTCTTTTTGTGATCGTTTTATCCACGCGCACAGGAGCCCCAGTTCTGCTTGAAAGAAAAAAAAAAGCTCGAAGCGCGAACTTTCGAACGAGACCAATATGGCACCGGTTGCATGCGGCGTTCCCGAGCTAGAGTGTACTTATAGTGAACTGGAATATATTATAGTGGCATGAACGGCTCCGCGCAGGCGGCCCGTTTGCGCATGGATGCCGCGAGATGGCGCCACTGCAACCTTTCCTACTGCTCCGGCGCGGTGGCGAACGGTTTCTGGGGCTTTCTCGCACGCAATAATTGCAGGCTGCGAAATTACCGAAGCTGTTATCTAAACACATCCTATTTCCTCGTGCATTTACTCATTATTTGCACACTTGTAATGCATATGCCGGTAAATCAATCAAGCCCGAACATCGCGTTGCGCGTTTTCAACCCAGTATAAGCTATGTCGCCGGTTGGGGGTAGAAAAAAAGTTCATTATCCTTTCTACATCAGCACGAATTTGCCACTTAATTACACTGTGCTGAACATGTACAGTCGCGACCAGAATGACCTGCAATGCTTTACCGGGCACTTTCTCTTGGTTTGCGTTTAATAGCAAAAGATTACGCTGTGCTGCACAGTACCAGGCACCCATGAAAACTTCTCAGCAGCTATATACGAACTTCGTTACAGCCACGAACTAGCATAGCTTCCTGACATAAGCTCGCAAAACCTGATGCGCGTTGCGAGTCATACTGAGCGCGATAGTATAAGCTGTCCACAGACATAAGCAGGCATTTAATAACACATTTTGCGAAACTTGCATCCTTTTACCGAAGTCGCGCGCGAAAAACAGGAAACATTCCGACGGGCGTTTCTCAATGCTGTTTGTTAATGGCGCGGAAATTTAGCAAGAGTTGATTCCCACCTTCGGCCCACTTACGCCCACCCCGATAAATTCTTGATCATCGAGTTTTCCCATGTAAGTCAGAGTAAGGGCAGCGCTCCACATATGGTAAGCAGCTGCTGTGCTGAAGAAATCAGAGAGAAAAGCAGGGCTAAAGTGTGATTTATTCAAAATGGGCAGAGTGATGTTTAGCACCTGCTCAATTTAAGGTGCTTTGCACCTTGACGCCTTTTGAGACTAGCCTGGTTTAGGCTTTTTGTAAAAAAATGTAGGCGTGTTGTAACATAAAATGCAATTACTTCAGCTGCAACTTGCTCACAATGATCTTGGCATCCAAGTTCAATCTTCTGCTTTTGCTTAATGTGGCCAAGAACATCAAGTACACTGTCAGAATGCAGTTCCAAAAGGCTAAAGCATTCAGTAAAGGCTTCCTCCAGATTTACTACAAATGCATAGAGCACACTTGACGGGTACAGGAGGCCGCCGTTATCTCTCATTCGGGTCAATGACGCCAAGTTCAAACATTCTGCAGCCTCTTTTGTCATCAAGAGACGAGCGAGACATGCCTCACATCCAGACTTCAGGATGCACTTCCGGGCAACATACCCGGCAATATAGAAAATAAGCCTGCTGTCACTGCTTGCAACAACACAGGATGCATGATCTGGGGCACTGTCCGTAAGCAGGTCTTCTGCTGCACTCAAATCTCCCGAGTCAAGCACTTTGTCAACAAGCTGTTGTTTACCACTTGAACTAGCTTGAACACCAGCATCTGCAGGCAGAAGAGCGCTGAGGACACCAGCCTCACAATTTCCTCTGGATACTGAGTGTGCTAGGTTGCTGAAACTCAGTTAACGGTGATAATAAACTGCTGGGGCGTTGGATGCGAGTTGCAACCAGACGACTGGCGTACAATTCCAAAAAGACGCTCAACAGGGTCTTGACTAACTCTAGACGTCATGAGGTACCTGAAGCCAAGATCATCACATAGGTACTTCAAAAGTGCTAGTACGCTTGCTACAGTCACTCTTAGTCCAGTAGCTGTCGATTTGCTAAGGAAGCCTTGTTGCCCCTTTGTGTGGTTTACCCAGCTCCCCAGAAACTCCAGGAATGAATTAAGTTTCTGCACAGCAGGGGAGTTCGGCCGCAGAGCCTCAGCAGGAAAGCGAGACGTCAGGATCTCGATGAGGTCGTGAATGACTCTGCAAAAGGGAAGGAGAGAAGGTTTTACTTTGTTCATTGACAGTATAACTATATGCAAATTGCAATAATAACAGAAAGGGCTACTAAGCAGAAACAAAAATGTGCTACATTAGAACAAATGTGTAACACTTGAAAAAGTTCACTGTAGCTGTGATGTCACCACAGTGTTCCTCGATCGTGGTCTTGTAGAGCTCCAGCCCATCACTGACTTTTTTCCCAAAAAGCTGAAATGCTAATGAGACCCTCATTCTCTCAAAATTGTTGGGGTTTGTATGACTGTTTGTGATGCCATGCATTGCCTGCAGAGTGACGCAACTCCTGGTGCTGTCCACTCTGAGAGCCTTCCGAACCACCTGCATGGACACCTGAAACCAATGCAATGTGATAGTCAGCGAATATATATGACCATTTTGCAAAAACTAACTATAGTGTGAAGTTCAGCTGCACAAATTATTCAAACTTACTTTTCCTTCAGGCACTTTGAAGTCAGACTTGAGCAGCCCATTCCGCAGACATTTTATCAGATGCGGGAAATCTGAGATGAAGTAGAGCTGACGATCAGGGTCAATAGGATGCACAGCGCTGCACTTGGCCCCAGTTAATGATGCAGCAATGCCCATTTTGGTCCACATTTTTCTGTTCCAGGTTGCTCCATCTGATGTAATAAAATCGACCCGCAGTCCAGCTTTTTCCACTAGGATCACAGCTTCAACCATGATCTTAGCCAGAAGACTGCCTTCTACGTTTCCACGTGTGGCAAATGCACCCAGTATTTGGGTCCACTTCCCAACAAAAGGCACAAAAATGATGACCATTCCATGGTCACAGACAGCGTGTTTGTCTTCTGATGAAGAGAAGGCACCAAGGTCAACAAACCCATCCACATGACCTGCTGTCGTCACGGAAAGGTGTTCCGACAGTTTCATCTCGTCCACTATGAGACCCCCGTGACGCGAGAAATTGTCCATTGTGGAGGTTGTCTTGCTGATCACTTCAAAAATCTTCTCGCTGAATCCAAATCCAGTCCTGTACAGCTGCAGGTATTTACGAAGTGTGGACTTACTTGGCAGTACTAGGTTTTTTTCCTTCCTTAAGTGTTCATACAATCGTGCACTCTTCATCTTCATAATTAGGCACTCAAGCACCCACTCATTAGAAAACTTCATTCCCCTGGTGCTTTTACGTGACGAGGCCTTGAAGATATGCAGTGCTGCCTCACGCTGCTTTGGAGAAAGGGCTGCCACCTTTTCAGTCAGTTCCCCCTCTGCAATAGCTTTGTTTTGGATCATCATTTCATTTAACTGCTCCTTCAGAGAGTTGGTGTTGCTTTTAAGTCGTGCTGTCTTCCGCTTAAGCAACTTGAGTCGATGAGCAAGGGCCCTTCCAGTAGACAGGCGCACAGCGGCATTTACGCATGATTTTCTGGTAAGCAAGGATTTTCGGAGAATCTTGCACACGTCGCAGATTTGTCCTGAAAGTAAAGAAAATCAAAAGCACACACATGAGCAAACATGCCAGCAAAGAAAGCGACACTGTTCACAAATACAACACAAGCCGGTTGTTTCAAAGAAGGTGAACCAATAAAACAGAGGGCTCGCTGAACAGTCAAAAGTCAACTGTTAGAAATCAGTGAACCAGCTTGCTAGAAACAATCCATTTTTTTATGGCCGCCAACACTGCCATCACATCACAGAGGCCGGCACAGTATCTAAAAAAGGTATATTAACAATTCTAGTTCGCCTAGGCTGAAACACTTGGTATTATAATTAAAAGGGAATTACCTTCTGTGGATACTATTCCGAGGCACTGTGCGCTGAAGGCACCATGTGCAGTTTTGGCAGTTGCAGCTGCCAACTTTATGGTCAGAGAGTGGGAAATCTGACTGAAATCCTGAATGTTCATGGCTCCTTTGCAAGCAAAACTTGTATGTACATCCTTCAAAATATTGCTTGCATCACACAAAATTCACAACTTTTTCAGCACACAGCATGCCTTGAATGTACACCTTTGCAGTGAACTCTCCTCCTGATGCTGTAAAACACACAGCTTTTTCATGCCATAGTTCGTCTTTTCTCCATTTTGACAGATGATGTAGCAAATATTACGGTCTCGACCCCCTCCAACTCAATTCGGCACCAATCCTTGGATGGAGCTTCCATGGTCCGAAGAGATTCTAGAGAGAATGAATTACGATCGGCTACAAGCGAATCTTGATTCTCTTGCGCTCCAGCATCATCCTCGTCGCTGCAGGACCGGCTCCTGGTTTGATGGCACGCTCTCTTCCGCGGCACTTGAGTAGTCGCTAAAACTTTCCTCTTCCTTTCCGGTCTTTGTCGAGGTGTTGAGGTGGAAAGATACGTAGGGCAGCATGGAAGTAATGTTGGTACCGCGCCCGGAGCAAGCGACGGCTTCCCTCGCGGAATCCGCACTTCGTTGCCATTTATCACGTGCACATAGTCGCGCAGAACTAAGTGCGGTTCAAAATGATGTTCGCATACCGCCGAAGAAACGGTGAAAGTTTTATCCTTCCTGTGAAGGTTGCGATCCCACTTCTTGCGAAGATCGTCGTCTTTCGGAGCCGCGAATAGCGACGCTTTCGGTCCACTTGGGTATCCCGTGCGGTAGCCCGGAGCGAAGCAGTGGGAATCTGTCCGCCTCTTCGCCATACCGTGGGCTGCACGCGGTGAAAGCGCACATACACAAGGCACACGGTAGACACGAGAAGTCCCTTCGCATGAAACACAAAGCAAACGGATGCACAAACACTCACAACAGTTTTGCCAAACTTCGGAGAGGCAACCTGACGAAAGTCTATCCGTGCCCCACGAGGCCCCGCCGTCCGCGCCGCAGTATGAAAGAGAGCAGCAGCGCCTCTAGCGGCTTTCCAGAGCGTAAGGGGACGCCGGAAAGCCAGGCGCTCCCTTCCGGTCGCGCCACTATATTATATATTCTAGTTCACTCTAAGTGTACTAGAAAGATCTGAGTGAGACGAACGAGGCGCTGGCTGTCGAGAGAATAGAGGGCGCTGTGATCGAAGTGGATTCGCTGGGCGCGCCGGCAGACGCGGCGCAAGCTGTGCGCTGTGGCCCCTTCTGCGGCATCTTGGCTGTACGGGTTGATTCTTTTTATTCAAACAGGGGTCATTGGCGCAGTACGGCACAAGATAGGCCCCGAGGTGTTTCAGAACGCTTGTAGTCGCTTGACCGTCCCCTCCGTGTGCGCGTCAGGCGAGTTGCAACTGCCGCGCACTCCACAAGTTCGCGTGTATGTCTGGCCTGGCAGCTTACACGGAGTCTACCATAACTTTTCTTCTTCGAATACTGATGAAATATCCGTCGTCATGCAATGGTAATAAAAAAAACTCCTTAACCAGACGATGTGTATTAGGCAGTGGAATCGCGAAAGCATGCTGTCAGCGTGAGAACGAAATAGATTTACGCGGAATGCATGGACGCGCACAAAAATAAAGCGCAGGAATGCGTTCGGGCGCGATTCCAAATGAAAGTCTGGAATCGCAGAGTCGAGAAATGTTACAAAGTCGGAGCGCTCAAGGGCCCCCACGTACGCAAATCGCAACAGCTGAGTGCAAGACTGGGATTCGAACACTACTCAGCACTCAGTTTACTTCTCTCTGAACCTTTTCGTTGTGAGCAGGCAGGCTATCACTGACCAAAGTTCTGTTGTACAAGCAAAATATTTTCTTGGTGTTGCACAAGGATGAATACATTTTTGGTTATGGCAATAAAAGGCCGTGAAACATGCCAATAATTGGACAGGAATGATGTATATTATAAACCACTGATGGCAAGTGCAACTCAAATGCAAAATATGTCAACATTTATTTCGCGAAAGCAACCAGCAGTACTGCTTGTTAGTGTCACAGACACCTGCGCACTTTTAGGTGCTTCATTCTTTGACGCCTTTCATCATTTGATTTGTTTAGGCCCTTAATCAGGAAGTGGAGCCGTGTTACAATATAAAACTTCACAACCTTTCACTTTACTTCGCCTTCATGGACTGTGCATCCAATTGTTTTTGTTCTGGTCCTGAGCAGTGACAGCACATCCAGAATGCTGTCAGCATGTAATTGATTCATGCTGAAGCAGCCCGTAAAGGCACTCTCTAAGTAGTTAATGAACTCAAAGAGCTCTTTAGATGGATACGGCAGTCCACCTGTGTCAGCGAAGCTGGTAAAACCAGAGTGCAGGTCTGACCTCCCCTCTGCATTGCTCACAAGCAAGAGAGTGCGACATGCATCACATCCAGTTTTTTTCACAACTTTCCTGGCGACATAACCTGCCATGTGGTAGATAAGGCGCGAGTCACTTCTTTTTTGAACTAGACTTTTGTGCTCACTGGGAACACCGTTGCCTTTCTGGCTGGCAGCATCCTCTAGGGAATCAAGGTCCCCCCTTGAAATATAGCTGTCAATTGTGTCTTCCAAGGTTGTGGAATTTGACAGGTCTATGTTTCCTGTGTCAAGTAGCGCTGTGAGGACTAGTGGCTCAACACTGGCACCATCAACAGGTCTGGCCAGGCTGTAAAAGCTGAGGCAGTTAACAGTTATCAAGAACTGCTCAGGTGTAGGATGGTCATGACACCCTGATGACTGCCGTACAACCCCGAACAAGTTTTCAACTGGATCCTGGCTTAACTTGGCCGTCATTTAGTTCTTAAATCCAACTTCTTTGGTTAAATACTCCAAAAGTCGCAACACTCCAGACAATGTCACTCTAAAGCCGACAGCCGTTGTCTTGCTGATGAAGCCAACCCCGTTTACGGTGCACTCCTCCCACTTAGTGATGTATTCCAGGAAAGCCGACAACGCAGCAGCACCTCTTGAGTTTGGCCAGAGAGCTTCAGACTTGTAGCGCGATGTCATTGTTTTGATCAGTTCGTTGATCGTTCTGAAAAAAATAAAGATCCGCTGTCACTACAGGTTAGAGCAATACTATTTTCACAACTGAAGACAACTTTTTGTCGCACATGCTGCCTTATCACATGCACAGATTGAGAGTACAAAACACGTTACCTGAAGAATTTTTCCGTAGCATCTATGGCTCCTTTTCCATAACTTGATCCAAGTCTGTCCTTATAATGATGCAAGCCACGCAACACGCGGTCACCGAAGAGCTGGAACGCGAGGGTGACCCGCATTTTTTCAAAATTGTATGGGTCCAGAGAGAAGAGCATTCAACAGCTCTAAATCATTTCTGCAGCGCGACACAGCACGGATTAGTTCACGCAACTTGTCACCGTTACGACTGCTGCGCGTAAGCACAAAACACCAAGTGAGTACCTCCCCCTCAGCCATCACTCTATCGCTTGAGAAAAGTCAGCCCTGGCATCGTCTTCAGCGTCACATTATCATTGTCATAGTTGAACGCTTCTTTAACAAAATATGTTGAAACCTGCATCATAAAAAAAGAAGCACATTGTTAGTCACTTTGCAGGATAACTATGCTGGAACACTCAAAACAGATAAAATCTTACTCGTCCGTCTGGTGTATTAAAGCCACCTTTCAGCAGTGAGTTTGAAGGCATTTCAGTAGATGCGGGAAGTCTGAAAGGAAATACAGGTTCCTTTTTGCGTCAACAGGATGTTTCACTCCGCACGTAATCTTGCTGGCAGATGCCTTAATGCCCATTAGTGTCCACATTTTCCGATTCCATGAGGCACCGTCACAGGTCACGAAATCTACAAAGAGTCCTGCTTGCTCAGCCAAAATCACGCTTCAATAAGTATTTTGCATAGCAGGTTTCCCTTGACATTTCCATTCGCTGCAAATGTTCCTATTATCTGCGAAAACCACCCACTGAACGGGACAAACATGACAACCATTCCATGGTCGCATGGGAGCCCTGCATCTTCGGGAGGTGTGAATGGGCCGAGATCAACAAATCCACGCAACTTTGCACACTTTTCCATTGATAGGTGCTCTGACAACTTCATTTCATCAATCAGAAGGCCCCCATGACAACTGAAGCTGTCCATTTTGCTTGTTTTTTGTTTGAGGATTTCCATCACTTTCTTGTTGAATCCAAAGCCACTTTTGTATGCTGCAATGTACTTCTTCAAAGTGGTGTTACTTGGAAGTACAAGAATGTTGTGCTTCCTGATGTGCCTATAGAGTTTCGGGCTCCTCATTTTCATTAAAATGCACTCAAGCACCCATTCTTTAGTAAAGTTCATGCCCCTTGTACTCTTTCTTTTGCAGGCATCAAAGCAGTGCCGCACGCTTTCCTGTTGTTGTTTGGGCAACATAGCAATGCTTTCCGCCAAAGTCTCTTCTTTTATTGCAGAATTTCGTGCCTTCATGCTCTCGATTTGTCCCTTCAGGCTTATTAGTCTCTTGGACAGGCGCCTGTGCTTCTGCAACATAGACCTGAGCTTTTGGCCCACTGTCGTGATTTGCTTGTGACGACGGTTTCTGAGCCGAGACATCCGTGTCAGCAGGGTCTTGCGCAGATAACGGCATGAAAGGCATGGGACTCCTGAAAAGAAATTAGGTATTTTGTTAAGCCCTCATGTCACACACCAGTTAGTCACAATTATGTAAGAAGAGCAATATTGTTTGAAATAAGAATGAATGTCAAAAGTAGTGAAGCTACTACCAAAGTTCATTGCAAAATACTTGAGAAATTTGTCATCACTTATCATTCTACTTATGCAAGTGCACTATAGCGTGAAAGGGCTTTATGAACAATAAAAGGTTTTGTTCGCATGCTTGAGCAAACACACCTGGGTAATTTGATATATTTTAGTAATATTAACAAAACTCCTATTCCAATTCTTATCACAGCACTTTTGCATTGCATATGCCTCGGTCAGCGATACAAAGCAACACAAATTGCAAAATACGCTTGTTGCTTAATTTCTGGACTGTTGCTACCACATGTAGCGCGCATATTAATCATCGTGATTTGGCTTTTAACCTAATCTTGCCCTCAGTAGCACAGGGCGTGACCTTCACAGTTTACTGCACATGAAATAGTGTACTACTCTGCATCTGTCACTTCACTTCACAATTTTACCTTTGGTTGTTGTCATCCCTGTGCATGTCTTGCTGTGGAAGGCCCCATGAATGACTGTTGTTTTTTCCAGAAGTTTTGCAGTGAGATCTTTCTATAAAATAGCAGAGGTAGAGTGCGCACCAGGACATGCAAGAAAATCGGAGGCTTCAGAAATGACTCGCTCTGCTTCGAGCACAGTCTTCGCAGCACCTTCAGCAACGAGTTTAGAACAGCCCTTTCAGAGGTCACCGTGCCAGAACTTGCTTCCAAGCTTGACAGTGCATAAGCAGTGCCTTCGTAGTCGGAAAAATTATGCACTGACCAGTACGCTGAAGGGGTCTTCAGGTACCTGAGATTGTTTGAGTCAAGAGCTGGCCATTGCGTGCACTCCACTGCCGACTCGTCGCGGTTTCCACTGTCGTGCACGGCCGTAGGTACACTCGTGCAGGCTTTCTTCCTTTTGCAGCCCGGGCTTTCGAGCACGGTAGACGCTTGCGTGGTGCACGTTTCGGGGGTGCCTTTGAGCTCAAATACTTCGGCGTATTGGGCAAAAGCGTGGGCACTGCTTCCGGTGTGAGCGCGGGCACTCCGCGCGCGATTCTCACTTCTTTGCCGGCCACTACGTGCACGTAGTCACGAAGTATGTACCGTTCTTCAAAGTGCAGTTCACAAACTGCGCAGTTCTCATCCAGAGGCTTCTCAGCGCGATGGAGGTTCCGCTCCCAGGCTTTCCTTCGAACCGCATCTTTCGGGACGCTGAACAACGACAGCTTCTTCTCGGCTGGGACGCCCGCGTAGCCGGTGCGTAGCAGTGACGATGCCTTCGATTAGGCATGCCACACACTTTGATGGTAACTGCAGGATAAAACAGTGATCACAAAAGAACGAGCTACGCAAAGAAAACCGCCGCCGCTAGCTGCTCGAGAACATTCCTGGCGCTTCGTCTGCTCCGGCGCAACCCAATCCACTTCGACCGCAGCGCCACCGCAGCATTTTCAACGCGGAGCGCCTCACCTCCTAGCAAGCGCGGAGCCGGTTATTCGGCCCACTCGAAACCTTTCTAGTACACTCTACCCGAGCTGCGAGCAGTAGAAATCGGGCATGATTTGTCCTCAATTTAAAGGGCCGCGATCGCGGTTTCGGTTCTTTCGGCTCATCTAGCGTCGGAAATACTGATTATTTTTGCATAAAAATTTGTAAATAGGTGCGGAAATGTGCCAGGATCCCGAAAATGGAGACATTGAAAATTCGCTTTTTGGGCCGATTTTCGATCGCTAAGACCCGGGTCCCCCCTTAAACAGTAAGTGGACACAGAACAAATTTAAGTTGACCTGCATCAATAAGACTGTCACTTTGTAATGACAAAGGAAAGCATTAACTGAAAACACAGCTTTTATAAGCTGGAAAAAGTTTTAAGAAAATTGAAATACACATATCGACAGCAAGATGGCGCATGTTGAAATCGGACATGAGGATTGCCTGGACTGTTCTGTACGACGCATCGTTAGTAGCAGCAAAATTGTTTTTGAAATTGTGAATGATCACATGGTAAAAATTTTTTTAAATATGTGCAAAATATTGTATGTAATTGTTAAAAAAATGTAATTTCTCTGCCTAATATTTCTATATAAAATGCACATTGATTTTGTGTCGCATTTATGTGCTCTGTATTCATCTAAGTAGCACATGATTTCTAACTACAGTAAGTGGTATGCAGACGCCAAATTTTGTTTCCTTCTCTTAAAATGTGTAATGCACATATGCATCATTGCCTGGGATGCACCTGCAGCCACAAAATATTTCACCATTGAATTCTTTCGTGGTGTTCAAGAGCAACAAAGGCAATGAATGAACTAGCAACAGTTATATTGCTCTTTTGTTATTCCTCACGTGGCCTATACCGATCTCTGATGTCACAGCTTTTTTAGGTTGTTGGAAATGAAACAGAACGAGAGATGAGCTTCATTTATACAGTCAAACCTGCATATATCAAACTGTCAGAAAAATTGCCCTCAAGTTCAATGTAACGTGTAATTCGATATGACAGTAGCAATAAATTTAACCACACAAGGACTCGTTTAGATGAAATAAATGTATTCCTATGATAGCAACTTAGTGTGCTCAAGTGAAATAGCCATGAATTTTTTTTTCCTTTGTCTTTATTTTCTCGCAGAGAACTCATTTTTCAAAGCTGCCGCGGTGGCTCAGTGGTTATGGCGCTCGGCTGCTGACCTCTAAGACGCGGGTTCGATCTCGGCTGCAGCGGTAGAATTTCGATGAAATCGAAATTTTAGAGGCCCGTGTACTGTGTGATGTCGGTGCGCGTTCAAGAACCCCAGGTGGTCGAAATATCCGGAGCCCTGCACTACGGCGTCCCTCATAGCCGGAGTCACTTTGGGACATTAAACCCCTATAAACCAAACTATCATTTTGCAGTGTTATTGATGGACTACGAACAGCTCAGATTGCAGACTTATCAACGTGCAATTGCGAAATGCTTGAAGCATATTGAAGCACATGGGCGCAAGTTCTCTCAAGCCCTCGTCATAATTCGCATTAGTGATGTCTGGTTATCCATAACTTTGGCAAGATGTCTTCGTCAGCAAGTTTCGGTTGGACATGCAGGTTACCGCAACCAAAAGTGCATTCTGCAAGCATTGCACACTTGCTTTTTCTGTCGGGTCTCTTCTCCGCTTTAGCTCAAGTGTCAGCCTTGTTCTTCAAAGTGGTGCTCAGCATGCTTTTCAGAATGTTGTATGCTGTGGGGACATTGCATTACTTCTCACCTTATTCAACTTTTTATGATTTCTGGTTTCATGAAAAAGGGGAGGTTCTGCCCTTTCGCAACATCCATCGTGCTGACATTGTCGTAATGCAATGTTTAATGACACGTTAGTAACTTGAAAAAATGGCTGTTAAAACGAGCTGCGTCGCGAATATTCACGATGTGTTCCGGAAGACCATTCCAGAGAATGATAGCCTCCGGCAGGGCAATGAAGTAAATGCAATTGCTCTACCAGAAATGCGTTGGAGGCTTAGAGGGTTGTTTGAATGACGTGAGGTGCAGTTTGGTTGTACAAGAGGCAGCGTTGAAGTGTAGGCACTGTAGATTATTCTATAAAGTAGGCAGATTACGGCAATTGATCTCCGTGATTGCAATGTAGAGAGAGCGATCGATGATTTGATGTTTGTTATGCTCGAGTGACAGTTGTAGTTTCTGGAAATGAAACATACAGCACGATTCTGAACCGATTGAAGAAAATTAAGCCTGATAAGGTGACCAGATGGGAGATGCGTATTTGAGTTGTGGACGAACAAATGTTTGGTAGGTGAACTGACGGGTAGTAGCAGGAGTTCCATGAGGATTACGTTCTAGATATCGTAATGAGCGTGATGCTTTAGCTGTTACTTTCTCTACGTGAGTGGACCAACAGAGGTTACTCGAGAAATGCACGCCGAGGCATTTCAATGAACACGCAGGGACACTGAAAGAAGAGTTTTTTTGTGGCTGAATATCATTAACTTGCACCTTTCGTTGTTAGGTGACATTTGCCATGATGTGCACCAAGCGGTTATGCAATCGAGGTCTCTTTGATGTTCTAGGTGATCGGCAGATGAGCGTATTTTGCGGTAAATGATGCAGTCATCTGCGAACAAGTGAATAGTGGAATTAATGTTTGATGGCAGGTCATTTATGTAAATGAGGAATAGCAATAAGCCCAGGGTGCTACCTTGAGGTACTCGAGAGAGGATGTCACTAAATGAAGATTTGTGACCGTTAACAACTGTAAACTGCTTTCGAGACGACAAGAAATTTCTTATCCATGAGGTCGTTAATGAGTCTATGCTACGGCAGGTGGTTTTAGCTATTAAACATGAATGAGCGACGCAGTCAAATGCTTTGGAGAAGTCTAAGAATGCGCAGTCTGTTTGAAAGTTCTCGTCCATATTATGTAGCAGTTCATTAGTAAATTCCAATAGTTGAGTCTCACTTGAGAAGCCTTTCTTGAACCCATGCTGGTTAGTAAAAAACCTACTATCGAGATTCTGCGGAATGCCTGATACGATGATGTGTTCGAGGGTCTTGCATGGGACAGATGTCAATGATATGGGGCATTAATTGCCTGCATTTTTGTCACCTGATTTGAACATGTGGATAATTTTGCCAATTTTCCAGTCCTTTGGAATTTCTTCAGATGACAGTTACTGACGAAAGATATGGAACAGAATAGTGCTTGAATGTATGGCAGTGTTTTATAGAAATTTCGTATTAGTATTATCCACACCAGTGGAAATTTATATCTTGAGACTGTAATTAATGCTGCAATACCGGTGGCACTTATTTCTGTGGGGTTCATGTATTGGTAATCTATATCTGCTAATGGTGGAATACTGGAATGGTCTTCCCACGTGAATACTGAAGTAAAATAATTATTGAATATAAGCGGGCATCCATCTTGATTAATTGAAACACCAATGCCATTCAACAAGGAAATCGGAGCAGGAGTGTCAGTGGGCGCTATGGTTTTCCAAAATTTTTTGGAGTTGTACATCATAAGCGATTGAAGGTCGTGGGAGTAATATTTCAACTTCGTTTTACGAATGGCACTGGAGTACTCTTTATCGGCAGCTTTGTGTTTTTGCCATGATGCTGGTGTGCCAATGCATTTGGCAGTTTTGAAAAGTCGTTTTTTTCTTGTTTTTTAATGCTTGCAACATCTGGTTAAACCATGGTTTAGACGCATTCATGCGAAAGTAGCGTAATGGTATATGGGACTGTACTAATTCCAGTAAGCGATGTTTAAACAGAAGCCAGTTGTCACTGATAGAACGGTGAATAAATGTCAGTAGGTATGTATCAAAAAAACTTTGCAAGCCAAGATTAATTGCATTGTAGGCAGCACGGTTGTAATCGAAAATACGTTTGTGTGCAGGCACGACTACACGAGGACATGGAAACCGTGAAAGTAAGCAGCGCATGATCACTAAATCCTTCAGAACAGCAAATAGCGCTAATCCTGTCCAGAACTGACGCGAAGATGAAGTCGAGCGTGTTGTCTCCTTGGGTAGGCTGATCAACTAGTTGCGCCAACCAGAAAGCAAGGGGTTATTCAAGAAAATTAGTGCCGTCGTGTGTTCGAGAGCTTAGGCTAGGCCAGTCAAATTCGGTCCAAACACATATTCAGGTTGGCAGGGTACGCACCCGCCACCTACATCATAAAAAATCCGTGCTATCATTGAACTGCATGCACTGCTACTGCCAATAGCACCCGCAGGTCCATTCAGGAAAGCTTACCTTTGGAGGTGTGCGAAAGCCAGCCTCTTGGGTCGACTGGAGTTGTCCGATTGAGCAGACAAGGGAAGTGAAAGAGGGTCTCGTTATGACGTACATGACTGAAGCCAACAGTCACTATGCTGCTTGTGCTCCTTGGTTGCGGTGATTGTTGGCTTCCATCACAGCGTTGTGCAAGTTCAATAGGACCTGCGGGGAAGCTAACCCGTGTTGAGGGAAGGCCAGTTTCTTGAGTCATCTGGCGTTGCCTGATGTTCAACGTATCGATGTGACGGCTAATTTCTGTACGATATAGCCTTACATTTTCCTACACATTCACATTGTAGATTTACAGTGCTTAAAAATTATTCGGTATAAAAAATAAGTCGATGCAACTAAGTTCAATGTAATGGAGTTTCAACTGTTAAGTTTAGTTTTCGCTGGCGAATTCTATTTGTGAACGATGTAAATTACATATTATGCACCATTAAAAAGAATAATAGAAGTAAGCAAAATTTGTTGCTTATACTCCTTTAAAATTACCTGAAAAAAAAGTCATTTTTTCCCAGCAAGGAAGGAGCAACAAACAGCAAACTCAGGGCAGTAAATGTGTGCAGTTGATTCTGTGGAAAAATAAACATTCTTACCTGGCATTGACGGGAAGCGAAGCTCCTCGTATGTTGGACGGAAATCGTGACCGCTGATGTAGTGTGACTGCAGTTCATTCAACGTGAAGAAGCTCTCTTTGCACAGGTCACACACATGTTTTGGCTGCCTCGAATTAGCGGTGACCTCCTTCTGGACGTTCAAGAGATGCCGCTTCAAGTTCCATTTGTTCGCGCACTGCATACCGCAGCGCTGACACGACAATTTCGAAGGACCCTCCATCGTTTTTCGCAAGCGGCGAGCGCGCGCGCGCGATAGCAGGAGCACGCTTCTCAGCGCGCCTACTGCTTCCGATGCGTGGGCACTACGCTTGCTAAAAATCTTTTGATCTCTGTCAGAGAATATGACCCACTAGGTAGTGCCAAAACACGCTGACTGGCGGTGACAGTCCTTTGAGGGTGCGATTACCACAGCGGAGCAGCTAGCGCGAACCACAACTCGACAAGCTGAAATGTGCGCGCGCATTTTGGTGCGCTTTAATTTCACGAAGGCGGGAGCCGGCAGGTGCCATTCCGGCGCCCCAATCAGGAGCAGCACAGAATTAATACCACAAGTAAATTTACAGACCATGTAGAAGAAAATCTTTTCATATGTGGCAAAATTCTGAGTGAGGCTTGCACTTAGATTTTTACACATTTTTGTCTCATAAGTCTGCATGAGCAACCCTTATATTTCATGGGCCCTGAGAAGAAATTGGTGTTGGCCTGTATCACAGAGGTACCACTTTTGCTGTAAACACATCTTTTATTGGGCAGAAAAGAGCAAACACTAAAATGTCTGTTGCAGTGAGGCGCACGGCGCATCAGCATGAATCTGTGACAAATATGCATGAAGGTTACGCGTCTCAATATCGCATAAGTTTTGCAACACTCAGGGCGCCTGTATCATGCCAAGAAGGCGAAACGAAACCTAAAATGTTCTCAAACGAAACGGAACCTTGGCGGCCCCGCAGGCGGCCGCTTCAGTTTCCGCCCTTCGGTTCGAGTGGTTTCGGATTTCGCCCGGCGCAGGTTGCAGCAGCAGAGACGAAGAGAGCCACGTACTACCCTCGTAAGTGCATCTTGTACGGAGTTGATGGCTCGGCACGCACCTGCGAAGGGTCTGTTCGTTTTAATCTTCATCCTGCACTTCAGCACTGCGCACTACTTCCATGCCACTTACAGCCACGGTGTGCGGACGTACTGCGTTGTTGGTACCGACCAAGATGGAGGTTGCTGCAGGGAAAACTTCGAAACAATTGACGTAGCGAGTTGTGCGAACAGCGGTGCCGATTCACAGCGGGGCAGTGGTGCCA
This sequence comes from Amblyomma americanum, assembly GCF_052857255.1. NCBI lineage: Eukaryota > Metazoa > Arthropoda > Arachnida > Ixodida > Ixodidae > Amblyomma > Amblyomma americanum. Next base: position 146,770,163 of record NC_135498.1, read on the forward strand.
TGGTGGTGTATCAATGCCGCAGCTGAACAGCAGTGAAGCAGTTTTTTTAGTACTGACCCGCTTGGAAGACGAAGGGTATCGCCGTGTACGGAGGTGCTCTCTCCATTTATGCCCTGAAGACTATGTGTGTAATACATCCCGAGTACATCATTTGTAATTCCTTGGAAGCTGGACAGGCTTCCCGGCAGCAAGAATTTACACTATCAGCGGGTAATGACTGAAAACTATGCTAATCTGACTACTCGTGGGGAAGCATCAAGGCAGTAAATGCGTACGATGACTTGCCACAGCTGCTGATAAAAGACAGCACCTGTAACTGTAATTGCAGCTAGGTATTAAGCGCTTTTTGTACGCCTTGCGATCACGCGTCAGGTACAGCGGCCAAAAATACTCGTGGCTAGCATATAGCCCACAGGCCTCGGCGTTAGCGAACTACTCTCGGCGTGGTCTCTTGGATCGGTAAAGTATCTGAACGCTGGGATGCATATCGAGGGCTTCAAGCACATTCTGAGTGTTGACGGGAGCTCCTCTTTCTGCAAACTCGTCGGCCCTCGAAACGTATTGGTACCCCGAGCCGCCGCAGTAGCTGAGCGGTTATGACGCTGAGCTGCTGGTCCGTGACACGCGGGTTCGATGCCGGCCGCGGCAGTCGAATTTCGATGGAGGCGAAATTTTAGAGGCTCGTGTGCTGTGCGATGTCAGTGCACGTTAAAGAACCCCAGGTGGTCGAAATTTCCGGAGTCCTTCACTACGGTGTCCCTCGTTGCCTGAGTCGCTTTGGCACGTTAAACCCCCATAGACCATAACCAGCTAACTTAGCCAAGGAATCAAAATGTTAGCGCAGCTGTTTTTGGTAATTTGTTTTGGATTAGTGTGGTACCCTATCAATACAGGCCAAGTTCACTTTGTCCTTGCTGTCCCTTGAAGGGGAGTAACAAATTTTTTTCTTTGGCTGGCAGGTCTTTTTTTTTTCTTTGTGCACTTCAATGCTTCACTTGTATTCCCTTCATGCAGGTGTCCTTAGCGCTGTTGGTCACACCACTGCCATCAACAGCACTGTAGGAAGCCCATGCCCATTTTTGAGCGCTGCACTTCATTGCACAGGAAGTATGCGATATAAAGGGATCAGGTTTATCGATGCGAGAGTGCTCACAATCTCCAATATAGCAGACAAATCTTATGTACCTGTTATGTTACCCGTGACCTGGCCTGCATCATTCGAAACAGGTCACGGTCAAGGAATGCTGTGCAGAGCTTATGATGTTCTAAGCTTCATTGGGACACGTGCCTGCTGGTCATCTAGGTAACAAACAGTTCTTATAATAAATGCAATGTATGTGGAATGCTGTCAGCACCTCGAAAATGGGCTTATAAATTGTAACTTTGTCAACAATGCGACATTGAAAATGTGTTGACAACAGCAATAGAGAAGTTCACACTTGATGTTAATATGTTGGCATTAGAATGATTGTACAAACAAAAATCCAGCGTCTGATGTATGTCCAGCAGAGCATGGAACAGAAAAGAGATGCTATACTTACGGTCTCACGAACCTGCGGGATTCGAACCTGCGGTGGCACACAGTTTTGCTTGCTGCTGCTTTAGACAGCTTGGCCATTGCCGCAGCCTTTCTCCCTGCATGTTAAACTGCAAGCTTCTAACACTTTGCTTTGGATATCAACTTTCATCCTTGTGCGATAGTTTGAACTTGGACTGGCATGTGCAAGTGGCGGCATGCTCTCATGTTTGAATGCGTGGCTTGTTTGAAGCCTAAGCTTGATCCAACTTCACATCTCATTTCAGCACATTGCACAACATCTCAAATCTAAAAGCAATGGAAAAAATACAAGCAGCCTTCCTTCCTGCGTGTTTGCCTGCCAGCCTCTCGCACTGTGGGGCTATTTTGGTGACCAAAACTGGTGCGCACGTGCTCGTTTGCATGACCGCACAAAGACTGCAAAGAGCCAGCGTGCTCAAAATTGGAGCCCACCTGCCAACACATTCCTTTTCACATTAATCATCTGTGAATTTTAAGATTTCTACAAGTTATGCAGAAGGCAAATATAGCATTTCAGTTTAAAGAACGCATTAATGAACATGGTTTAATGCTTGCTGCCGAGAAGACAAGAGCAGCAATACAGCGCTTGTTCTCGAGCGCTGTTCAAAATGACGAAAATTGTATGCTATCACTGCTTCTGCCAATATAGTTCTCTGGTTTTTGTATGGATATTGGTTCAGGATTCCGTAAAAGTATTCTTCTTTCAGCCCTTATGAGTTGTCATTGATGACAGAACATTTTTTTGAGGTTGGGGGCAACGAGCATAATTACTAGTGGACATGCTTAGCGATTCCACTTCTCGCAGGTTCTCAAAACTGGGTGTAGAATCTGAATTTTCCCTGCTGAAGTAGTTTGCACTGTTATTTTGGAACTTTTGGTGCGCAGTTCAAAGCAGAGGCATGTTTGAGGCCTTGCACAGTCTCGATAGAACAGCTTTTAGGGTTCTTTCCAGACTCTTGTTTCCGAACATGCACTGAAAGTAGTACAGCAGTGAGTACAGGTGATGGATTGCAGCAGAATTGATTTTTAAGGATGATGCAAAAGAGGCTACCAAAGGGGGCCATGAAATGAACAAGCCTGTCTGTCTCAGTCTCTGTGCTATCCATCCATTGCAGGCTGCATAATTCGTTCGTTGGCCTGATAACCTATGCATCACTTCGTACTCAGTACCCGGCCATGCTGATTCTCAAGATATTTCTCTCTTTAAAATCCAACATTACCTTACAAGTCATCAGAAGTGCCTGAAATGTAGAGCTGTAGAATATACGCATCAGCATTTTCTGCTGTGTACAAATGAAATGGAATTCTAGCATATGAATGTTTTATTTTCTGATCATTTTCCAAAATGGAACTTGTTTGGCTGTGTAAATAGTTGGCATCTTTGAGCAAAGACTTGACCATGGCACCCATCCACCAAGAAGTGCTGGTTTGTGTCCTTGCAGGCATGTCGTACAAGCCCTGGCATCCCAGTTGAGGTCTCCGCACACCTGTTCCTGGAAATGCCAAAGAGGGAAGGGATATCGTCAGTATCACAGGGTACCGAGACAGGCAATCAGCGTCTTGATGAACACGTCCAGACTTGTACATAACAATGTACGAATACTCCTGAAGGTGGAGCGCCCAGCGGCCAAGACACCCAAAAGGGTCTTTCAGCGAGGACAGCCAGCAAAGGGCATTGGTCCGTGAAGAGCACGGTGGTTTGGCGATCAGGTCACCGACATCACGTATGAAGTTGCTCCTCGTACGCCTGCATTCTCATCATGTAGACCACCCACCGATATTCTTCACGTCATGCGCCTCAAGCCCTACCACGTCGCTTCTCGATCACCAGCCCGGCGCCGAGACTGCGCTCGTGCCGCCGGGAGTCATGTTACGATGAAGTGGCAGTGGAAGACGAAGTGGCCTCTCGCGTGAAAGGACAAACGAACAAGAGGAGGTTAATGTGGCTCTTTGTTCGTGTTGGTGCTCCCTGCTAGGAATTCTTCATTTTAACCCTTAACTGTTGTACAGAAATGCAAATAGCATTGCCCCGTAACAATATTTTACTTGGGAAAGCAATTGAAAATAGAAAAAAAAATCGGGCAGTAATTTCTGAGCATACTATAAAGGAATGGATTCACACAAATTTAACAAAACTTTTAGAGCTAGATGTGCTAAAGGGAAAAGACTATGCAAACACAACAGCTATTGGGATTTGGGATGGGAAGGTTAAGAAGCCGTAGAAAAACATCAGGAAGCCTCCAGGGAACACAGATATTCCAAGCAAGTGGGGAACCAGAAGCTGAAGTAGACACAAAATTAGCTGCAGTAAAACAGAGTTGAGCTAATTAGCACACAGTGATAAAAAAAGCAGCCCTGAAACAGAGGACAAGGAATGGGGTAACTTCATGAACTGTAGAAGGTGTCGAAGGAAGACATCCTTTTTGGTTGATGAGAAAATTAAAAGAAAAGGGTTCATATGGTTGCAAATGCACAGGTATCGTACAGGATGACCCACTAGCTGTATGTGCAACCTTCTGAGAACATCAGGCAAAAGTGTTTTACACAAGAAATGGTGATCGTCCATCAGTCCCAGAGCCAGTTCTTCTGAGAACATGGAACATCAGGCGAAAGTGTTTTACGCAAGAAATGGTGATCATCTATCAGTCCCAGAGCCAGTTAAGTGAGATCCATTAGGAATTTTCCTCTGTCAAAGCATCTGGACTCCATGAGTGATAAGGCTAGTGTAGAGCACAGGTTTATATCTGGCTCACGGTATTTGGCTAGAAAGAAATAAGGCAACGCAAGATGTAGGAATGATGATGACAGAAAAATTTAAAGAACAAAGAAATGTTGCATACACTTCGTCTGAGGCGGATAGACACGTCGGGCAGAAAGCGGGTTAGTAGTAGCAAGCTGACAGGACCTGATTGCATTCTAATGAGGCTAACAAAGTCATTGGGCCAAAATCGCAGACTTTGAAAGGTAGTGAGCAAAATTGAGGTAGTGAGCGCAACTACCGTCCTATAACAGTGAGATCAGTGCTTAACAGGACAGTGATGCAGTTTATAGAGACTGCAACCATTGGTGGAGTATGAAGGTGTGCTAGGGGAGCTTCAAATTGGGTCGTAGAAACAAGGGAGGCTAGAGGACAATTGCTTCTCACTGACAGATGTAGTAAAATAGCAGAAAAGGAACTCAAGTGCCTATGGCTAGCATTTCTGGATATCTAGGGAACCCATGACAGTGTAATTTGGATGATCTGCGGGACATACTAGGCACATTAGATGTGGCATATAGAGTAACTAATCTTTTTAAAGAATAACTATAATTCAAACAAAGTACTCGTAACATGGGAAGAAAATGTATCGGAGCCTATAGAAATGCAACGGGGCTTAGGCAAGGGTGTCCTCTGTCAACTTCATTGTTCATGTTGTACCTACAAATAGAGACCAAACTAGGAAGGGGGGGGAGGGGACTGGGACTGGACTTGGCTTCAGCCTTTCTTTTCGGGCAAGGGGAATGGACTGAACATTCATTACCAGGACTGATATTGAAGATTTGCAGAAGCTGATAGACATCTGAGGTACAAAGGAAAATAGATTAGGTCTCGAGTTCAGTAACGAAAAAATCGGCAGTGAGCATAGGATACAGGATGTCATGCTAGAGGTAGGTACAAGTATGTTTGGGTGTGGATAAAGAATGGTGCTGAGTATCTTAAGTAGCACAAAAACTATGTAATGATTAAAGGTAGTAAGAATGCAGCTGTCATGAAAAATAGGGCACTGTGGAACTGTAATATGGTGATGGTTCCTAGTCTGACTTTCAGCAATGGGGTTAATGAGAACAGAAAACTGGGCAAGTTGGAATGGATTCGTTTTTAAGCAGCGCGAAACACGAGAGAAACGCAAAGGAGCTTGAGGGCCGGGATGACCAAGGGACGAATAGATGCAGTGTCACATAAAAAACCGCTCGTCGATTGCGATACCGGAGCGGTTTGTTTATTCTATCCCGCTCTCCTGCGGCAAGACGTACATCGACAATCAGTAAAAGGGGCAGTTTCGTCGAACCTTGCTGTGCACTGTCAGAAATGTAAACATTGTTTCCCCAATTGGACAGGACAAATATATTGTTTAGCCACCCAGATCGGACCTGCAGAGAGTTGGTTGAGGGGTTTCTGCTAAGGCAGGAGTCAGAAACGTGTCACTTCGCCTTCTATCAATCTCGTGGAAAAAGAGATTCACGCTCTTGGGAATGTGTGGCAACAGGTTGATAGCAGGTACATGTGTTAAGATTGCTGGTTGGCTTTGATAAAATGAGGCGATTAAACTCGCTGAATGCATGTACGGTTTTACGACTATCGCGATTTTATGATTTCGGTTTTTGTGTTTTTCAGTTGTTTTTTGATGCCTATAAAACTAACCCTTCTTGAAATAAAAAGTAAGTTGCTAGCGCCCGTGTCGTCTCGTGTTTCTTCCACTATGTCCTGTGTTTCGCACCGCTTAAAGATGAAGGCAATGCGGTCCGGTTCATGAGATCGGGGTTCAAGCAAGCTTACATAATGGGGCAGGTAGGCTTGAGTCGGGAGCACATGGAAGGACATCGAATCAGGGGGTACAAGGTGAAATGACATGGAAGGCAGGGAAGCTAGCGGCAAGGTAGAATTTGAGGAGCAATTGAAAAATGAAAAAGCATTGGACGAGGAAAGCTGCTTGCTTAAATGTACAGTTACTATGCATGTATAGTTAATTTAATTGTCCATGAGGAATACTGACTGAAAAATGGAAAAGGTGGCATAAAAAAATTGTCAAAAAAATATTTGGGCAGCAGATGGTGGGGCAAGCCAGGAAATATCGGTTAAGAAAAAAGTTCAAGAAACAGACGGGTCTGTGGAAAATGGTTGCAGATGAAATTCAAGCACGAATTGGGCAAACTCGTGACCGCTGTGTGTTCTGTGAACTCGCTCAGAGTGGCGCACCAGGATGTCGAATCGAAAATGGAATGCATGCTGATCATGTTCCATGATTGCAAGGGAATCGTCCATAAAGAAACTGTTTCCTCCTGGATGATGGTAAAATCAATCTATGTCACAGTCCTCCAGAGAATGAGACAATGGGCCCTGTGCTTGCGTTGAGAGATCGCAACATCATGGGTTATTTGCCCCGACAACACTCCGTTGCACATGTCGCTCGCTGTCAGAGTTGTTAACTGGGTAAAGCATAATCACGCTTCCCCAGCCACTATACAGCTGCAATATCTCCCTGCGACTTCCTGTTTCCGAGGGTGAAATGCGCTTTGAAAAACGACGATACGACACCGCGGAAGACATCTGAAGGGAAGAAACAAAGGTGCTTAACAAGATTCCACGAAAGGACCTCCAAGACACAGAACCTTACTGGGCTTGCTGTGTTGGTACAGAAGGTTATTTTGAACAAAAGATTTCATCAAATAAAATGGGACAGACCCTGTACATTATAGGTCGCAGCTACGTGGCGTAAGCTGCCGCCAGATTTACCGGTTTCAGTTACATCCATCCATCCAAAATAACAATAACTACATTTTAGAATTAAAATAATGAAAATAAAATAAAGAACCGTGTCCGCATCTTTAAAGTGATATTCAAAGAGGACCGCACGCAGCTAAAGGCACTCATTAACGCTATTGCCTCATACCCTTGAGGCAGAGAGCTAAGTGACCCTAGAAAATTTGAATTCGCTTCGCAAGCGTTCCCTCATAACCACCATTGCTTAAAATCGGTAAATGAAAAACTTCAAAAGTATAAAAAATACGCAGACTGTTTCCTTTATGGTGCTTTCTTTATCTGCTGACCGCCAGAAACATTGCCCCCGTATATTCATGTAACGCCCACAAGGGAGAATAAAATGCAAGTGCTGTGGTCAGAAGGGTAACGAAAAACACCTTAGTCATCTCCAATTTGCTGATAAAAATAAATGACAGCGAAATAGCTAGGAGAATTATATTTGGCAGGCACTCTTAGGTCATGAATAGCATTTTACCGAAATCCGCAAGAAGAAAGTACATAATGCTGATAGTATCTTGCCAGTATTCATCTTGGAGCCTAACAAAGTGGCTCGAAATTAAATTGTGGGTACTGCACTGGGCTGTGTGGCGCTGTAAGACTAGGAGGCAGGAAAGCTTTGGTTTGATTCATAGAAGCTTACCATCCCAAAGCGACTCAGGCTATAAGGGACGCCATCGTGAAGGGCTCTGGAAATTTCGACTATCTGGAGTTTTAATGTGCACTGACTTCGCACAATACACGGGCCACTGGAATTCTGCCTCCATCGAAATGCGACCACTGTAGCCGGGATCGAACTAGTCCTTTGGGTAAGGAGCTGAGCGCCATAACCACTGACGAGACAGGAAAGTAACACTAGGAAACGGGAGAGCACACTGGGTTAGAGAAGATACTGTAGTTAATAGCTGAAATGCCACAGCCATAACTGAAATCAAGGAGGAAACGGATACAGACACGACATGTAGTGCAGAGAGCAAATAACTGATACTCTTAAGGATATAGGGTTAGGAAGTCTGCAAGTATACTAATTGGAGGTCAATGGGAGGGGCCCTTGTAATGCACAGACACAGTTTGGCTGATGATTATGCCTTTGCATATGTGTGTAAATGCGAAAGCGGTAAACGCCCCAGTAAACAATGCCGACAGCCAAAAATCATGAGCATGGCTCTGGCAGCTGATCCCCAGGGAGTAACCTAGGAGGCAGGTGGGCCACCTAGGTCACACGATCTTGCAGTATCATCAGCAACAGCCCACCGGACATGGATTATATGGGGACTAAAGAAAAGAAACAACAAAAATGTGTATCATCACAACCTTCCCACCGGACAGTGAGCAAACTGCGCACTGTAGCAGGAAGCAGTTAAATGAATGATTGGTCGCTCGGGAAGTGCAACCTGGGCTGCACAAGGCCCGCTGCTGGGAGCACCTACCATGGCAGGGCAGTGGGGCATTACTTAGCCGCTGCACCACTGCGTTGGGAGAGAAATGAGGTTTATGGTTCATGTGGGTCAAACGTCCCAAAGTGACTCGGGCTATGAGGAACGCTACAGTGAAGGAGGGCTTCGGAAATTCAGACCACCTGGGGTCCTTTAACTTGAACTGACATCACACAGTACATGGGCCTCGAGCATTTCATCTCCATTGAAATGAGCCTGCAGCGGCCAGCATCGAACTCGCTCCTTTAAGGTCAGCAACCGACCGTCATAACCATTGAGCAACCGCGGCGGCCACAGAGGGGTATGAGGACTTGCACAGATGTATGAATGTAAAGTAGATAATGACTTTCTGCATATATGGGAATTCACCTATTATGCCTTATCTCGTCACACCCTTATGGAGGAGATTAAATGCGCCCTGCAATTTTTTTTGCAGATGTGTATTTTTTGCAATTTCTTAGTCTCTTAGCAAGTCTTAACCATCAAAGGGAGCAGAGTTGGCAGCTTGTACTGAAACTTCCATTGGGAACAAGTTGGGTTAGGTCACTTTAGCAACCCTTAACAAGGCATTGCTCAAGTTTCCACCACTTTGAGCTTTTAGAGGAAGCTGCCCCCAGGTTCTAAGTACACAATCACCAAATTTGAAATTTGAGTAAATGCAGCTGATAAAGTTCTTGCAATAGCTGGGCTGTTGTACAGCTGATAAAGTTTGCAATTGGCACCAATTAGGAGTGAGTTCCAAGTGCACCCATATGAGAGCAGCTCTAATCAGGCCACATGCAAGTCAATCCAACAGGAGCTGTCAATTGTTTGATGTAGAGCATTAGAGTTTGGAAGAAATGTTGGAACAGAAACTGTTTCCAGATATACCGAAGAAATAATGAAATAGGTCTCTGTCGTGCACTGGACTCCACTTCGTAGATGGGATAGCATCTCAAGATCGACATTTCAAGTATGCATAGCAAGTCATTGGTTTTATTTAATGTATTGCCATTTCAAGTTCCATTTGGAGCATTTATTAGTTCCAGAATTCACAGTTAAGAATTTGCCATTTCAAAAGTGGTATATTTTTTTCTGTTAGTGCGTAGTTACGTAAATTGCAATGTTTTATGCACACAAATGACAAAAGGCTGTCCTCTGTACATCCCCTTGAGGTGCTGTAGATGTGCACACGACTTCCACCTTTGACTTCCAGGCTCTTACCATTCTGACCCTCCCTGTCAAGCTTGTCAGCTGCCATAAGCTTGCCATCTGCCACTATAAAACTGCTGACCTATTTAACACTCGTTCGTCCCAAACTGGAATAAACAGGCACAGTTTGGGACCTTCACCAGTCAAATCTTTCTGTCACCATTGAATCTGTTCAAAATCGTGTGGCAAGATTCATCACTCAGATTATTCTCTTTATTCAAGCATCACCGAACTGAAATCAGAATATAATGTTCAATTCCTTCCACGCTGTGAAATTGCCAGACTGTCTCTCACAAATTTTATCACTTACCACTTGGAAGTTCAGTTATCAGTCCAGCTCACGGCATTTCTGACCGCATTAATCACGACAAAGCCGTTTACCCACCATCCACACATACTACTGTGCATTTTTAATGTTTCTTTCCCCAGACACTCAAGACCGGACTTGCCTTCCTGCTGATTACTTTACCACACTAATACAGTCAAATTCAAGGTGTTCATTGAAAAAAAATCAACATGCTGTAACGACCCACCCCTCTTTAATACCCCAAGAGCGGCACTTGAGGTATCAATAAAATAAAAAATAAATGTTCTTGCAGCTACAGTAAAATGTGTTTGTAAAAAATAAGAACAGATGGGCATCACGACGTTTTTGGGCGGTATGAGTGACAATATTTTATTTTTGCATGCTTGCTATCTTTTCAAATGCTCGGGAATGACGCAATTTACCGTTCACAATGTGTCAATAGGTTAATGTAGAAATGGCACACCAATTTCATTGTCATAGATGAAGAAAAGCAGTCTGCTACATACGTCTGCTTCGATCGTTTATTGGAGACACACTGAGGATACATGGATATGTTTACCGGAGAGGGGACCGTGCTGTCGGCGCATGCGCGGCTGCTCGGATCTCCGGCGGTGGGTCTTGCATTGCCGAAACCGAAACTCGCGCACACCACACCGGAAACCGAAACTCGCGAACACCACACATCCCTCCCCACTCAGAGTGAGTTACCACGGATCTTCGTAACGGTCCGGGGGGACGGCGGCGTCTCGGCGGTCTCTGTGGTGGCCCTTGTTGTGCATCATCGGATGGGAGTGGCTCGGGTATTCCGCAGCCCGCTGAAGCACTTTTAGTGAGCGCCTCTTGATCGCCAGTCTGGCTGTCTGGGAGGAACAGCGGAAGGAGCGACGACTGGAGGCGATTGCTCGGTGACTGCTGCGGAGGCGTTGTCGTCAGTTGCTTGCTGCCTTCCTGCTGGTTTTTGTGTCGCCGCACGACGCCTCTCTCCGTGCTGACCAACCAAGACCGGCGACCGACCTGTTTGATGACGCTGCCTTTCATCCACGCTGGGTCGCCTGCGAAGTTCTTTACGTAAACGATCTGGTCTTTACGAATGCGTCGTCCATCATCCTTTTCCTCCTCTGTTAGCTGGGAGCCTGAAGGCTTCAGGTGCGTCAATGCTGTTACAAGTTCGCAACCAAACGTCATCATGGCAGGTGTTTTCTTTGTGCTGGTATGCATTGTTGTGTGCTGCTTTAGCAGAAATCGTGACAGTCTGCAGGCGACAGGGCTGTCTTTCTCTTTTATAAGCGTTTGCTTCAGTTCGAAGACCATACGCTCCACTTGACCGTTCGTGGCAGGATGATACGGAGAGCTCGTGACATGTTTCACTCCATTTCTTTTAAAGAAGTCTTCTGTTTCCGTTGAGACGATAGACGGTCCATTGTCGGTTACTATTTTCCTTGGTACGCCAAAGGTTGTAAAAAGGGTTCTGCATTCCCTAATTAGGTGCTTCGACTGTATGCTCGCCATTTGCTGAATGAGTCGACGGCAAGCAAGAACATGCAGCCCTCGATGGGACCTGCGAAGTCCATGTGAATTGTCTCCCATGGCTGCGTTGTTCTTGGCCATTCTGGAAGCGGTGCTTTCGCCGGTGCCCTGCGGTTTTCCTGACACGGTCTGCATTCCTGAACGACCTTTTCTATGTCTTTGCTGAAACTAGGCCACCAAAGATAAGCTCTTGCATAGGCCTTCATCGCGACGATGCTTTTGTGTCCTGAGTTAATGATCTTTAGAGCCTCAGGGCGTGCTGCGAACGGAATTATCACTCGGGATCCCCTGAGCAAGCACCCTTGGAGCGTTGACAGCTCAGGCGCTAGCTTAACATAAGCCCGGAAGTCATCGCCTTTCAGTGCTTGCAAATTTCCCTGCTGGGTTGCTTGAAAAAGTGCTGACAGAATATTGTCTTCGCGTGTTAGCTCTGCGATGCGTTGGGATGAGAGTTTGGGATCAATCGCACATTCTAGCATCAGCACGTCGCCAGGAGGGGATGGCTCGTTGTCATCTCCTTGTAGCGGAAGTCTACTTAACGCATCAGCGTTCTTGTTGCGACTGCCTTGTCTGTAAACAAGGTCGTAGTCGTAAGCGGACAGCTTAAGGCACCATCTCGTCATGCGAGTTGATACAGCAAATATTACTGCAAGTCCTTCTCGATCCAGTTGTGCATAATCCGTTCAGCTTTGCCTAGCGTTCGTGACGCAAAGGCAATGGGCGCTTCTCTTCCGTGCTCGTCAATCTGTGACAACACAGCGCCAACGCCATATGGCGAAGCGTCGCATGATAGGAGAAGAGGCTTGCGTTCGTCGTAGTGAGCAAGCACTGTGCAGTCCCGAATTAGCTTTATTAGCTCTTCGAATGCCATTTGGTGCTCATTTCTCCATATCCATTGCGTCTCCTTGTGCAAAAGCGTGTACAGTGGTGAGGCCACTGTCGCTCTGTCCTTAAGGAAGCGGTCATAGAAAGCAAGCAACCGCAGGAATGCTTGGAGCTCCACTTTGGTTTTCGGCGCTTGTGCGTCCATGATGGCCTTAACCTTTGCTCCAGTTGTATGCACTCCTTTTTCATCAATCCGGTGTCCTAGGAACTCCAGACTGCTGACCCCAAACAGACACTTGTCTTTCTGAAGGCGAAGACACATATTATCCAATCTTGACAGCACTTGGTCTAACCGTTCATCGTGCTCCTGTGGCGTTTCTCCGCAGTCAATTATGTCGTCCAGGTACACGCTGGTGCCAGAAATTCCGGCGAGCGTTGTCTCCATGATCCGCTGGAATATCGCCGGTGCTGCAGATATTCCGAATGGAAGTCTTTTGACTGCGTACAGTCCATTCATGGTGTTCACGGTCAACACCCTTGCTGTGGCTTCAGTGACCGGAAGTTGCTGATAAGCTTGAAAGAAGTCAAGCGTTGAGAACAGTGTTTTACCTCTGAGAGTAGATAGTACCTCCTCAGTGGTTGGAAGCGGGTAGGCTGCTTTCACGGATGCGGCATTTACCGTGCTTCTGTAGTCTCCACACAGCCTCAACAACCGTGACTTTTTTCGAACCAACACCAAGGGTGTCGCCCAATCAGCATGTTGAACTGGCTGTAAAATGCCTTGCTGCTCCAACCGATCCAACTCTTCCTTAACAGCTGGTCTGAGTGCAACGGGAACCGGTCGAGCCTTGCAAAAGCGTGGTGGGACGTTTGGGTCTAGCTCAATGTGAACTGGTGGTCCCGCGTAACTTAAGACGTCTTCGTCAAAAACACGTGCATGTTTTTCTAGAAGGCAGTGCAGCACAGTGCTCTCGGTGTCCGTTGCGTCTTGCGTTTGATTTACGTCTAGCAGACAGATGCTCAGTGCACTGAACCAGTTACGGCCCATAAGGTTGCACCCGTTGCCTTCCATGACATGCAGTGGAAGAACGTAATCTTTTGTCTTGTGGCGAACTTGTACTTCCGTAGTGCCAACGAGGCTCAAGTGCTCTCCTGACCAGGTATGAAGGTTCAAGTCGGATTTAGCTAACGGTGGAGGTTTTGTAGGCCATGTCCGCTCGTAGGTCTCCCTACTGATTGGAGAATATGATGCACCAGAGTCAACCTCGATCCAGCACCTTGCCGTTGACGCGAAGTGGTACCATGAACTTTGGGCACACCTGTAGGCTTTTTACTGTGTTCAGGTCCCGTGCTTACCTCTGTAGCGGCTGTTGCATGCTTGTAATTTAGCTTGCAGGCTTAGGCTCGATTTGATGCGTAGCAGTCCTGCGTTGCTTTTTCTTCGTGAGGCAAGCTCTTTCGATATGCCCAATCTTTTTGCAAAAGCTGCATGCAGCATTCCGGAACTTGCACTCACTCGGATCGTGCGAGCCGTCGCATCTGTAGCATCGCGCCTTGCGCAGAGTGTGCTGTTCTCCCTTTGCGCCTTCTTTCCTCTAGCTTGTCTTGTGCACCTCTACATTTTCTGTTTTCATTTCTATGCTCTGCTGCTGCTGGGCAGCGCTTTCCGCCATCTCGGCGAGGTCGAAGGCCTTTTGGAATGCCAGCTCTCTTACGGCGAACAGACGCTGTTGAATGAGCTCGTTGCGGATGCCGCAGTCGAAACGGTAGCGTAACATGATATCCAGGGGGAGCGCGGTGCTCACGGCGGCCGTCGTCGCCTCCTCCGCGACGGACGATGCCCCGACGCCGAAGTTACAATCCGCGGCGAGTTTTCGTAGAGCAGCTACGTAGGAAGCAATGGACGCGCCTGGTTGCTGGTCCCGTCTCTGGAATTTGCAGCGACAGTAGAGCTCTGATGGGCGTGGGTCATAATGCGTAGCCAGGGTTTGGACGATCTCGTCGTATGAAACTTCTCCTGGGCTCTTTGGTGCGAACAGTGCGCGGACGGTTTCGAATGTCTCCGGCCCGCACAGTCAGGAGTAGGGCTCGCTTCTTCTCTTCTGCTGTTATGGAGTTTGCGATGAAGTAAAACCCGAGGCGTTGCATCCATGATGTCCAGGACTTCCCCGAGAAAGGCTCGACGGAGGCTTGAAAAGACGCCATGGCAAGTTGACTAGACCCGTGTCTTCAGTGGGTCTTTGTTTTCCTCGTCGCCAGTGCTACATACGTCTGCTCCGCTCGTTTTTTGGAGACACACTGAGGATACATGGATATGTTTACCGGAGAGGGGACCGTGCTCTCGGCGCATGCGCGGCTGCTCGGACCTCCGGCGGTGTGTCTTGCATTGCCGAAACCGAAACTCGCGCACACCACACCCGAAACCGAAACTCGCGAACACCACACAGTCCAGTGGATGTTCAGAGTGACACGTCCATAAACGTGGACAAGGTGCCCTAATGCTGAAAGTATCGGTCGCGTTTTCTGCCCACCATGCAGATTTTCTTACGCAAGGGGGGGGGGAGGGGGGGGGGGGGGGGCTAGCGTGGTACGAAATGAGGTTTATTGCTTGCAGGTGTGGAGAACATTGGACAACAAGCATAAAAATAGTCGATGGAGAAGCATCTCCAAAGAAGTGCGGCTGACCAAGCAATGAGGACTGCAGATGGTCTCAAAGAACCGCCACTACACTGGGCCGCTGCCGATAAACACAGTGCGCTATGATAAGTGCTTAAAGCCACGGGGAGTCTTGGAGGCTCTTGGCCCCCTACCAACATTGAAAAATTCTGAAGCGTCCATGTTAGAATGTAGACTGCATGAATCTGGAGCAAGAAGCCATTTTTTATGTTTCTTTTCGGTGGGGGTCTGAACATTTCGTCGCTATCATTTTCAAAATTTCGTTGTCCTTTTTAGAAAGAATTATTAACATTTTTTATAGAACCAGAGACAGCAAACATACAAAGTGGCAGCACTACACAAGGGGGGAGGAAAAAGGAAAACCCTGAACCCTCACGCTACGTGTCAGTCCAGAGTTGGCCGCTCAGCTCCAGGCTACAAAACAACAACCAACTCGTTTGTTTAGGCACTATGTTCACATATGTGGATGCGAATAAAATATGCTCAAATCGCAATATTTTTGCATAATTTTTTGTGCATAACTTCTGTTTGTTCTAGTGATCGTGATTTGTGCACATAAAAGAAAAGATTGTTCCTTCAGCAGATTTAATTGGTACCTGAAGGGGATACTGTATTGCAAATCAAGATTCAGAATCATCATCATCAGCAGCAACAGCCTGACTAAGTCCACTGCAGGCGAAAGGTCTTTCCATCTCTCCAATTAACCCTACCCTTTGCCAGCTGCAAACTTCTTAATCTTATCTGCCTACCTAAATTTTTGCCGCCCTCTGCTATGTTTACCTTCTCTTAGAATCTATTCCGTTATCCTTAAGGACCAGCGGTTATCTTGCCTTCGCACTGCATGCCCTGTCCAAGCCCATTTCCTCCTCTCGATTTCGCCGAGGATGTCATTAACCCGCGTTTTTCCCTCGCCCATTCTGGCTGCTTCCGTTCTCTTAACGTTACACCTTTCATTTTTCTTGCCATGGTTTGCTGCATTTTCCGCAATTTAGGCTGAACCCTTTTCGTTGGCCTCCACGTTTCTGCCCCATAGGTGATTGCCAGTAAGATCTACGAATTGAGGGATATTGTTAAATTATAAGCCAGTTTTACATCAATTTTCTTCTTTTCTGCTATGTAGAACTGTGGCATGTGCTGTTAGAAAGCAAAGACTGTATTGAGAAATATAGGTTTATCGCTACATCGAGTGATAGATGTTGTGCATGAGCGATGGTTTTGCCTACAAAGTGTGTCCTCCTCAAGCTAAATGAATCAGTTGGTAGTCAGCACCTGTCTTGTAATTTCTCATCCTCCACGCCTTGTTTGCGCCATTTCTAACAGGTCAAGGATAAAGCAGTTTTTTTTATTACAACAAATTCGCTGCACGACGTATTGCAAGAAGCACCCATAGATGGTGCCAGCTACACCAGGAGTAAATACTGAAAGCACAAAACATCAGGCAGCCATGCGCACCTCGATTGGCGGCCGAACTATTTGATGCAACCACATCATTACGGATGTTTCACCCTGGTAGCCTTCTTTTGCTAAGTAACTGATTACTACCAGTAATCGATTACACAAGAACAGTTACTGAATTATCCAAAACATTACCGTTTGAAAAATGTATTCAGTTTATTACAGAACTGCGTAAAATCTAATTAATTACAAGTAATCAATTACAAAAAACTCCGGCCGATTCCACAGCACATAGGAGTTTTCCAGTTTCGCCTCCACTGAAATTGGCCACTGCAGCAGAGATCAAAACCGCAACCTTGCGATCAGCAGCTGAACGCCAAAGCCAGTGTGCCATCACAGCAGACCCAAAGGAACAGCTGTCGACCAAGAATGTACACTGCCCGCAAGTCACAACAATGGCACCAGCCATTGCTGCTGTCGCGTTACAAACATGACCATAAATTTTTTTTTGTTTTCTGTTGCTTGCATTGCTGTGCCATTGCTCAGGGCTGATTTAAGCGCCCAGCTCAGTTTTCAGTGCAGAAGAAAGCTAGGGAAGGCTTAAATCTGCACAATACACAATGAGTGTATTGGTGCTTTTCATATCTTAGAGCTCCATTTATGTTGATATTTTTCTCATATTTTATGATTTCCAAATTAACAAAATGGTTCATTATGAAAAATATGCACAATAGCCAACCAGGTGTTTCAGTTAGGCCCACCGGCAATTTTAAAAGACAGGCACTATCACGTAAGATACCTTTTGTGGCATAGTAATACCAGTGTTGGCAGAGATCAGAAAACAGGCTAATGAATTCAACTTGTAAGCTGGTTACTTAATTTCTGATAGATAACTTTGTAGCTAGCAATGTTAGGCACATGGTTGTAAGTAAAAATTAGTAGTTGGCTGTTTGAAACAAAAATTTGTAGTTCGCTGTTAGTAATAGCCATCCATTTAGAGGCAAGCACTCCTGCGAAATGCTAGGGGGCTTATGCACTGTGCAATGTCAGAGCACGTTTATGAACCCAAGGTGGTTACAATTAACCTGAGCCCTCCACTGCGGCGTCACTGATAGCCTGAGCCGCTTTGGGATGTTACACACCATAAAACCATATGAGTTAGCAGAATATTAAGAGCAATTACTTTTGGCGGCTTGGTGCAAATGTTCTCACCATTTATTTATGTATTTTGGGACCGCAAAAACCCCAGGAAAAGCCATTAGGGGTGGTTTGTACAGAAATTAAACTTAAACAAAAAAGACCACATTCTGCACGATGTCAACATCAAGATAATAAATACAAATTGAACATGGGCAAACAGCTTGCAAGATCGAAATGCAAAGCACTCAAATGCTGCCATGGTTAAAAAAGAATCAACAAAAGATAAAGGTGTAGATAAGACCTGAATAAAAATTTACTAAATAATAAAAACTCCATACTAAAACAAAGCACGATAGATGAATGTTGGAACAGAAACATATACAGAAGCTTAGGTAAGTCGGAAGATTTCAGCGTATGTTTGGACTTAAACAAATATTCTACTTTATTTTATTTCTATTAGAATAATTAAAGAAATAAATAAAAATCTTCTACGATTACACCTGCACTGGGAAGGCCGTTCCAATCTTTTGCTGTTCACATGAAGGAAAACTGCACAAATGCTTGTTTTTGGGCATTTTTGACTGTTTTTGTGACGAGTTGAAAACTGCGAGTGTTTGGGATGGTGCTCATCACGAGTGAATAGTAGAATTGATTAAACACAGCTGAAATGGCTAATTTTCACAGTGCTTTAATAAGGGTAAGCTGGATCGGTTCAGTTCGGTTACACGAGTGTATAGGATGAACAACTGGAACAGACAAATCTAGTGGCACAATTTTGGATGGTTTCTATACTCTCAAAAAGGTACTCTTGATTTGGGTTTTGTGGCTGCATATTCTAATTTAGAGTGCATTGATGTGGTGTAGGATAGTAATTTTACATGTGCTGGGGAAACTTTCATTCACTGAGAATTGAAGGTAGCCCAGGATTGGCTTGATGCTGAAGCGTGGTTAATGTGTGTTGGCCATGCAAGATCGTTAGAAAGGCATAATGCAAAATATTTGTATGTTTCAGTAGCCCGAAAACGTGAGGCATAGAGAAAGTACCTATGTATGATTCAAATGCATCAGCTTAGACTTCGTGATGTTTAAAGACCATTTTTTAGACCAATTTCCTGCTGCTAATAAATCACATTGTATACTAAGGCTGTCTTCATAATTACTTATTTCAGCATTAACTACGCAGTTTGCAAACAGGCAAATGTTATTGTTTATGCACCGAGGAAGATTGTTAATGAAGATAAGAAAGAAGGGGGGGGGAATCAGAAGACATTTAAATACACTGGCGGATCAAAGCAACAAGGCACTGCGGGCTCAGCAGCTATACTAGAAAACGATCGCTAGTCTTCTTAGTAAAACTGATTCACAAATACACACCTGTATGACAAAGGCGAACAGTGTCACACTGTGTGGCATGGCTGCACAGCTGCCGAGCCCACATGGCGGTGCACGATGAGAATGGCCTTTTGTACCCAGCAGCAATGCTGATGTCGTTGACCATGGGGCTTGCTTGTTGCTGGTGAATGAGGCAGCAGTGATGCTGTATCCGTTGGCTTTCCTTGAAGACGACGGGCATACACCCAGCTCAAACTAGACAATATGACCACCGCAGGCAATCCCGGCCCTTATGGGGACTGCTCCACCAGGTTGTAGTACAACGGCAGCAACGATGACCTGTGCAATAAAGGCGAATGGTGTCAGACTGCGCGGCATGGCTGTACAGCTGTCGAGCACACAGGGAAGTGCCTGATCATCACCGGGCGGTATGCGGTGCATCGTTAAAAAATTGCACAGCTATGGACTGCACACAAAAATACAACAGCAGTAGTGTGAGAACAGTACTTTTTCAAAACTGAATCGAATGCTGCGTCTGTGTTCTTTCTTTCTTTAGTCTCGTGTTCTAGCGCTGTTTCATTCCAGCATCATGAACCAACTTTGTCTCTTTTGCAACAAATTTAAAACTTTGCAGAATTTTGCAAATAATCACACAAGAATAATAGTGTGAAACAGTGATATGCTAGCACCGGCGTTACAACATGAAACCATACCTAATGTAAGTAATGGCTACAGTGCCAAAAGCCAACATCGGTCTCCACTAGGGGGTATGCAACACGTAATATTAACTGAATGACAACTGTGCTATACTTCTTGAATTATTGTACATTTTGGCACTGGTGACGACACTGAAAAAAACTAGTGCCTCAGTATATGAGAAAGGCATGAGCTATGAACGAGGCACAGCCTCTGGAACCAGAGTTTCAAAACAAGGTTTGCTAACCTGCCTACACCTTGCCGTATCACCCAATGCTAAATGCAGTGAATGAGCATTATGAATAGTGCCACAGAACTGGACCCCATCTAGGTGCTGAAACACCAACCTGCACAGAGCACTTGCAGCAGCATGCTGTGTGGTGTTAGGAGTGCACCCCGTCTTTGAAAGAGTCGTTGAAGAAGCCTTGCTCATAATAAATTATAGGAAAACTATGCATAATCTTTAGAACATATTCGATTCACTGCTAAAATAATACGTGCATTTGCACCACTCGTGTCTAGAAGCTGATATAACTATTACCTACAGCCAGCTTCAAATTTCCAATTTCAACCACGTATCTAAGGTGTAACAGCTGGAAATGAAACTATCAGGAAAGCAGGTTTTATGATGCCAGTGGTGTTAATATGACAAAAATGATGTCCTTCAACCTAAAAAAGCGTGTTCTTGAAAATTACTGCCAGCCTTTAGACTTATTATGCCTTACAATTATAAGCTACTGAGAGTAAAGCAAGAATATTTGTACAAGAATTGACAATGATTGTCTATATAAGCAAAAATCTTTGCTATATCAGTTGTTGGAGATGTCCTTGGCTTCAAGACGTTATTTGGTAATTAACTGCCTACTTATTAACCACACTCTGTATGTTTATAAAATAAGGACTCAGAAATGTCTTCAACGTTGCTCTCATCGTCCCTTTATGTCGTAATTATTTTCAGTTTTGCATTTCATGTTATCAAGTTTTCGATTTCATTTTCGTCTTGTAGAAGTGCAGCATTTGTACAATTGCAACATAGCTACGAATATAACGAAAGTTTGATTCCATTTGAAAAGAAAAGCTTCGCGTGAACACGCGCCCTAAGTGTCATTTAAAGGGGCTCTGAAACATCTTTCGAGGCGAGCTTATCAACTCGCTCAATCACTGCATTGGGTCGTCATGAATACCTAAGCCAGATAATACACTTCTACATGCAGCTGAGAACCCACAATCACACACGGAAGTTGGCGAGCCCTTTCCGGCGATTTTTCACGCTCATACCCTCCTCCTCACATGCACCTGTATATAAATGCGGAGAGATGGCTCTTGATTAGGTTCTTTCAGGTGTCAGGCAGCTACCATGGCCACAGCAAATAAGCCGCATAGCTCTGGCGGGTCAGCAAGCTCCGCCCCAAGCGGTAGGGCCAGCGGAGGAACACAGACCTTCCAGCGTGCAAAAAATGACGAGAGGAGAGGGAAAGGAGCAAATACGCTGAAATTCAGATTTCGACTACAGATAATAATGTTTCTACAAAGCGCATTAAAAATATTCTTGCTGGACGATATTCGTGAAGCGGCGTCGTTTAACATCCCAGGCACACCGCAACCTTATTACAGCCCCTTTCAGAACCCCTTTAAGAGAACAGTTAGGAAGCGTGTGCGACACAGTAAGGCGCAGCAAAACTGTCCTCACAGTGTCGCCGCACCTCTGCTTTTTGGAGCCGCTGTCTCGTGCTTCGCGCTGCCCTAGTAACCTTTGCCCTTTTCTTCCCGTCACTAATTCTCACTGCACGCTTATTCTGTTTCCTTCCTGAGCGAGCCGCGACATGTTCTATGTTCATAGTCAGCTTTACTTTTTAGTGCGAAAGCACTACTTTACAAGGTCAAACCCAACCAAGAATCTTGTAGCATCCAACCTTGAGGCCGCAGAAATAAAATAGTGCCGCGACTGGGTTTCGAATTTGTGATGGCGTGAACAGATCGCCATTGCCGGCCACTGCACAACAACACTATGCTATTCCCTCAGCTGATCACACCTCGTATTAAACTACAAGACACTGTCGGGCTGTGCAATGCACATCGTTGTCTTCATCAACCTCAATCTGTGGCGCAAACAGATCAGATAACCTGGACCAGAGCTTAACCTGAGTCTAATATTGTCGCCAAACGTACCGACGACCCAGCAAAGCAAAACCATGAACCAATCGGGCTAAATGCATGGTTTTGCACGTCTTCTTGGTTTGACTATGTTGAAAGCCAGAACTTTTTTTGTTTTGCAGTGTGCACCGCAATTCGCCTCGCGATCCCAAGGCCTTGAAAAAATGGCCTTCTTCTCGTAGCTCTTGAGCTTGGTGGTGAAAGCCATCTGGTTGTTCAGGTTTTGCACATCATTTGGGCAGAATTTGATACTGCCTGTGTTGTGAAAGGTTCGCCCGACTGTTTCTCTCAGTACCCTTTCCCACTATAGGGTCGTAAGCGATTGTTTTCTACATGGGGACTGCACAAGCCAGAATTTTTTTGGACATATTTGCTATTGGATACACACTTTGCATATTCTAAAGCTTCTTTAAAATTGTTTTTCTTGAATGCATGTGTTTGCAAGTTTTGTTCAACTGTTACATAATGCCTGGGTTTGGCAGTAGGATCTATTTAAACATTTTAACAAAAGTTCAAAATGTTAAAAAATGAGCAGGTTTCTTTTGAAAACCAAGAAAAACTGTAGCGACGCCTAAGCTTCGTCTTTAAGTGTAGAACGCGAGAGTGTTACAAATGTGCTACGTCAGAGATTCATAGAATGCAGGGAGGCCTCATACCAGTCCTGGTGCAGTCGTGCAGTAGTCAGGCAATGCACCACTGCCCCGGCAGGTGGCAGTATCTGCCAATGGGGCCTGTGCGACCCAGGTTGCTCTGCCTAGCCTGCCGTGAGGCTTCCTTACAGGTCAATTATAACTGGTGGCAACCTGCCGCGGCCGCCAAATTGCTGTGATAGCACGTGCAGTGACCACTTATTTGCTGCAATGCGCGAACTGGGAACACAAGATACTGTATGGATATTTATTTAACATTTCTTTTACCGTGGTAGAAACGCCCATATTTTAACATGATAGGGTTAAGGGTCCCATGTCGGAAAAAAGCCTGCATTTTCGTTGGCCACGAGCGCAAAATCCGCGAAAAAACCCATGTGAGATAGAGATATGGGAACTGAAATCCTGTGCCCTTGCTATGCACCGCACAGGGTAAAGATTACATCGCAACCTTTACCCTGCCTACCTTGGCAGGTGGCATTGGATTGGAAAACGTTTATTGTCAGCATTCAGCCCTATGTGGGCGCTATACTAGATGGCTTCGAGCCCGTGGTTCTCGGCGATCTTGTGAGCCCACTCAGTGGCCCGGACTTGCATCAACGGGTCTGAGCTGGCCAGTATAGCCCCCCACGGCTCCAGAGAAGGGACTGGTAGTAGGTCCGACGGTGACGGCGGCTTTTTGCAGCTCCATAGAATGTGGTCGTATCCGGCTATCTCGCCACATTCTTTGCAAGTCGGATTGTAATGCGTTGGATACGTGTGTGCTAGTCTCGCCGGGCTATAGAAGGCTTGCGTCTGGAGCCGACGCCATGTTACGTCCTGGCTTTTGTCGGGCTTTTTGTCTGGTGGCAAATAGATCCTCCTTTCCAGTTTAAACTGATTGGTGTAGTCGTGAAAGGATATGAACGCATCTCTCGTGAAATTTGGGGACTCAACCCGGCTCGCTGCTCAGCTGACATAACCTCGAGCTATACTGTAAGCCAACTCATTTCCCCTGTTCCCCAAGTGTGCCGGCACCCATATTAGTTCCACCTCTCTATGGTCCCAGTCTTGATGTCTTAGGATTGATTCTGCCTCCTGGGAGATCATACCCAGCACAAAATTGTTTATAGCCACCTTGGGGTCGCTAATTATAGTGACTGCTTTGGTGCTGGCCATTGCCATGACGATAGCCGCCTCCTCCGCTGTCCCCGAGTACTTTGCTTTGACTGAACCGGCCGTTAATGTTTCACCCCGAGTCATTCACGCCCACGACAACAACGGAGTCTCCTCCTTCGTATTCCGCCGCGTCTATATAGGCCGTGTATTCCGAGTCTTCTAGCTTTGCTTCAAGGGCCTTTGCTCTTGCTCTCCTCCTGCTTTCGTGAAAAGCAGGGTGCATGTTTTGGAATTTGTTTAATAGTAAGTAATTCTCTCAGTTCGGTCGGTAATTTTGCCTGTGTGTTTCTTTCCAGGATTTTATCATGTAGTCCTAGGTTGCTCACGACCTTCCTTCCCAGGGGTACGGTTGCAAGCCTCCTTAATTGCGCAAATATATGTGCCTCGCATAGTTCCTTGCTGGTGTTGTAGAACCCTAGTTTAAGAAGTCTTTCCGTAGGGATGCAGTGGGGCAGCCCCAAGGCTGCTTTATATGCCTGCCTTATGATCCCGTCTATTGTGTGCTTTTCCGCCAGCCCTAGCTTGAGGTAGGGGATTGTGTACACTATTCTGCTTATCACAAATGCCTGAACCATTTGGCAGATATCTTTCTCTGACTCCCAGTCTTTAGTTAGCTATTCGCCTTATGAGCCTGGCTGTCATGTTATTTGTCGACTTAAGACTGTTTATTGTCTCTGTGTTCTTTCTATTGTCCTGTATTATCAGACCTAGGACCCTGATTTTGTCAACTGTGGCTACCAGTGTCTCATTTACCTGTACGAGAATGTCTTCTGCGTTGGTATCGCGTTTCCGCGCCCCTCGGATCACCAGAAGTTCGGATTTGCTTGGCGAGCATTTTAACCCTGCCCATTTTACGTATTCCTGGACAATATCGATCCCCTGTTGGAGATTTTGTTCTATTTCCCCATTGTTGCCTGTGTGCGTCTATATTGCTATGTCGTCCGCATATAGCGTATGGTGGCAACTTTTGGTTTTTCGCAAATTTTTGTTTCATGGCCAACAACAATGCCGGCTTTTTTCCGACATGGGACCCTATATGCTATCGTTAAAATAAGGGCATTTCTCCCATGATCGAAAAAGAGTTAAGCACATATCCACATCCTGTCTTCCGGTTCTTGCATTGCAACAACCGGATCTTGCATTGCAACAACGTGGTGGCACTCGATAAGCTTTTGACCTGATTGGTTCGGAGGAGGTCAGCTCGATCTCGTGAGTGATCAGGTCAGTTTTCCCTGGCCGACTGCTAAACATCGCTTTGAATTCCCCCAAAAGACCCTTAAGTTAATCTACCTGTTCCTCTTTCAGAACATCAGCCCTCGCAGAGCGCGCAAGAATGTCCTGGACGCTGCAATCCGCATCGCAGTCTGTTGCTAACTCAGGTAGATCAGCCTGTACTTCCTTGGGTGCGTTTAACATCATATTTACCACCTCCTCCCTGCCTACATAAGGTTTCATCAAATTGCAGTGGTAGATGGTAACCTAATTTCTCTTGCCGGGTTTTTTCAGGACGTAGTTTGTTTCTGACAGCCTGTGCTGAACTTCCACCGGACCCTCCCACTGCACTTCCATTTTGTTTTTTAGTTTCCCGACTCGTTGACATGCGTCACACGACTTCACGTACCGCTCCACGTCTTTGAAGCACCCTGTCCAGTAGTACTCCATTAAAAGTCGCTCTTTCGTTTTCTTGATCCCCAAGTGTCCCGACCAGCTGTTCCCATGACACAATCTCAGAAGGTCCGCCCCGTATTTTTCCGGAATCACCAGCTGATCAAACGTCTTGCCTTTGCGCTCTCTGTAGTGCCTGTACAGCAGTCCGCCTTTTTCGAGTATCGTGATGTTACGCCTTGCTATGCCCTTTTCCGCGATGGCATGCAGGCGCCTCAAACTAGGGTCATTCTTTTGCTCTGCTTTCAGCATATCCCTGTCTATTTCCAATAGCCGCTCAAAACTGCGCGAAGTCGGGGCCAATATTGACGCTCCGACGGGCTCTATTTCCTGCGGTTCACTTGGCGCCGCAGCTGCGTCGATGTCGCCTGATCTAGCGACAACCTCGACCCCTTGTTCAGCCACTAGGTTTGGCTCCATGATTTCAGGTTCTGCTCCGATTTCTGCTTCTCCCTGTCCCAGGTCCTGTGTTAACTGAGCGGCGAGCTGGAGGGTTTTAGAGCACGTTAGTGCCTGCACTTTTCCTTCTCCAAAGATCTGCCCTCGCTCACGCAACAGCCGGTCAGACCGGTTTGAGAACAGATAAGGATATTCCAGCGGAACTGTTTTCGAGACGGCTGCCTCCGTCACCAGTTTTCCAAACGGACCTGGAATTTCAACCCTTGCCATAGGTAAGAAAACACTGTGCTCCTCCAACGCCTGTTTAATCCACGTTACTCTTCCCGTGAAATCCTCAGACGTAACATAGGATGGGTGCACTACATCCATCGTAGCCGCACTGTCCGTGAGCACCTTACAAGGCTTGCCATTTACCTCTAACTCATGAAGGTAGGGGCGAAGCAGTTCTAGGTTTTCATCACTACCGTTTACGTACGAGAACACCAATCGCTGGTTTCTACATATTGCAGTGATGTGCCCTGTTTCTTGGCAGTTATAACACCGCAACGGTTGCCTGGCCTCGAACTCCTTTTTCCTCGCCTTTTCTACCCCTTCGTTCTTCGTTTGACTGCGGCTCTTCTCTGGAGCCTTTTCGGTGACTTTTTTTTGTGTTACACCCTGCCCCACGTTTCCATTTAGAGCCGGCCGTCTAGAAGAAAAATACTTTCTTGAGGTAGTTCCTCTTTCTGACTGGTCTTCCTCCGCAGTCGCCTTTCTCCGCGTCGAGAATTCGTCTGCGAGTTGAGCTGCTCGCTCTACTGTCTCTACCTTTTCTTTGTCCTGCACCCATAGTTTTACGGACGGTGGAATGCTGTGGAAAAACTGCTCCAGACAGACGCACTCAACTACCTTGTCCCTGCATTCGTACACGCCTGCCCCCTTAAGCCACTCTACAGGGTTGCTTTTCAATGTGTACGCAAACTCCGCATAATCCTCATTGCTTTTTTTTGTTGCCTCCCTAAAACGATGCCGAAATGCCTCATCTCTCTCTCTACCCTGTTTAATCTGTCACTAATGCTTTAATGCTTGCTCCCCCGTTTTGGGCTGCCAGACGCTGGCTTTCGAGTTGGAGCTCCATCATTTTCAGTTGTATCTGATCTGCGGCTTGCTTTTCTTTTCTTTCATCCTCTGCTTTCTTTTTTCATCCTCTGCTTTCTTTTTTTCACTCTCTGCTTTCTTCCCCGTTCTAGCTCTTTCTTTGCCATTTCCCACGCAATTTGCATCGCTTCTTCGTCCGCATTGCTATTATTGATTGCTTTTATGATTGCCCCTTTCCTCATTCCTTCCTCCATTTCCACATCCAACTCATCACACATCAGCAACAGCTCTTCCCTATCAACCTTCTTGAAGTCCATGATCGTTGCCCCAAATGGTGACTTTGCCCACTCGCTAATGTTCTATGGTTCTGTGCAAACTACAGTGTGCTACAGACACCCGATTACCAGCAGTTCAAACTTTTTACCCAGAGTTTAAAGCCTGGTGAATAATAGAACAAAGACAAAGCACTCACCCGTATATGCAGAACGATGTCACCTGGTCCATCCCAAGCGCTGCCAACAAGTTGTTGAAGGTGGGGATCGGGGTCGCTTCTCGACACAACCTCGGTCAAGATGACGCCCGCTCCGTCCAGGACAGGAGTGCCGCTGAGTGAAGGATTCGTTAGTGGAGGAAGAAGACTTGGTTTATTTTACATATTTACAAGCTTTTGAGTTCTGAAGTGAGCTGCTGCAACTGCATCTGCAGTCCAGTTTTATACACTGCGTCTTCCCTAGATTCCCCAAGTAGGGGACGCCCTCGCCGTGGTGGGTGTGGACAAAACTTGCGCTATCACACACAGACACCTCCGCACACATGGACACGCCCCTGGCATAAGTTGAGCCCGAGGGAGAGGGGTGTGCGGCCAGGACCCCGTCAGGCTGGCAGGCGACATCAGGTGGTCGGCCCGCTCTCCGCCGGTCGGTGAACTTCGAAGAAACCGAGGCGCAGCCCCGTCGGGAGATAATCCCCAGTGGTTCTGCCATTAGGCATGGCCAGCGAAGCCTGCAGACAAGCCACTGTGGCGATCTGTTCCCACGCTGGTGCGGTGCCCGTGAGGCCAGGGTAGTCGGGTCGGTGGAGACGTCGGGGAAAATCGGAAGACAGCCGGAACCACTTCGCGGCCCGTGGCAGCGACTCCTTAAAGGGATTTTCGCAGAACCCTGCTCCCCGCTTGTCCCACGCAGCAACGACCGGGAGAGCGCGGTAAATGCACCCCGCAGACACCTGGCGAGAGATTCTGTCTTGGTGGCAATCCTCGAGACAACGACCGGGCGAGCGCGGTAAATGCGTACCGCAGACACATGGCGAGAGATTCTGTATTGGTGGCAATCCTCGAGACATGCTGGCGCCAATCCTAATACCAGCTGGCGGCCATTCCTAATATCGCATATCACTGCGCAAGTTAAATAGAAGTAATTGTTAACTTTTGCTATTCTGAGTCGTGTTGGAACGCTAAAAAGAGCAAAAACAGCATGAATATTTCTGTCAAATATATTTATGTTTCGACGTTTGTCAAATGGGCATAACTTTTCACGTGTTTACTATTTTAACATAGGCTTACCTTCCGTGTCTGCCTAAGTGCCTCGGCTTTCATATCACTAAAATCTTTCATAGAATGCATCACTGCACATGTAATTTATAATGCTAACCGAATGCTACATAGTTATCCCATAATTTTTCAACAGCTCACGCGATACAGCTCACTGTCCCAATTGCCCGGAAAGCAGGGCAGATAATGAACACAAGCTGTAAACATGAGACGCTATCGTTAAGTCAGATCTTTAAAAATAAGTTTTATTTCAGCACCAAAATGTACATAATGGCAGGGAGCCTATATTAGAAGCTTCGTCTAGGACATCTTGAGTTGGCCACGAGCACCAAGCCGCATAAAGGGGCCACGACAGGTTACCTCAAGGCATTTGCTTTTTGGGCTCCATCCTATAGTCGGAAGGTTCTTCTACCTATTCTAAACAAAATTAAGCATAGTAAACGCATAATTTAAAGCAAATTTGAGTTCGAATCTAATAAAATATTGGATATTTTACTGTATGGCCGAATATTTGAACTTATCCAGTATTTGCACAGGCCTACACCAAACCTACTGAAAATCAGATAGACTCAAGGCATATACGCCTCCAAGCTATGACACCAGACTAAAAACATATAAGTAGGGTCCTCTTTCAAAGGCAGGGCCACAGGCTCGTCGCCTCGTGCCTTCGGATGTTTTCGCTTCCATAGTAGACTTTCTGCAGCTGTCCTGCGCTGACTACTCTGGCTGTTTTCATTTAAGTGCAACGCAGCAATGTACGACCTGTAAGTAGTTCCAATTTAGCAACAGCAGTGAAAATTGATCACGCCAGTGTGGCAACTGAATGAGGCCTATAATTTTCAGATTACCTGGCAACCATGACACCACAAGAGAATGCTGTGCGCTTTGGTGCAAAATGAATGAGATAGGCATGAAAGGTCTCCACATTGTAGGTTTGTGCCTTCCCCGAGAGCTGCTTCATGTCCTTCAGGTGCCTTGGACAAGTGACAATTCCAGATATATGGTCATGTGTATCTGTGCCTAAAATAATGTTATTAATCACAAACACTGCAGCAGTAATACCTGGTCATTTAATTTTTACATCTGCCCTGCTCAAACACTTGTCCACATAATGCTGGTTGTCAAAACCATGTTACCTCTGTATAAACAACCTAATTGCCAGTTAGCACAGCTGACTAAAGAGTTTGGTACAAGTTAAAGTGCACATTACACAAAACATTATGTAAACAGGTGGTGATCAGTTCCGAAATACTGTAATATTTTATTTGGTTAGAATTCTTCGCATGCTTTATGCCAACATTATACAGGGTGTACAGGCTAACTTCAGCCAAGGGTTAAAAGATACAATATTTGAGGTAGGCCAGGGAAACCACTTACATACACCTACCAAATGGCTTGCGCATCATAGGCAATTGTTTGTTTTGCAATTAATTAACAATTAAGATAAATTTTCTAAATGCGTAAATATTGACTTTAGACAGCAAATGTGAATAGCAAAGTTAGAGAGCACCTTTAGAAAACACCATTGTATTTATTTGTGATAACGAAAGCCTTACATGCATCTTTTTTCCGAGCTGCAAAGAAAGCCAGCGATATACAAAAAAAATCACGTGAGCAGCGCATTCGCGCGCAACGATTGTGCTAGTCCCGTGATTTTTTTTTTTATATATTTCGCAGGCTTTCTTTACCACAAATAAATAGAACGGGAGTTTCTGAAGGTGCTCTCTAACTTTGCTATTCACATTTGCTGTATAAAGTCAATATTTACGCATTTAGAAAAATTATCTTAACTACTAATTAATTAATTGCAAAACAAAAAACTGTCTATGATGGGCAAGCCGGTTGATAGGTATATGTTAGTGGTTTCCCTGGCCTACCTCAAATATCTTATTTTTTAACCCTTGGCTAAAGTTAACCTGGACACCCTGTATACAACACTATACTCCATTTCATTCATCAGGTGCAACCCTGTCAAAGTTAGAACTCTTATTTGTGCTGCCTACATCTGCAATAAAAAATTGTACGTTCCTTGTGGTGAGCGAAAAATAATAAATGATTTGCCTGCAGGCTTATTGCATGATACATTTGTCACGAAATTGATTAAACGTGCTGTTATTGCTGTACAGCACACTGTCAGTTTCACATGCCTCAGACAACTTCGCTACAAAACAAGCACAGATTAATAGTAGTACTATTAAGTGGTCTATTAAAATAATAATAAAAAGGAAGGAAAAGATTTTTGCTAGCTCCGGCACCTGCCATTGACACTGGAGCACCTGAGATGGGGCAGCGGAATCAAAGGATAGCAGGGGAAACGGAGAAATTAAATGAAAGAGATGAGGTGACAGGAAGAAAGGATGGTGGGAGAGGTAATATGCTTTCTTTTTTTATGCGGGCTACTTCTTTGCCTTTCACAGTGTTGTACCTGATGTATGAAACAGTACAGTCACGAAATGCAAGCATAATCCCGAAAGGTAGTCTAAGAATTGTAAAGTGAGGCAACTAGGTCATGCATTCTGTAAAAAACACATTTGAACTACAATGGAGTCTACAAGCACTTGTTGTCCTAACGCTACTCATTACTATGATGACAATGAAACACTATGTTTAGATTACCTGAAATGGCAGTTGCAGTGCATGAAGTTGCTTACCTTTCTTTATCCACTTCTTCCACAGATGACTTGGATGCTTACATAAGGAAAAATGTCTGAGTGGCCTTTGTTAATATCTGAAATGCTGTTCAGTATCGACGTCCACTTGGCCGCTATCAAGTCTCCATCATCGTGGCTAGACTGTGTACAGTAGTATAAATTGGAAACAATCGATTTCACCCATGGTTCAATCACTCTGCAGTCCTTCCGTTTAGCTGCTGCCAGAAGCCTCTTTTTTATGCCCGCAAATTTACAATAATATAAAAACTGGTTATTCGCCCTCTCATTTAGAAGCAAAATTAGATGGACAAAAATTTTCTTTATAAATTTCGAAAGGGGCTGAAATGCCTTAGCATGACCAAAACTTGACACTCTGATTAATGTAATTTTGACTATGATTTGTTTCAATGCAGGCATGACTCGGGCAAGCACTAAGGACAACTCTTCAGATACTACTGGGTTTTTGCAGTTCGCGAGTAACAAGTCTAGAGGTCTAATATCCTGCACTCTAGAGGGGAAATAACAATTTGCTATGGAAAATGGAGAGCACCCAGGAAGTACAAAATCTAATGCCAAAATCTCAAAGTCAAGAGACATTTGTTGAAAAGATACCTTAGCCCTGTGGCAAAATTTTGAAGAGACTAAAATTAGTAAACCACCTCCTCTTGACTGGCGATCTAGGCGATTGAACGGTAATTTTTAAAATGAAAATCTTCGTCGGTTGAAAGCCAGGTTTCTTGCAGAATTATTACATCCGGATTAAGCTGGGTAGAAATGCAGAGTAAATCTGTGGAAGCTGAAAGAATAGAGCGACAGTTACACTATAGAACTCGTCATCGTTATGTCATCGTCTTCGTCACGTAGCCGCGTTCATCACAGTTGTTGAAAGTGCCAGTCTCCCAAGCTGTCTCCCAAGCTGTAGTTTGAAAGCGTGGTCTTCATCATCTTCCACCCGTGCGCGTTGAAGCGTCATATGATGAGCATGTAGCAAACCGCACCAAAGGCGGAAGATTAGAAGCAGTGAAATTGAAAAGACCCAGTGCAATCGCAATGTCATAGAGTAATGGTAATTAAGTGACCTACAAAATTTCCTCGTTCTCAGTCTATTCTGTGCTTAGCACTTATTGTAGTTATTCTAGTAAACGCTACTGAATTGTTTTCTAACTACTCTTGGCGTACATTAGTTTTTTGTACACATACACAACAACGCGCTGTCTGATACACAACAACGCGCTTTGCCATCCAGGTTAGTGATTCCAAATCTGCACATTGCTACAGGAGTCACGATCGCTTTCTAGTGCTGCGGCCCTGCCCACTGTGTGTTTAGCACTTGCGTTCTTGCGTGATCGCGTTATCAAACGTTCTGTTGTCTTGTGGAGGTGTTGAAACCAATCTTGGCCTGATTGAAAAAAAAAGCTATCGGAATTGCTAGAAGGCCAGAGCAAGATTAATTCAACAATGGGGGGCCTGCAGGCGTCTCAAAGCATAACTGAGAATAAACTTTCGGGTTTAACTCGGCGAATTGATGGAACTGAGAAACAGTTGTAGGGCATAAATGTCTTAGCCACGAAGGTAAAAGACGTGGAATCGGCAATATCGGAACTTCAGGAGCAGCTTAGTACAGTTAGGGACCAGATAGACGATTCAGAAAAGAGAGGCAGGAGAAATAACCTGATCATTTACGGAATAAAAGAGCTTTGCGAGGAGACTAGCGTGGAACTGGGAAAGGAATTAATTGATGGTGCTTTTTTTCTGGAACAAGATTTAACAGTGAGTGGTGTCGAAAGATGCCACAGGGTGGGTAAAAAATAAATAAATATGGCGCAACCAGTCGTTTTGAAACTCCTCGACTTCTGTGAAAAAAGGTTCAATATTACAATCATGATATTAACTCAAAAACACCAAAATCAGCTCAAAATCTTAACATCGAAAAGCTCTAAATCAGCAGCTGAAGATTTTTCCAAATGAGTTAGGGAAATTCGGAAACACCAGTGGAAAAGCTGTGAAGAAGAGGGCAAAGAAGGTGCCAAGCTTTAAAACTAAACTATGATAAGCTGAGCGTTAATAGCGCACTGTATCGTTGGGATGAAGCAAGAGCTCCTAGCTTTAGGCTTAGAAAGAAATCAAACTGACTTCGGACTAAGAGACTTCAGACCCTGAAGATACTAAATGTTAATTGAAGAAGTGTCATAAAAAAGGCAACTGAGTTGGAGGCCCTTCTGCCTTGGCACGACCCTGAAATAGCGGTTTTGACAGAAACTTGGCTTAAAAATGCAGTAGATCAGAGTGGCTGTTCGGGCGAGTTGGTTTGCCATGACGGAACATATAGCGCTAAGACACCAGGACGAACAAAGAAAGAGACAACACGAGGGCTAACTTTCAACTGAAGTTGAAAGTTAGCGCTCGTGTTGTCTCATTCTTTGTTCGTCCTGGTGTCTTAGCGGTATATGTTCCGTCATAATGCAGTGTTTGACAGTGAGTTCGTGATCACTGGCTACAGTTCGTACCGAAAGGATCGTGATGGTAGATTCAGAGATGTTAGCATTCGGTTTAAATCATCCCTGTGAATTTTACCAATGCCTGATGTACCCAATGTATAGTGCATTTTTTGCACAACTTACAATGGAAACGTTAGATATATTATTGAGCAATGTACAGGACCCCCAACTCCACCGTTGCCGTATAATAGGAGTTGAAACAATATTTGTGCACGAATGTTAAACCCGATAATCGTAATGTACTGTCAGGTTATTTTAATTTGCCTGAAGTCGACTGGTCAAATTTTTTATTTAAAAAGCACGACCCCCAAGGTCGAGCTATGTTGAGCATTGCTTTTGGCTTCGACTTGTTGCAGATTGTAGAAGAAAATACCATATTTCAAGGCAATTCCTACTCCTTCTGTCCGACTGCTCGAATACAAAAACATAACTCTGCCGATATTGGACTGTGCATGCGTTATTTGGGACACTTTCACTAAAACTTACACTAATAAGATAGAAATGGTGCCAAGAAAAGCAGTACGCTTCATTTAAAATAGATTTGGACGTACGTAAGTGACGGAGCTGTTAACCAAAGCGAACTTGCCTCCATTAACGCAAAGAAACCGTGTGTCATGACTGAAATTCGTCTTTCAATTTGTTAATGGCCACTATAAGGCAGATCTCAAGAGAATAATTTCTTTTTCGTCTGGTTACGCCACTAGGCAAAGACATAGCCGCACAGTAACGCCATTTACCACGCGTAAGAAGAACTCTTTTAAGTATTATTTCCACGAACAGTAATCGAAGGGAATCTCTTAAACAATGACCGCATTTCGAAATCATCTATGTCGACATTTCTTTACAGTATTCTTTAAAAATCTGTTGTGTATGCTTATTTTCCTAAATTTTCAAACTACGTTATTCTACTTCGTTCTTTTGTTCATTGCCTGTGTTATTACGTAGTGTTTACTTATCTGTATCCCACCCTGCTAAAATCCCCAGTGGTGATTGCAGTATAAGGAAAATAATTATAGATAACAATGATAAGTGCAGGGCACATGTATGCATGCAGTACGTGCCAGAAGTAAAGCCAGAGTGGTATTTTAAGGCCCAACTCGTAACTGTCTCGGTTTTGACTCACGTATTAGCTGAAACAGCTCACACACACGTACCCGCACACACACGACAGTATAACCATCTAGCCTCTCGCACAATAGAGCCTTCAGGGCTTGTATTTTATGTTTATTACTCAGTAATATCGCCAGAAGTTGCAGACTAGAAAATATAACTCGAATTTTAAAATGACTTTTAGTGAAGGCGAGGGAAGGCCAGCAAATTTTTCGATGTGAGCGTGAGGGCGGATAACTTTTCAAAATGAGGGTGAGTGAGGGCCATGGATTCAAAAGTGAGGGTGAGGGAGGAAATGTAAAAATGAGGGCATTTGCTCACCTCTGGTCGTTTGCAAACCAGTTTCGACACTTTCTCACCCTCCTCCCTCATGGAAACGTACGTGTGCTCAAGGTGACCGGAATAAACTGTACCGAAGGCAAGCGCTCATATTAAGAAACCCCAGTTATAAGCTTGCAGCAAGGAAATCGTTAACGATAACCCCGGATGACTACGTGCTGGAGCGGGGGTGTTTGGCTATTGAAGCAGATTTAAGGTGCCCTGTATTATTTGAGAGGTATGCAGTGCCCTCCATCCACCTGCCATCCGTGCACCGCTCGCTGTCGGCTGCGCGGCGGTCTTTCTCACCGCTCGTAACCAGAGCCTGAAGTTACCAGATGCGAGAAGGCGGCGAAGTCCGTCGGCTGCGCGGCGGCGTGTGTGTTTCTCTCTCTCTGCAAGAGAGGGCGAGGTGGTCCCAGGTGCGGAGAACAGGAGACGAATAAACTCAGTCTTTGTTCGCGATTCACGGCTCTCGGTGTGGTTCTTGAACCGCGCTACAATCCCTACAGATAGATGCCTACGCTTCAGAGGTAACTAGATTCCATCATTTTAGTCCTTACCGGGAAGGGAAATAATATCTGTACCATAACTTGTGCATTCTCTGAGAGCTTCGAGATAATACTACTCCATTTACTATTCACTGTGCCAGCGCCAAATTCCCCCGTGAATGAGGCGTTTACGGCAGTTGCGCCCCGGCCCTACTGCTGGCTGCATAGATGTGTAGAAATAGTTACTCCTGTTTCCCATAGCATGAAACACGAGTTGAGCTCTCCTTATTTTAAATGTGATCTTCTCTTCCAGGTTTAGTTCACGGACTGTAGATATGCGTTAGCTGTAAGAAGCGCCGATTATGTTATCACCTGCTTTGAAAACGCTTGATGGCAGGGTTTGTCATATTCCGCTGGAGCAGCGCTTCCCGCCAGTGGCGATGGAGGGGGGTGCGGGGGTGCAAGTCTGATGTTTATGTAGAACGAATTATTCTGATGAGAGAACTGCTGCGGAACGCATGCCTTAGCTTATGCCAGACTTTACGCCATTCTCTTAACGCCGGCCCAGGCATGTGTTCGTGCGGGCACCCTGAAAATGCGAACATTAACCCGATACTCATCGGAGGCCCCTGCGAGCGAGCGTGTTTTACGCGACAGCCGTCGGCGACCGCGCCGCCGCATCGCCTATCGTTTGTGTGTGTACAGTTCACTCTTCTTTCCCGAGCGAGGCCCGCTGGCAGTATCTCTTCTCCAGTCTTCGCTGTCTTTTTATTTCATTTACCGCCTGTACACTTCTCGGTCCTCGGCCCAGCCCCACATCCGCCTCACACTTTGGAAAAGCGAAAAGGCGCCGAAAGCCTGTACCTTACATGAAAAACACCCAAAAACAACTAACTATGGGCACGGCCGCATGCAAGGGTGTGCAAGGGCCTGCAGTGGCGCCGACCGGCTGAACTTTTTAGCCGTCTCGATATCCGACACACAACTGAAGGACTTTTGCATGGCAGCCACACGCGGCATGCGAGACGATTCCTATGCGACCGTTCGCTCGGCCGGATGCTGGTAATCGACACTCGGGAATCGGCGCGTCGGGTGGTTCTGGCTCGGCAGCCTGAGAAGGTACTTGAGATGTCTAGGAGCGGCGCACATCGCGTCGTGCACACACGACCCACCGCCTTCTCATCGTAGCGATCTTCATGCGCCTCATAGAAGGCAGCGACTAGCGATTGCATCACAGCAGAGCGCAGTTTGGAACTTTGCCTGCGCTTGCTGCTCCTGCTGCAACGTAAGAGCTGAACGCAGGATTCCTCAGCGGGAAGGGCCACCTCCATGAATTGACGAGGTAAGGCTTAATAGTGCCACCTGAGTTGTGTCTTAGTAGACCAGGCTAGAAAGAATATGTAGAGAAGAATTGAGAGCCTTAAGTTAAGACATTAGCGACTAGTTATAGCTGGCAGCGACTGGCAGTGAACATCCTTGGTGGCAAATTTGGGGTTGCTGAAGCTTTTCCTCAAAGAAAAACGCGAGTGCACGATGCTGTTGAGCAGACGATCATAAAATAAAATCAACTCGGAACTGCAATTGAGTACACGTGCCAAGTTAAAGAAGAGCACGGCAGGTGAACAAGCAAGAGATTCGGGACTTTCAATGCCAGAAGAAAATATGAGGGCGTTCCTGGAGTGCATTGATAAAGTTTATGCCCACCTCTGCATAAGAGCAAAAGCGATTCTTGAACTGGCAACTATGTTTGGGCCTCTCGAGGCGAAAAGCCTTCTTTATATATTTGAGGAGGAGCTCAAGGTTTCCATTTCAAAATTTATTTATTTATTTATTTATTTATACTGTGGAGTCGCTTGACTCCAAGCAGGGGTGAGCACAGATACAAGCAAAAAATAAACAAGATATAGACGAGCGCGCGCCATTCAAAAGCGAACAGATGATGCGGAAAAGAAGCAAAAAAAACAAGGGTTTCACATTTAAAAGGCTCTTAAATTGTCAACAAACATTTCTACATTCGGGCTATTCACTAAACACTTTGGCAGTTCATTTCACTCTGTAATCGATTTGACAAAAAAGAGTGTTTAACTCCATGAGAATATGCACGAAATTCTTGTAGCATTTTTCCATGGCTATAACGCGTACTTGCTCGCGAAACTGGAGTAATATAATCATGAGTGTTTGTTTTAATCAGATTATTATATATTAGCTACAGAAATTTCAACCTAGCTTCAGTGCGCCTTGTCTGGAGAGATTCTAGGCCAATAGAATTGATCATAGCTGTTACACTATCTGTTCGTTTGTATTTGTTGCAAATAAAACTCGCTGCGATTCTTTGGACTCTTTCTAATTTGGAAATATTCTTGGCTGTAAATGGGTCCCATAAACAACAGGCATATTCCAGACGAGGCCGCACCAAATCCTTATACGCTGCCAGTTTCACGTGTATTGGGGCCTTTGACAGTTTACGCCTCAAACACCATAGAGGCTTCAGTGCTTTCCCGCAAGTAATATCGATGTGGGCGCTCCAGTTTATGAGATTAGTTGCCTGAACTCCAAAATATTTTACAGACGAGGATTCTGGAAGTGGTACGCCAGCTATACAAGATGGACGAGTGGATTGACCGCATTCTACGACGAGCCGCCTGACAGCGCACTTTTTATAGAAATCCAAGGTTTAGGAGACACCCTCAAGCAACCGGCATTGACTTCGAAGACGTCAACACTTGGGCAGCATTGGGCCTTCTAACATTCATTAGTGAGTGAGATTTTGTAGACTCCCCACCCTTTCATTAGGACTGCAGCTATTTCTCACTGTATGCGTGTATGTGGCATCGTTTGAGAGGAGTTTTTCGAAGCTGAAACTACTTAAGATCAACGATGGGTCAGTTAAGGCTTTCAAATATTTCATTATCATCCATTAAAAGTGAACTGGCCAAAAGCACTGATTTTGATCAAGTGACCAGCAGCCTTGGAGTCCTCTAGGCGAGAAAGCAAACTTTTGATTGGAGTTTCCATTTTTGCTTTCCACTCTTGGCGCGAATGTTCACTTATAAAGTGGCTAACTCTTTTTTAACAACTTACATTAAGAATAGTGGCTTCTAAGTGTTCCAACTTTTTGTATATCGGTTGGTTTTTTAACGTTTAACGGATGTATCGAGTAATATATGCTAGCCTGTTTCGTATGTGCGGCAGAATTGTTTGTTCCTTGTGACATTCGCAAGTTTTGTATTTTCTTGTATGTCCACTAAATGTCCTGATTAACGGCTTGTTTGTTTCGAAACTTTAGTTTCTTGCTGTGTGCTCGGATTGTCCTTGGGCTATATATTTGTCTCTTTAGTTCTCACTTGGCATTTCTATGCATATCCCAGTGCGCGTGATAATGTGCATGCTCTGATGTTGTTTTTGTTCGCCATTCGTTTGCTCTTGGTAATTCCCAAGCCTGTAAGTGCAGTTCTTTTTTGCATGTTAAAAACCTCAATTATTTCTAACGCTGAGTCTAGTGGAACCAGCGGAAGAAACCTGAATCCAAGTTCGACACAGGAAGGCGCTTCTACCTGATCGCACGTTTTCTTCGCTGTCTTCGTTATGCCAGAGGTATGCGAAATAGCCCGCATTGCCACTGCGTTATAATCCATGTGTTATTTGCCACTTCACGTCTTTTGGCTATATTCGTGTGCATATGTCTACAAGTGACTGTACACTCCTAATGTTTACATATTGTTGAAACTTCGTTTTCTTTTCGTGTTTAACCTGTGTGTCCTTTGTATGTGATTTTCTTAAATGCGCTTCATGAGACGAAACCCAGACACCTCTCGCTTGTTTATGGCCGGCGGCGGCTCCCCTCGGGCGACGGGACTCTGGGAACCCGAGGGAGAGGGCCAAAGGTTGAGACCAGCAGAGAGCTCTGGAGGGGCAAGGGAAAAGGGCAGAACGAGCGGGGAGCCCCGACGATGAGCATGTAATTTTTCGAGCTCTTGCTCCCCTCCTAACGGACAGTTTGGCTGTTTCTTGTTTCTTGCAATAAACGATGTTACATAATCGATAACAGTCTACTGCCGTTAGAAACGAAACTAAATCAGTTAGTTTTCTGCAACACATATTGCGTGGTTCATGAGGCACATTTATTTTTATGGTTTCAGTCTGGACGTCCTCACCCTGTCCAAAATAGCTTCCTCAGTTTCTTTCATCGCAACTTACAAGTGCAGCCTTAAAAAAAGAAACAATAAAACGGGTGGCGCTTTATTTTCTCCCTGTTTCGGAAATATGTGCTTTCGATGCTCTATGCTTTATGCTCAAATTTTGCTGTTATGTGCATTTTTGCGACCCTTTCTGTGAATGCCTATTTATGATTAATATTTTGTGATTTCTATTTTATTTTAGTGCAATATCTTTAACCTTATATCAATGCTTTGTACTTACTCCCCCCCCCCCCCATGTAATACCCTCAAATGAGGGCCTTTGGGGGTATTTTGAATAATAATAATAATGTTTTGCTGTATTATCAGTCGTGGGGCACGTTCGCTACGTCTCGGTGTTAAAAAGAAATAGCAAAAATTCCTTCGCTTGCATCAAGTCATTGGATACAAAACGAAGTCGACTTGAAAGCAAGACATGATAGAGGAAGTGACGGTTTGGTGGTTGAAAGGCAGCAGGGGGGGGGGGGGGGGGGGAGGGGTCATGCAGCGCCTTCGCCTCGGGTGCGACTGACCCTCGCGACGCCACTGCTTTTTTTTCGATGTCAGTAATATTGGATTTAAATCGCTTTATCCGAAGTATTAGGTGACCGTTTACTTTAATTTCAATTGCCAGAATTTTCTCCACAAGCGAGGCCGACGAATGCTGCCGGCTGTTTCCATTGCTTGGCAGAGCGGGTCACACCAGCACTTCTGCGTCCTGCTATGTAAGCAATCGTCGATTTGAGGTCACTCTTACCGGAACCACACTCGATGGCCACTTGCATTAGCTAAAATTTGTGAATTCACCCTTCGCAATCGCGGAGATAACAGACACGTTCACTGCGGACTCGCTATATGCCTACTTGCCTCGGAAGGAGGCGACGGCCGGCGTCGGCTAAAATTTAAGAGTATGGCAAAAAGTTCATTGCTGATTAGTGTTAAGATTTGAGCGCATGAAATCAATTTTTGTAACGATGGTAAAGTAGAGACGAGCGGCAGTATTCAGGCCACTGCCGCATCGGGCGTGAAGTTTTCGCTTGACCGCCAATTTGCCCAAGACAGACCGAGCAACTGTCCTGAAAATCTGCCACACTGCAGCTATACGCGGTCGTTGGTTGTGCTGGAGGGAGGCAGACCAGTGCGTCAACTACGGCATCGGCCTACCAGCCCGCCGACCGTAGGCGTCTCATCTGCCTAGTGTGACCGGGTCTTTATTATAAAGAAGAAACATACTGTTATTTATTTTGCGCTATAACATGTTCATCAGTCAAACGCATATGAGGTCGGCTGCTACTTCCATTGACCACGAAAGGACAGGATACATATCCTTTGACTTCGTAGCCCACGTTGCAGACGACACTGCGCCATGTAGGCCCTTGTGACGTCACATGATAATTTTAATATTGCGATTGCTGTCGGTGGAAGGAGCCTCTAAGTCCAGATTTCAATCTCATTTTTTGTATATATCCAGCTTGGTCCAGGGCGATTAAACTTTCGAAACTGAAGCACAGTCTCTTATGTTTACTGAAGCACAAAACAGCACAACGTCGAACAGTCTCAAGGCCACTTGAATGTTCATTTCAACAGTACCCTTGGGCAACAAATACGTCGGATCACAAGGCAACAAAGCAGCATAGCCAACGTATGTAATCTGGAGCGGTGCTGCGTACCTCGAGCCTGCACTGTAAAGGTTTACTTTCACTTCCCCTGAGTTCAAGCAGGAGCTGCTTTGCTCCGAACAGCTGCTTTGCTTTGCTGTTTTCAAGCGTTTTGTTTACTGTTGCTGTTCATTTTGTATGCAACTGGTACAAAATACTAAATGTGGTCACAACTAGAACCAGAGCAATGTTGGACATCAGTCATCCAAATGCGCAAGCTGATTCGAAAGTAATGCTTCACTATAGGCCATGTTGTCGACACCAAGGAGATTATACAGAGCTACGCACAATTTTACGAGCCAATATTTTCGCCCTTTCTGCGATGTAACCATTTTCAATGTATCTGTTTTCTGTTTCGTATTAGCTAGTATCTGTAAGATTAACGTTAGATGGTACTTGAAGTACCCCAGAGCAGCCATCGTCCCCCACATCAGTAGTAGAGAACACCAACCAGAAAGGGTGGCAGAAAAGGGGTCATTTCATTATGTTTATTTATTTATTTATTCTAATACCTGCAGCTCTCGTTGGCAGCATTATTGTAGGGGTATGCAAGGGTAAAACATATAGTTTCATAAGGATGACACACTATGTAGTGGAAAAGGGAAAAAACAGCACATATAAAAGTAAGAAGACAAACAAAAAATGCAATAGAACGCAGCCTAGTCTGCAACCAAACGAGTACTAAGGGAGGGTGAAATAAACGAAGGAAGGCAAGGTAAAATTAGATTGTCATACAGCCAGCACAGGGTAGTAAAACTTAGAGTACAGACATATCCGAGAACAGTCAACTACAAATGTGAACGTACTATGGCACTCGTAGATGAAAAATGTGTTTAGAAATTTCGCAGTAAGGCAAAATGCATAGCACTGACAGAAATATTATTTTAACAAAAGACACGCCAAAGTATTACCAAAAGAAGATGGCGGGGTTGACAATGTTCTCCGGCAATTTATTCCAATCGTGGACTCTTTTGGGAAAAATTGAGTTTTTAGATATATTTATGTGGCACATATATTCAACTTTCTTAGTATGGTCTAAACGGGACGATGCATAGTTTGGATTTTTAATGTACACATCTTTTATGAAACCTGTTGCACCTGCGTAGGTGCTGTGGAACAGCGTCAGCTGCACATACTTCCGTCTCGTTTGTAAGAGGGACCGCCCCAGATTTCTACATATCTGAGAGAGCTTTGGGTAAAATCGTAGTTTGCGGATACAAATCGTGCCGCTTGTTTCTGGATCCGTTCAAGTTCGCTGATAAGTGTTTTTGTTTCAGGGTCCCAAGTCTCACAACCATATTCGAAGATGGAAATGACATTTGTCAAAAAGGGTGTTTCTTTCCATTTAAAGGGCACCTGCCTGAAATTGCACTTTAAAGAAATTAATACACGACCAGCTAGCTCTGATTTGGTTAACGTGGTCGTTTAAGGAAAGATTGCTAGCGAAGATTACACCTAAGTACTTGTAGTATTTAAGAGCTGAGATGTTTCTGTTACCTAGAAAATATTGGGCAGATATAGGTTGTCTTTTGTTTGTAAATTGAAGAACATTACATTTCAAAAAATTTAATGTCATGTTCAATGCACTGCGCCATGCTAAGACAGAGTTGAGGTCACATTGCAATTGATGGGAGTCGTTGACATGACTGACTTCAGGGTAGATGCAACACTCGTCAGCATACAGTCTCACGCGACGAGAAACCTGATCAGCTGTATCATTCGTAAATATCATAACAGAAGAGGGCCCAAAACTGATCCTTGGGGGACACCCGATAAGACTGCAACGTCCGATGAGCTTACCCCTTGGGTAATGACACGTTGCTTTCTTCGCGACAAGATATTCTTCGAGCTATTTCAGCAGGACACGTTTTTTTTTAATTGGTTTTTGGGGAAAGGAAATGGCACAGTATGTCTCACATATCGTTGGAAACCTGAACCGCGCCGTAAGGGAAGGGATAAAGGAGGGAATGAAAGAAGAGAGGAAGAAAGAGGTGCCGTAGTGGAGGGCTCCGGAATGATTTCGACCACCTGGGGATCGTTAACGTGCACTGACATCGCGCAGCACACGGCCGCCTTAGCGTTTTTCCTGCATAAAAACGCAGCCGCCGTGGTAGGGTTCGAACCCGGGAACTCCGGATCAGTAGTCGAGCGCCCTAACCACTGAGCCACCGCGGCGGGTAATGTGGAAGTAGACAAAATTTGTTGGGCCACAGCACGAGGTTAACTGCATTTTTGAAATTCTATCTAAAATCTGATAAGGATATTGCTTACAGTGGGCTAAACGCCTCTAAATAATTAAGGAGCCTACAAATAATAGGTAAAAAGTAACTATTCAATATTAGCTGACCAGACTGCTAGTTAGTACGCGTTGGCTGTTTGTGATGAGCATCACCACTCAGAATGCTGCGCCGAAAAAAGCGCTCTTCTAATTCAAAAAGCCTTTTTTTTTTTTCAAATTGTCTTAAATCTTAGGTAAAACAGCTTGTAGGAATGCGGAACTAAAAAAACACAGCACACAGGACGGTAGGGAACGTGTAATTTCAAAAAGCCACTACTGGAAAAACCGCAACAAGAAAGTAATCGCATCCTTTCATTGTTTTCTGCCTTGTTCATCTGCTTCTGCTGTTTTATGACGTATCTCTTCCGAATAATCCGAGCAGCGGTGTTCCATAGGGTGATTCCAATCACCCTTACTTGGGCCCCAAAATCCTCCATTTGAACCGCCCCTTTCGTGCAGCAGGAATGAATATTCAGGCATTTTCTCCTCCCCTCCCCCTTTTTCTTTTTGGTGCCCGCGGCGTAAACGGCTGCACGCGGAGAGCGTTCGTCGTCAGCATCGTTTGGGCGCACCCGATTACGATACTGGCAGCAACTTCGCCGGCCGCGCTGCGAGCATGCGAGTGATCTCGGCTGCGGAGCGGCCTAGAAAGCGGCCCTCCACGATCGCATGTGAACAGTTCAGAGCGCTCCCCGTTCATATCGCGGTACCCGTGGCGCGGTCCAGCTGTCGCGTAGTCGCATGCCGGCTGCGCCGCTACAGCTGCCTGCCCAATAACCGAAGCTCAATATTTCGTTCAGCTGAGACAGCTTCTCGTTGTTTTACGTGGCACGCAGGGATAGGCACTTATTCATTTTTTTCTCTTGAGCCCCATAACATACAGTGCTATGTCTGGCTGTGCTAGCTTTGTGTTTTTCAGTGGGAGAGCCTCCGCGAGGTCATCGTGCGTTCTGTCGCGCGCGTGTCTATCCTGCGCTGCCAGCAGTGATTTTTCTTGTGCCGCGGCCTGCGGAGAATTCCGCAGCGCTGTTAGAACGAACCGCCACGATAGTTAATCCATTGCGCCTTTGATGAGCTCGGGCGTCAGCGCAGTGTTGCGCTCGTTCTAGCCCCCCCCCCCACCCCCCCCCCCCCACTCACACACCAGAGTTCGCTAGCCGCGGCCAAGGACAAATTACCAAGGACGCTCAAACGCCAAGGACTCCGTCACCGCCGAGAGGTAATATTTGCTTCCTGCTTGTGAACGGTCGTACTCTAGCCGCCTAAGAAGCGAATTAGCGTTACTAGATCTAGTAACTTTGAATCGAACGGACGCACGTTAACTATAAATTTATTGGTTATTTACGAAATTATGGAGGATGCACCCAGTATTTATGGGCATTTCAAAGATAATTTTCGGCGTGTATTTTCTGACCTGGGTGAATTTGAACATTCCAGTGCTGATAGGTATTGCGTACACGATAATATGATTTCAAGATAAGGTGTTTTGGACATGCTTCTAAGCGTCAGTGTTAGGAATTCTGCAG
This sequence comes from Amblyomma americanum, assembly GCF_052857255.1. Lineage (NCBI taxonomy): Eukaryota > Metazoa > Arthropoda > Arachnida > Ixodida > Ixodidae > Amblyomma > Amblyomma americanum. The sequence goes on from NC_135498.1 coordinate 146,815,118, forward strand.
GGCCGGAGGAGCTACTAAATGCTTTTTTTACGAAGGTATGCGGAACATTTGTATTCTTAATTGATTTTTTCTGATTGTCATTGCAATTATAACAAATACCATCCGACTGGCGTACCGGAAAAGTTTTGCCAATTCATAAAAAGAGTGATCATCTGACAGTATCGAATTATCGTCCTATTTTTGTTACAAGGGCTTTCAGTAAATTGCTGTAGCATGTGGTCGCAGGCTGTATTCATCAGTGTTTGAAAGACCGGCCGTTATCTTCACTCGTCATTGCAGCATGGGTTTTGAAAGGGACTTTCGACTTCAAGCCAGCTTGTGTCAGTTGTTCCTGAAATCTCTGAAGTGCTTGACCCGTCCGGAGAACTCGATTTGCTCTTTTTTAAATTTTAGTAACACTTTCGAGACGGTTCCCTATGGAACATTACTTCATAAGAGGGAGCGCATTGATCTTTCTACTAATATTATGCGATGGATTCAGGGCTATCTACGTCATAGACATCAATTCTTAGAAATAAAGAAATGTTCTTCCATTATCCATCGGATAAATCCAGGTGCACCGCTAAGTAGTGTATTACCATCACAGTTAATCCTGATCTATATTGATGACACACACAGTTAATTTCGATCTATATTAATGACATAGTATACAAAATCTATAATGATGCCCATGTTAATTTATTAGCGGACAACTGTGTCATTTTTTAGGAAAGAAGCGAGAATGGCTGGAGCCTATGCCTCCAGAACGCGACTCACAAATCTTGCGCTCATTCCATGCAAGAATGTCCACAAGAGCAGGTGGCCCGTGTTCTCTATGCAGACAACCGTCCAGCCATTGTCACTTGTGTGGCTGAACGCCTTTTGAAGAAAGAGAAACAACCTCTTGCCAAAAACAGGGATCAGGAACCGCCGCAAAGAAAGAAGCGGTCGTTGTAACATATGTACACAACGTGTGGCACCGCCTGAAGAAGACTCGTCGCCGTAGTGACGTTGACGTCGTCTTCTCGGCCCCTGTGAAGTTGCGTACTCTGTGGGCGCGAGTAAACAGGGAGGACGCCGAGCGTCGGCGGTGTAGCACGGCGCCTTTTATTATGACACAAACCCGAAATACGGCCCCTAGTGCGCCGTGCTGCACCGCCGACGCACCAGGGGCCGTATTCCGAGTTTGTCTCATAACAAAAAGCGTCATAATCAGCCGCAGCGGCCGCACCAGATTGTTCGAAACGTCGGAAGCGAATGCCGGTTCTGTTGCGACTGAGCGGCGGCAGGATGTCACTGCGTTGCGGCTGCCGCAGCGAAACGTCCAGCGGCGCTTTTGCTCTTTGCCGACAAATGGAACGAGACCAATGCGAGACAAGAAACATTCAGCCACAAGTTTGGTTGCGCATCGGATTCCACTGTAAAGCGGTAATATGAAAGCTGCTTTCTTTGCCCAGTGGACTTCAACAAATAGAAACAGTAGTTCAGATACTCTTTTCTGTAACGTAAAGGCTGGCGGCGTGCTTAAAGAAGAAAATATTGTACGCATCTACGGATGGCTTTTCAGTGACAGAAGGCGGGTGCTACAGCCATCGGTCGCCTGTGGTAAATAAAAGGCAGCTATCTTGTTCGCATAACACGGCGTTTTACATTTATCTTGAGGGTAAAAGGGAACAGAGAGGAAAAGTTTTGGCATGTGCTCACTCGCTGCACAATGCGCGCTCCGTGCCGCGCTGAACCAAGACGCCGTGACGACTTGCCGTCTGCAACATCGCTGAACATAAGTTGGCGCTGTTATCGGGCGGTTGTGCAGACGGTAATTTACTTTTTAGTTTCTTTTATGCAGGCACTGCAAGAACCGCGAGATGCCGCTGATAGTTTTTTTTTTATTTTTCTGCCGCCAATAAAAAGAAGAGATGAGATAAAAAAATCTCCTTGCTGCGTTTCTCCTTATAGATGCGTTGGGAGACTTCGCAGACGAAGTTTTCTTAAGTTCGCCATGGTACGAAGCTCAGGCATGCCCACACTGACGCCTGAAAACTAAGTTGCAAGCTAACTCGCGAGCTCAATGCAGAGCCACCCAATCGCGGCTATTGAGAACCGTAATGGACACCTAAAAACCACCTCTGGCATGTCAAACGCCTCGGTGTACAGCGCATCGCTAGCGACTGACCACCTGTGCACATGAGCTGTTTCACTCTGGCAGACATTACATACGATCATGGTGCCGGCTTTATGTTGCATCATTCAACATACGCAGGCGATAGTGATAGTGATACTCCGGTGATAGTGGCGCCATCGGGTTTGAATGAAGAAAACAACTTCTAGAACAAACCGGTGATCGTTACGCCTAGAAGCTACCGAATCGTCCAGCGAAATAAAAAAAGAGGCCAAATTTATTGTACATTCAATTTGTTATACACAAGACGCGACGAGCCGCCGCGGTGGCTGAGTGGTTATGGCGCTCGGCTGCTGGCCTGAAAGACGCGAGTTCGATGCCGGCCGCGGCGGTCGAATTCCGATGGAGGCGAAATTCTAAAGGCCCGTGTACTGTGCGATGTCAGTGCGCGTTAAATAACCCCAGGTGGTTGAAATTCCCGGAGCCCTTCACTACGGCGTCTCTCACAGTCTGAGTCGCTTTGGGACGTTAAACCCGCTAAACCCATAAACCGAACAAGATGCGACGAAGTGAAAATTCCGTACCAATTTTATAGCCAGTTCACATGCCGAAAAACGCAGTAACACCGACGAGTTCACTTCGAAGCGAGAGGCTCCGCTTCAGAGCGCGCCGCCATGTTGGCTGTCCTTGAGCATCTGCTGCTGGAGGAGCGTATGCTATGTGTCTCAGGTCACAGTCCGATTTCTTCGACATTTTTCACTGCATCCCAACCACCACATCCGCTTCCGGCGTTTCGACCAATCAGGTGTAGCCGCTGCCGCAGATTATGAAGCTCTTTATTATGACACAAACTCGGAATACGGGCACAGAACCCCTTCGTTGTGTGTGTGTGTGTGTGTGTGTGTGTGGAGGGCGCGGTGTAGTCCATTCCCGTTTCATGCGGCAAGGTTTACGTCGGCCAGACGGGCAGATGCCTGAATGAGCGCTTGGAAGAACACCGACACAAGACCTTCGAGACGGGGACAGGGAATCTCTCACTGCATCGTCGCAATTGCAAGATTAAAGATCAAGTTTCCGGGAAAGAAAAATATTGCGCACCGGACCTTTCGAGTTTTTGTGTAACCGGACACACTCAGCACTCGGACCAGATAGTGCGCGAGATTGTGGAGGCTGCCGAGATGGCCAGGCTGCGTGAAAACTGCGTTAGTGAGCCTTCCATCTCCCTGACAAATTCAGAGATGCATTTTTTGAAAGTAACCCGCTAGGATTTTTTCTATTTTTTGTGAAGGGGAAGGGGGAATCGGTATATAGGATTTCACCCATTAAATATCAGTTGGAAGTTCAGCGCTTGTGTGTCCTCTTGTCTTCATTGTGTCTTTTGCTGTGCTGCGCTGGTATACTTATAGCATGTGTACGTCTCCCGCAATTTTGATGTGCTGGTGGAGCGCAGTGTACGAAGACCTGAGAATATGTGACTGCATCATGGAATAGTGTGTATACGTAAAACATTCTGTAGCTCATCGGGATTCATTTCCTTGCGATAAAAAAAAGACCCTTCATGGCATATGCGTTGCGTGCCCGCCTGGCACACAGAGGGCTGGGGTTCGAAGCGCAATGCCGGCGAATTTTTGCTACACACACATCTATATATATATATATATATATATATATATATATATATATATATATATATATATATATTGGAATGAAGAAGATGAACCAGCCCCGAAGCCAACGACGACGAAGCGCTCGCGCCGCCGGTTGGATGCTCGTGCTGGATGGAACACTGCCGCCTGTGTTTGGTCTCTCGGCTCTCTGCCTCGTAGATTGCCAGTGTCAAGGTCTTCGTAGCCGGCGCTTCCATCGTGCCACTAAACCGCTCTGCATTTGGTGGAGGTTGCTGTGTTCCGCCTTTTCACCATCACCGTGGACCTTCGCAGCCGCACCATCCCGATGTCCACTACCAAGGCCAGTCAACAGCCCGCCGCCACGTCGCAGCCAATCATCTGCTCCGGTGCCGTCCGGCAGCGCGACCCCGCTGTCTTCAGCGGCCATAGCGACCAGGACGTGGAAGATTGGCTGGAATCATACGAATGGGTGAGCCGCCACAACTGGGACGACCGCGTCAAGCTTACCAACGTCATCTTCTACCTCAGCGATGTCGCGAACCTCTGTTTCCGCAACCACGAGGCCGACATCCCCACTTGGGCCGTTCTAAAGAGCACCCTTGCGGAGGTTTTCGGCCGTCCTGCAGTGTGAAAACTGCGCGCTGAGCAAAGCCTGCGCGTCCGAGCTCAGCACACGGATGAGACTTTCACCAGCTACATTGAAGACGTAGTAGACCTCTGCAAGCGTGTTGATCCGGCTATGTCCGAGGCTGACAAGATCAAACACATCATGAAGGGTATCGATGACGATGCTTTTCAGCTGTTAGCGAAGAGTCCCACCACCGTTACCTTGGTGTATACCCTTTGCCAGAGTTTCGACGAGTTGCGCAAGCAACGTCTTTGCGCTCGTCGGCCTCCTCCGCCTGCCGACTCCATCTCCGGCCTGGCCATCAATCCAGATCTACTTGCTACCATCAAAGACTTTGTGCGGGACGAGGTCGGCCGGCAGCTCTCGCTCCTATCTCGCCAACATCAGACACCGACCCCCCTCAGAGCTGAGATCCGGCACGCCATCACGCAGGCGGTCGCTGACGCCCTCCCTCCTCTTCCACAACCAGCCCCCTTGGATCCCCAGGTCGGCCTTCCCCCGACCCCGCCACCGCCTGTTGCTGCTCCGTTGAGCTACGGTCCTCCAGTTGAAGTGCCGCCTGCCCCCACACCCGTGCCTCTCACGTATGCCGAGGCTGTCGCGCGACCACCGCGACCGCAGGCTTATACGTACGTTCCTCAAGTGGTGCCTGCGCCTGCTGCTCCACGGACCCGCTTCACGCCCCCTACCTACAACCCTTGGCCCACGGCTGACAATCGACCGATATCCTACGCCTGCGGTCTTCCGGGCCACGTCGCGCGCCTCTGTCGACGTACTCTGCATGCGCCTGTCCACCCTCTGCCAGACTACCCTGATGCAGACCGTACCTTTCGCCCACGTTTCGGACCACAACCTCAGGAGACCTCTCCTGACCGCGAGCACGGTCGCCAGCCCTACGTTTCCCACCGCTCGCCTTCGCCTCGCCGCCGCTCATTGTCGCCCATGAGGCGTCGCAACGTCCGCGCCGATTCGGAAAACTAGCAGCCGCAGTTCCGGGGGCACGAACTGGGCACTCATCGCCCTGCTTAAGTCCTCGCCTTTCCCCGCCGAACCTTCTTGACGTTTTTGTCGACGGAGTCAAGACACTTGCGCTTGTGGACACTGGGGCCACCGTTTCTGTTATTCACGAAAACTTCTGCCGCTCGCTTCGCAAAGTTACAACCCCATCTTCTGGACTCTCACTCCGTACCGCCAGCGCCGGTGCCGTTCATCCCTCTGCCGCTTGCACAGCACGCGTCGTCATCGCCGATGTTTTGTATGTTGTCGAATTTTTAGTCCTCCGTGCCAGCTCCCATGACGTCATCCTTGGATGGGATTTTCTCTCCCTGCACAGTGCCGTCATTGACTGTGCCCGTGCGCACGTCGTCTTCTCTCCACTCTGCGATGCGCTCCTCGACGAGCCTCCGATTCGTTGTGCTGCTAAGCTTGTTGTCGCCGAGGACACTGACATTCCCCCTGACAGTGCCGTGCTTGTCCCTGTTTGCGCCGCCTCAGTTTTTGACGCCACCGTTCTCTTCATGCCTTCCCCTGTACTTGCCTCTCGCCGACACCTATGTCTTCCCTTCGCCGTCATCGACATTCACCGCGGTGCTGCCGCCATCCTCGTCTCTAACACCTCATTCTCCGCGCTCTCCCTGCTCCGTGGCGAGTGCCTCGGCCATTTTGAAACCGCTGCTTTGATCTCTTCCTTCGACACTGATGTAACCTCCTCCAGTGCCGAAGTCGCTGCCCTCACCCCACGTGGGGCTACTACAGCTTTGTCATCGGACATTTTCGACCGCTGCATTGACCGCGCTCTCGACACTGCTCACCGCGCGCAGCTCCTTGCCCTGCTCAACCAGTTTCGCTCATCGTTTGACCACCAGTCGACTTATTTGGGCCGTGCGACCACTGTCGAGCACCACATTGACGCCGGAACCCATGCTTCTCTCCGTCAGCGCCCCTACCGTGTGTCGCCTCCCGTGCGCCGCGTCATAACTGAGCAAGTTGACGACGTGCTACAACGCGGCATTATTCAACCTTCCGCCAGTCCTTGGTCGTCCCCAGTCGTCCTGGTTAAAAAGAAGGATGGCTCGATACGATTTTGCGTGGACTATCGCCGGCTCAACAAAATTACGCGCAAAGACGTCTACCCGCTACCACGTATTGACGACGCCCTTGACTGCTTGCAAGGCGCCGAGTTCTTCTCCTCCCTGGATCTCCGTTCCGGCTATTGGCAAGTCCAGATGGCTGAGTCCGACCGTCCTAAAACGGCGTTCGTCACCCCTGACGGATTCTATGAGTTCAACGTGATGCCATTCGGCCTCTGTAACGCTCCCGCAACGTTTGAACGAATGATGGACAACATCTTGCGCGGCCTGAAGTGGACTGTTTGTCTCTGCTATTTAGATGATGTTGTCGTGTTTTCGCCCGATTTTCCGACGCATCTCAAGCGCTTGCGCCAGATACTGAGCTGCCTCACCAATGCTGGCCTTCAACTTAATCTCAAAAAATGTAACGTTGGTGCCCGGCAGCTGACAATACTCGGCCACCTCGTCTCCAAAGACGGCGTCCTGCCAGATCCTGACAAACGCCGTGCTGTCGCTGACTTCCCTAAACCGACTTCTACAAAACAAGTGCGCCGATTTGTGGGTATCTGCTCCTATTTTCGACGATTTGTTCCCAATTTCGCCTCCATCGTCGCGCCCCTGACGAAACTTCTTAATGGTCCCGCCGACCTGTCTACGTGGGACTCGGCCTGCGACGACGCTTTTGCTGCGCTCCGTCGCTTTCTCACCTCCCCGCTTATCCTTCGACACTACGACCCCAGTGCCCCTACTGAAGTGCACACCGACGCAAGCGGAATCGGCCTCGGGGCTGTCCTTGCCCAGCGCAAGACCGAATTTCCTGAATACGTCGTTGCGTACGTCAGCCGTGCCCTCACCAAGGCTGAGTCGAACTACACCGTGATGGAAAAGGAGTGTCTCGCCATAGTGTGGGCTCTAACAAAATTCCGCCCATACTTATATGGCCGCCCGTTCACCGTCGTCACCGATCATCACGCTTTGTGCTGGTTGCCTTCACTCAAAGATCCCTCAGGGTGCCTAGGCCGCTGGGCCCTCCGTCTTCAGGAATTCGATATCACCGTAGTTTACCGATCGGGCCGCAAGCACTCCGACGCCGACGCCTTGTCCCGCTCCCCACTGCCCTCTCCTGCGCTCTCTTCGCCAATATCTGCATCCCTACTCGCAGCGCTCACTACCATGGACATGCCCCATCAACAACGCCAAGATCCATGGATTTCATCGTTGCTCGACGTACTTCCTGCACCCTCTACGGCCTCCTTCCCTCGAGCACTTCGTCGCCAGGCTTCCCATTTTGCCCTTCGCGACGGTCTTCTGTACCGGCGCAACTATCGTCCAGATGGCCGCAAGTGGCTTCTCGTGATTCCCCGACATCTTCGCACTGAGATTTGTGAACACCACCATGCCGATCCTCAGAGCGCTCACGCTGGCTCGCTGAAAACGTACGAGCGACTACGCCAGAGGTACTATTGGCGGGGCATGTACAACTTCGTTCGTCGCTACGTTCACTCCTGCACGGCCTGTCAGCAGCGGAAGTCGAAACCTCGCCCTTCGACTGCCCCGTTACAGCCAATACCGTGTCCGGCTCGCCCTTTTAATCGTGTGGGCATCGACCTATGTGGGCCACTTCCCTTCACGACCGCTGGGAATCGCTGGCTCATAGTCGCCGTGGACCACCTCACTCGGTATGCTGAGACCGCTTCCCTACCTGCGGCTACTGCTCGCGATGTAGCCTTCTTCCTTCTTCATCACTTTGTCCTGCGTCACGGCGCTCCTCGCGAACTTCTCAGTGACCGCGGCGTGTTTTCTTGTCTGAAGTTCTTCACGAGCTTCTCGCTGCGTGCCACACAGTCCACCGCACCACTACTGCTTACCACCCTCAAACCAACGGCCTCACCGAACGCTTCAACCGTACTCTTGGGGACATGATCGCCATGTACATTCACTCCGACAGTTCCAACTGGGATCAGGTTCTTCCGTTCGTCACCTATGCATATAACACCGCCTCTCAAGCAACCACCGGCTTTTCCCCATTCTTTCTTTTATTCGGACGCGAACCTTCTTGTATGTTGGATACAATCCTTCCCTACAGCCCCGACAGCTCGGAATATGCTTCCCTCTCTGACATCACCCGCCATGCTGAGCAGTGCCGCCAGTTGGCTCGCTCTTCACTGCCGAACGTCAAGGTCTCCGTACCCATGCTTCCGATCAAGACACGCCCGCGGTTCACTTCTCCACTGGCTCACTGGTCTGGCTCTCTGTTCCGAATACGTCCAAATTTTCGGCCAAGCACATCGGCCCTTACCGCATCTTGGAGCGTACGTCACCGGTCAACTACATTATCGAACCGGTGACACATTCTTCGGACCATCGCCGCCGTGGCCGTGACGTCGTTCACGTCAGCCGCTTGAAGCCGTATTATAGCCCCCTCGTAGTCTCCTCTCCTTGAGTCGCCAGGATGGCTCCCTCTTTCCGCCGGGGCACTTGGAATGAAGAAGATGAACCAGCCCCGAAGCCAACGACGACGAAGCGCTCGCGCCGCCGGTTGGATGCTCGTGCTGGATGGAACAGTGCCGCTTGTGTCTGGTCTCTCGGCTCTCTGCCTCGTAGATTGCCTGTGCCAAGGTCTTCGTAGCCGGCGCTTCCATCGTGCCAATAAACCGCCCTGCAATATCTCTCTCTCTCTCTCTCTCTCTCTCTCTCTATATATATATATATATATATATATATATATATATATATATATATATATATATATATATATATATTAGCAGAGAAGGTAAAGTAAATGACGAGCCCGTTTGACAAACTTATGAAGGGAGCGAACAGTCACCGAAACCAAGGTGCATAGGGGAACGTTATCATTAGTATTTTTTTTAATGTGTTGTGCTTATCAGTGGGATAATATTACTTAGATTAATAAAGCGCTTAAAGAAAATTACTTATAAAGCAGCAGAAAAACAACCATGCCGCCGGTGGGATCCGAACCCACAACCTCCGAATATCGCGTGCGGTGCTCTTACCAACTGAGCTACGGCGACGGCTGTCCAAATGCTGCTCTCGTGGGTATTTATGTTTACTTGGTGTACGCGAACCTTGAGAGTGTTCACCAGCGCCACCCTCGACCTTAGCGGCGGACGTAGCACGTCCTGTAATACCGCGAGCGTGACGTGGAAGGTCATCTAACGGCGAGGGCGGAAACTGTGCGAGAGCCCTCTTAAGCAACCTGTGGCATCAAGACTGCCAGAACCGAGACCCTCGTGAAGCTATTAGCAGAGAAGGTAAAGTAAATGACGGGCCCGTTTGACAAACTTATGAAGGGAGCCAACAGTCACCGAAACTAAGGTGCATAGGGGAACGTTATCATTAGTATTTTTTTTAATATGTTGTGCTTATCAGTGGGATAATATTACTTAGATTAATAAAGCGCTTAAAGAAAATTACGTATAAAGCAGCAGAAAAAACAACCATGCCGCCGGTGGGATCCGAACCCACAACCTCCGAATATCGCGTCCGGTGCTCTTACCAACTGAGCTACGGCGACGGCTGTCCAATCTGCTGCTCTCGTGGGTATTTATGTTTATTTGGTGTACGCGAACCTTCAGAGTGTTCACTAGCGCCACCCTCGATGACGTTCCACGTCACGCTCGCGGTATTACAGGACGTGCTACGTCCGCCGCTATGGTCGAGGGTGGCGCTGGTGAACACTCTCAAGGTTCGCGTACACCAAATAAACATAAATACCCACGAGAGCAGCAGATTGGACAGCCGTCGCCGTAGCTCAGTTGGTAAGAGCACCGGACGCGATATTCGGAGGTTGTGGGTTCGGATCCCACCGGCGGCATGGTTGTTTTTTCTGCTGCTTTATAAGTAATTTTCTTTAAGCGCTTTATTATTCTAAGTAATATTATCCCACTGATAAGAACAACACATTAAAAAAAATATTAATGATAACGTTCCCCTATGCACCTTAGTTTCGGTGACTGTTGGCTCCCTTCATAAGTTTGTCAAACGGGCCCGTCATTTACTTTACCTTCTCTGCTAATAGCTTCACGAGGGTCTCGGTTCTGGCAGTCTTGATGCCACAGGTTGCTTAAGAGGGCTCTCGCACAGTTTCCGCCCTCGCCGTTAGATGACCTTCCACGTCACGCTCGCGGTATTACAGGACGTGCTACGTCCGCCGCTATGGTCGAGGGTGGCGCTGGTGAACACTCTCAAGATTCGCGTACACCAAGTAAACATAAATACCCACGAGAGCAGCAGATTGGACAGCCGTCGCCGTAGCTCAGTTGGTAAGAGCACCGGACGCGATATTCGGAGGTTGTGGGTTCGGATCCCACCGGCGGCATGTTTGTTTTTCTGCTGCTTTATAAGTAATTTTCTTTAAGCGCTTTATTAATCTAAGTAATATTATCCCACTGATAAGCACAACACATTAAAAAAATACTAATGATAACGTTCCCCTATGCACCTTGGTTTCGGTGACTGTTGGCTCCCTTCAGAAGTGTGTATATATATATATATATATATATATATATATATATATATATATATATATATATATATATGTATATAGCACACAAGGTAAAGGAAAGCAGGGGCTCGTTTTTGACAAACATATGCACGAAGCCAACAGTCACCGAAACCAAGGTTCATAGGGGAATGTTTATATATTTTTTATTATTTGTAGAGAGCAGTAGTTATCTGGAACGATAAACACACGATTAGGAAAAAAAATAAATTGAAGTTGCCGCCTCTGTGAGAGTCTTCGTAGCGGTCTTCTTGAAGGTCCCAACGTTAATAGAACAAACTCAATTTTCACAGCTCCGCCCGGAGAGGTGTCCCTGGTGGGGGCCGCGCGAACTATTGGCGCCTCGGTCGAGTCTTGCTGCATCTCCGCCGTGCACTCTGCGGTGCCCTGGTTAAACGCGCACTCGCGACCGCTACTGCGCGTGTTCTGCTTCTCAATTTCTTTTTTTTTTGCATTTCTTGGCATGAGGCCTCTCCGTGCCGACCTTTTTTTGCACCTTGGTGCAATAGCGGGTATCGCAACGTTGACCTGGAGGGTCTTCATTTCTTCGGGCTGCCGAAAGACCCCGTCGGGTTTAAAAGATGGAAGCATGCGCTTCGCAGAAACGATCGAAAACTGACTTCGAGTTGCAATGTTTGTGATCTGCATTCAAAACCTGCTAAGGCACTATCGTCGTGGAGTTCAAGCTCGGCTGCTGACCAGAGAGTCGCGGGTTCGATCCCAGCCGCGGCGGATGCATTTTCATGGCGGCGAAATGCTAGAGGCCCGTGTGCTGTGTGATGTCAGTGCCCGTTAAAGAGCCCCAGGTGACCCAAATTATCAGGAGTGCTCGACTGCGGTGTCCCTCATAGCCTGTGTCGCTTTGCGATATTTAGCCCCATCAAAAGAAGTCAAATCAAATCATGTTGTTCAATGTAAGAAGTACCACTTAGCGAAAAAAGGCTGTGCTAAAAATGCATTTCTAAGACATTTTATTAATTTCTTAATAATTTTGCATTTTTGTCCCTACGCTTAAATTGCAATAATAATGCTTTCTAAGTATGCTAGGATTAATATTTTGAACATACTTTCAACTCCATCAAAAATCCATTTTCTGTCTGCTTAGTGTAATTATTTTCCATTAAAAATGTACTAAAACATACATTAAATACATTACACTACATTAAAACACTAAAATATACATTTCAATAAACTTCATTACATTAAAAATACACTAAAAATATACAATTAATATACCCGCTTACAAAAGATGTACTAGTCGAATTCAGCGGACGGTACTGATCAATGTTGTCTACAGGCGAAGTAATGATTGAACTAGCTATAACCATCAGTAGACATACAATCCCAGAGAAAACGCGTTCCCGTCAAGAGGTCTATGACAATGGAAGGTTACGTGATGGGACCTGAACGGGAAAGATGTCGCCACACAGGAAGTGCCGACGGAAAGTTACGTTACCAAACAAGAACTGCTCCGACAAGCTCCGACAAGGGATATTTGGCTTGGCTTATATACCCCTCCCCCCTTCCCCCAGAGGCGACATTATCTTGCCTGGTGAGCCGCTTTTTGCGCAAAAACTGTGGGCTCCTAAATTGTAGCACAAGTGTCGGAGTTGTCGCTTTCGAATCCGCGGCCTATCTAGAACCGAACTGCTAGTCGTAACTTGCGTCAAGCATCGGTCAGGAGTCGAACTGTCAACCAAGAAATACACGGGCGTCTTGCGCTGCCAGTCGGGGTTCTTTTCGCTGGCATGTTCAGACCCGGAGGTCGCATGGCGCCCTTGCCGGTATAATGCTATCACGCTCTCCACATTTAATTTAAATAAGTGGTGATTGTCTTCCTGCTAGAAGTTACCATAAACGAATGGACGACAGAAAAGGGAGAGTTTTCACTTTTCCCGGACACGTGATTTTGAGCACTAGGTTGTTCCACGGCAGCTTGAAGTGTGCTGGAAATATGCTGACGCGGACTACCCATTTGTTAGAAATGAAGTATACTTTGGACGAATTAATTTTGTATTTACGAAAGCACACTTTAAATACATTGCCAATATGTCATTTCCCGAAACGCGATTTCTAACACCAGGTTGTTCAAGGGCAGCTTGCAGTGTGCTGCAAATATTGTTACGTGGCGGCCATCCGAAGAAGGAGACACGATGATCAATGGCAGTGAGATGATTTAATGGCTGCTGGCCTAGCGCGAGCGCTCCTGCCCGCGCCACTGCACAGTTCGTCGTCTTCTTCGTCCCACTACCCGGGGCCACCGAGCGATCGTCCCGATCGGTGAGAAAGAGACGCGCGAAGTAGTTACTGGCTTAAGAGGATGGTTGGACAGGAACGAGAAAGGGGTGAGGTGCTGGCCGCCACGATGAATAAGATGGCTGAATGATTCCTGGCCTTGAAGCTTCCGGGCCGTAGGTCGCCAAGAGCTGACGGTCGAGTTCCCAGGACACGCCGAACGGCCTGGGCAGGGGAACGGTGTCTTCAGGTGTAAGTGCCATCTCGGGTCGGTGGGGTCGATAGATCAGGTCCTTGCGTCGCGTACAGTTCGTCGTGTTGAGTGGTCGGGGCGGGGGATGGGGCGGGGGGAACAACGGCGAGGTCGGTTCGGGTCTGAAAGGCTGGGGCACGGCCGAGCGACGCACGCCAAGAACTCACGGCTGACGCAGGACGCCGAAGCTCCCCGGACCAGGATGTCGATGGTACCCCGCAAGCTCCACCAAATGTTACGTGGCGGCCATCCGAAGAAGGAGACACGATGATCAATGGCAGTGAGATGATTTAATGGCTGCTGGCCTAGCGCGAATGCTCCTGCCCGCGCCACTGCACAGTTCGTCGTCTTCTTCGTCACAATATGTTTACGCGGACAGCTCATTCTTTAGAATTGACGTATACTTTGGACGAATTAATGTGGTATTTGCGAAAGTGCACTTTCAATACTTTGCCAACATGCAAAGGTGATTTCCCGAAACGCGATTCGAGCACTACATTGTTCTACGGCATCTAAAATTGTGCTTCGTATATATTTAAAAGGACTGTCCGTTTGTTAAAATTTAAGTATACTTCAGACGAATTAATTTCATATTTACGAAAGCACACATTTAATGCATTGACAAGGCGCTAAAACAGCATACATATTTTTTCACGTATTTGAAACGTGCTTGAAGCATGCTTTAAGTGACGTTATTTCTGTAAAATTTTCAGAATTTATTTGGAATTCCAAGCATAAAATTACAGGAACTTATTTTTGGGATATTTTTAGTGCATTCATAAATACCAAAAATATGCTTAAAATACAATCTAAATATCCTTCCGCATATTACAAACGTATTAGTTTTCGCTAAGGGACTTTTGCAAAGAAGGTAATAATCCTGGTACCAGGCGCTCTCCAGAGGCTGTTTCCTTCATTGCCGGCACATATTTCAAAGCCGAAACGCTCTGCGCGTGTGTGTTGCGACTGAAGTGCCGGAAGAGAACTGCAGGATTTCGAGAGCGCATCAGAGGAGCCCGAACTGGACAGCTGCGCTGCACAAATAGATTTTAAACTTGATCATCTGGAATGCGCAGCGTTACCATGCAGCAATGCAGTGGAAATTTGAGCATTTTCGCGATGAGGAAAGAGACAAAAATACGGGATATTTTACACTGCCCGTCTAATGCAGGGGAGCTTGCTTGTTCATAAGACAATTCTGATTGATGAGCAGCTATCATGTAAAAGAAGAAACGCATACAGAAAGCTGCACAAAAAAATTCACATGTCACGTATAGAGTGATGGTGACAAACACTCTGTTCTGAAGTAGGTGAATGAAGTGAAATCGTGCGAGGAAGCACTTACTCAAAGCTTATGGGAGAGAGGAGACATCCCAAGAACTGCTCCGTGTTAACGTCGTGACAAGTTTGTTCTCAATTTTTAAAGGCTGCGCAGAAAAATTCGGGAAGCAAGAGAATCAGAAAAGAAGATAACATATTCAAGAACTAAAGAAGCGGAGTGTTAGAAAAGCGTTGCTGCGGGCTGCGGCAGCTAACGAGAAAATGAAGGAATAAATATCGCAGTTGAAAGATAAGCCCGAAAAAAGATCAGAAGATTGTCTGATACGGGAAATAGACGGCCTTGTGTCTATAGATTGCCTTTATTATGCAAATTACAAAGATTGCTTAAATCATGGCATATCATACCACATGCACTATAACATATTCACTCGTGGTATAATACATGCCCTACATATTTGCTCTTTGCGACGTTTATATGCATACAAGGATGTAGTAATTTATTGGATCTTGCTGCGTAATTAAACATTCACTACACAGGAAGAAGCGCTGTCATTTGCGTTGCTGTCGATTCTTGCAATTTTTTGTCCACGTTGATGAGGTTCTCTAATTTCGCTTCTGCATCTGATTTAAATAATTTTTATGCCACTGGTGTTCTTGCCAATACTGCATTTTTGATCGTTTATCTTCGTTGCGTTGATGAATTCTTTCCGTTAATGCAATTAACTGATCTTAGAGAAGTGCCCTTTCAACGGTTACTTTCAACGGATACTTTCAGTATCGTGTGTCTAACATTGCAGTCCAGAGTGCTAGCTTGCGATTGCATTAATTTTTCCTACAAGCACTAAAAGCGTCGTTTATTTTTTTCTTTTAAGGTGAGGGAGGAACAGGGGGCATTTTTCAAGGGCATGGCGGAAATGGAATAACAACGTCCTCTGATTACCCGCAACAAATTTCTTTTTTTTAAGAGACTCGTTCTTGCTCCGTATCCTTTGGCTGTGCGTACGTCCCTTCCCGCTGATTTCTGTTCCAGGCAGTTCATTAAACAACCACCCACGCGACGTTCAGTAAACACACCAGCAAAACACTTTTACTATGGTATATGGGGGAGTGCCGATGGAGCTGTATTTTATGATTGACATCAAAAGTAGGACACTGAGAAAAGCGCCTCTGATTAGACGACGACGGAGGCGGCTTACCTGTACTGTGTGTTCACTTTCTCTTTTTGATGATCACGGATTTCTATGGCGCAAAGGCATTTACGGCCAATGTTCCCTTTTAACGCTAGCAGCCAGACTTCAGGCACTCAGTGAATGGACTGCACAAGCTAACCAGCTTTCTGCTGCAATGCAGTCAATCTGCGCAGCGCCGCAGCAAACATGACATGCACTGTGTTCCCTTCTGAGGTCACACCTATGCATTGAAACTTTTTCTGATCTGTCTACATTATAAAATCTATGCACTGGAGTAAGCGCTACAAAACACAATCCGTGGAGCTAAGCAAAAAACACTGCTGGTGAGCAGGTCAGTGGCGTTTTCAGACTTGTTTTACGATATTAACAAGCTAATTTCGCATGACACAAACGCGTTCTCCAAGACAATCGCAGCTTGGACGCAAAATCTGCCGTAATGTCGTAGTGAAGCGATAGCTACGCCATGTGATGCCGAGGTCACCACGCCGAGCCGGAGCCGTTAATGCGCATGCGCCGAGTAACAGGTGCGCCGCATAGAGAAACATACGTAAAGAGCGGACACTCCCGTGGGGCACTGCGGCCGAGCTACTACACTGCCGCCAGCGCCGTGAGAGTGTGGTCAGACCGCTAATCTGGTCCTCCGAGATTTTAGGTCCGTGCTTCAGCTCTGTTTCAGTTTCGGTTTCGATAGCAATGCTTTAGATTCTGGTTTACCTTTGGCTATTAAGATATTCAACTACATCGTCTAAGGGGAGCACAAGGGCTTTAATACTTCATTTCTAAACATGCCATACATATAGACGTAATAAACTCGCGGATCGCAGAGGATCGCAGACTTTTACTCGAAATACTACGAAGCTTCTCGAAGAACTTACGCAAGCTGAATTAGTTCATGCAGGTGGGAATAACGCGATAAGAGCTGTTCTTTAATTTTGTGCCGTCATTGAGCCGCCTCTTTCAGTTGCAGACATAGAAGGCAGTTGGCTTCAAAAAAGAGTTTATTTTTGTAGTAGAATGGAAAGTTGGGCGAGTTGGTATACGTTCAGTTTGGGTGGAAAAAACAGCGCGAAAAGGACGGAAGACAAAGAAGAAGGAAACCACACGGACGAGCGCTGACTCACAACTATTTTTTATTCAGAAAAAAAAAACAGACATTTATATTTAGAAAGTCACATGACCTGACGTCACTCGCGCACATGCCCAGAAATACAACAGTCTAAGACTATATCATGAGTCAAGATTAAAACCTTACAACGCGATTTCAGAACTCTGTGATTAACCGAAAAAAGCACATTTCTGGGCATGTGCGCGAGTGACGTCAGGTCATGTGACTTTTTAAATATAAATGTCTGTTTTTTTCTGAATAAAAAATAGTTGTGAGTCAGCGCTCGTCCGTGTGGTTTCCTTCTTCTTTGTCTTCCGTCCCTTTCGCGCTGTTTTTTCCACCCAAAATGAAGTTTATTTTTCTTGTTTACACTTTGAACTGTATAGAAAAAAATACTGGATCACACACATTTTATAAAATACATGATAATACAAAGAGCAACAAGAAAGAAGTTCTGGGAAAGCCGGTGGCACCATGTCAGGGAAAAAAAATATTGCACATACGCTCTGCAATTGTCATCTAAAACATCACCCATGCGAATAACATAACAGGAGTTGTCAACAGCTAGACGCAAGTAAGGGGTTAAAAAGACACGTAGTGCGCGCCCGATTCCTGCACATCAGCAGCTTTGAGCGAGACGTTCATAGGCTGTTCAGAAATAGAAGCACAACATATTCAATACATCATAGTAACACAACAGTAAGTTTGCACTCGTCGTAAAAGGCGATTATTGCGATTTTTTGGTCAAGGTGTAGACACCACGCAAAATAATCAGCATTCGTGCTGCACGCTCTTGTTCTAAAACGAGACAAATGGCAAACAATAACAACGTAAATCGTCTCTGCAAAAAAGGCTGCAGTTGTCTCGAGAACAATAAAAAAAATACAACTTTTTGCAAGCATTGTCCTTCATGTACGGAATCAACTACATATGTTTACTAGAAAAAAGCATGCGTATACTAGCCGGATCTAACAAGAGATTGGCAGCACTTTTTATATTTTTTTTAGAGTACACAGAAAAGGCGTCCATCAACTGCTGTCACGAGGAATGCGGAAGAACTTCGTCCCCGGCTTCCTTTGTCTTCGCTCGTTGTTCCCACACCCTGAAACGCAGCAGTAGCTCCCTTAATTCAATCCGCTCCGTGTAATAATATAGTGTGGGCTTGTGTACAGACTGTAAAGATTGGTGCAGTCATCAAACGGCAAAGAGAAATATATCGCAGCGAAAAAGAAAAATAAACTCGCTTATGACAGTTATTTATTTGTTCGCAGACAAGCATGTTAACATATCGTTCATAAAAAATTCTGTCGAACTTGCTTCAATCCCTTGCGGAAGCGAGCTGTCGTAAACTGATTTTTTTTCTATAAAGCAGTGTCTGTTGTCAATGATTGTCTATATGGTTTTCTTCCAGACCGTACCTATATGCGGTACGTACCCGTGATAAACTTTCATTTTACCGTTACCGCACACTGTCGTAATTATTGCGTAGATCACAGTGTCCGCAACGATTTTCTGATACCCTTTCACGTGGGCACTTTCGATTGTGATCGAGACCTCGACCAGGATCCGACTTTCAATCGCGATGGAAAATTATCGCTGATATAGCGGTCCAAGGATCGGGAGAAAGAACAGCCCTAGCGCAACAGATGCCACTAAGTAGGTCCGAAACACCCAACAAAATTTGCCAAGTTGGCAGAAAAAAAGTCGTGGTATTTTACTTTTTCCAGAAAAAAAATTTTCAATTTGGTATTACGGCTAAAAAACGTGCAGGCGCGGTCAAAAATACGCGGCCCACCGCTCCGATCGGAGGAGCGGCTGCGAGCCGCACCGCGGCGCTCGCGCTAGCGCTGCGAGAGTATGCACTTTGACGATAGATTTCTCCCTCGCTCTCGAGAGGACACGTCAGACGGTTGATAAAGTTCAAGTGCGACGTTCAGCTGTTTCCCACCTTACGGTCAGGGCGAAAGAGGGCTCCCATTTCCATGAAGCGTCGCCGCGCTGGTGCCGCCCCTCTTTCTAGTGTCGTAGTTGGGTTGACACCTCGTGCATGTAACCCGCCGCGGAGGACGCGGCTTCGATTCCGGCGGCGGCGGTTGCTGCATTTCGGTTGAGGCGAAAGTGCTAGAGGCCCGTGTGCTGTGCGATGTCAGCGCACGTTTAAGAGCCACAGGTGGTCGAAATTTCCGGAGCCCTCCACTACGGCGTTTATCATAGCCTGAGATGATTTCGGACGTTAAACCCCATAAACCAAATTTCATGCTTACGCGCAGCCCGCTTCCGTGTAATCAGCCTCGCCCGCCTGCTCAAGGCTTGGGTGTCAGCATGCATGCACCACGTTCCCAAATAATATACCAGGGTCGTTCCCTGTCTTACAGCGGTAACATGCAAAGAGCCGCCGCATTAGTAGAATCAATAGAGTTGCATTAAAAGCCACGTGTGGAAGAAAAGCCGGGCGTGGATTACGTAAATGCAAGTGGTTACTTATTGTAATAGATGAAAAGGGGGTATTGCATGTAAAACTTTGCCCGCAGTGAATACATTACTCTCCATCAGAGAAATAGAAGTCTTCGTGAAATAACGGTCCCTTTCAGTTTCAAGAAATATGTGACGAGGATTATTAAGTTCGAATTTGAAAATGACTGCTAAAATTCATCCAAAACTACGTGCGCATAACGCGAAAGCCGTTTTTTAGGACTGTTAAGATTTCGTGAAAATTTAGGTAATGTCGCGAAATGATGAAATTTATTATTGGTGCATTGACAAGGAACGCTCATCAGTGCTATGCGTTACGGGTGCCAGGCATTGTCATTATCAAGATAAAGCTTGAAGAATATGGAGAGAAAATGATTGAGATGTATGTGTAACAGAAGCGAGTATTACGGTTTTATGGTAGTGCATCGGCCGCATACATTGATAATAGGATATCTGCTTTTTAAAAGTAAATCTGGCATTTTTGATGGCTCGGTAGAAAGTGTCACTGAGTTTCCAGATGCGCCTGCTTCATTTTGCAAAGAAAACTTCAATATATTTTAGCGTTCCCCTTTTGTTCATGATCATTTTTTGTATATATGGTAAGAAAAGGTGCGCTTCTGCTGCTCCCTTGTATTTAAATATTGCTGAGTATAAGTTTGCAGGCTTGGTAACTGGCGATGATAACAGCATTTCAGACCGAAATAAGATGGTCGTTCTTCGCACACATCGACTCTGCGTAATAAATGGCACGAAATGGCGAGAAATCTGTATGGTATGAAAAAAATTTCTTGATGCACGTGTTTTCGGGGCAAAGATCATTGATTGTTGACACAGCAAGGGTATTTGAAAAAAAAATATTTTATGACGTTATTTTCGCACATATTTTAGCCGTCGATCTTTCGGCTTAACATACGAGAGATTCTTTCTCAAGATATCAATTCTCAAGCCTGCCTAATGCTTGGTGAACATCCCCCCGGCCGCGACCACATCTCGAAGCCGCCTTGGAATCAATCGGCTTTTCATTTGCCCCCACACGTTCTCAATTATGTTTAGGTCTGCACCTTTTGGGGGCTATGGCAATACTTGGATGCCCAATTCGTCAATTGTTTGTCCAACTTTCCTGCGCAGTAATGAGGAAAAAAAATACGGGAGTCAGAAAACACAAAGGCATGAATTAATGCAGAAACGAATTTTTTGAATGAAAGTTTTACATTGTTCTTCATGTAATAAGGACGTGCACAACGAAGTGCAGAAACGAAGTGCACAACCAAATGCTGCGCGTTGGGATATCACGAAAGCCAATCTTCAACCTTTGTTTTCGGCAAAAAAAAAAAAGGTTGCAAAGCATGCCTTTCGATTTTGAAATGACTGGGCATTTAGCTCGCTCTCACTCGCACAAAAAATGTTGCCTTATCAAAGAATGCGGTGCAATCTCTTCGTGTCCATGGCACCGTTCTTTCTGGTTGTGGGAATAGAAAAAAGTGGGATAAGTGGTGCGCTTTAACAGCCATTGTAAAGCATAGCTGGGGGATATAAAGCGCTATGCCGCTTGAGGTTCTTCAGTAGAACAGCGTAAAGCAGTACAAGCATGGCGTGACTCAATGCTGTTAAAACGCAAAAAGTTGTAGATCTGTTTGTTGCCGGGCGCAGTCGGCGAGCAATAGGTAGAGAGGTTGGGTGCTCGAAGTGCGCTGTGTAGATCGAATTCGTCGTTCGTGTATGGCTGCACGCCGCGTAGAGGACGCACTTAGAGCAAGAAGGCCTTTTGCGACGACGGAGGACCAAGACTTGGCATTTGTTGCTGCTGTCAGCTGAGCCCGCTATGACTGCTCTCGAGATGAGCCTGATCTCCCAGTATCAGTTTCCACCGTCAAACGCAGGCTGAATGCCGCTGGTCTGAAGAGCAGGGTGGCATGTCAAAGGCCGCGCTTGAATGAGTCGGAGAAGCGCGCCCGGTTGGAGTTTGCGAGAAAGCACTTGTCTTGGCAGCAGGAAGAGTGGGAAGAAGTGTTCAGTGACGAATCGGCATTTGTTACCAAGTGGGACCAGCAGCGCAGGGTCTGGAGACTCCTTGGGACGAGGTAAGCCAGTTTCCGTGTAACCGAATAGATTACAAATAGTGTCTCCGTTTACAAGGTGCATTGGTTACGCTGCTTTGTGGAGCTCAACATCGGAAGGTTGCACATGGGCTATGAGGACTGACGCATGGCAGGCTTTGAGTTTATTTAGAGCGCATAAGGTTCTTTTAACGCGCACTAATATTGTAAAATACACAGGCCTCTTTCTTTTGGGCGCAACGTAATTGATTACGCGTGTTGAACCTTCGCGCTCAATGCGAATTTCAACATGAAACCGACGTTCATTTTACAGATACGACGAGCAGTACATTCAACAAGTGGCAGCTAGTGGGCGCTGCTCTATCAGCGTGTGGGGCGCCATTACCTGCCACGGACCGCTGCATCTCATTGATGGGAACCTGACCGCGGACCAATGCACTCAAATTATAGAGCAAGTCCTAGTTCCCTTTGCGCTGGAAGCCCCGTTCAAAGATGGGGTATATATTTCCCAACAAGACAGGAGCCCTATCCACACCGCGAGGTAAGGAGAATCCCTGTCGTATGTACAGACTAAAACCTTATTTGCAGCGTGTTGAAAATTGTTGGCAACGTCTCTCTAAACACCTCCCACAAAAATAACACAGTGCGAAATGACCTTGATTTATATTCATTCTCGGTGGTAAAGTGCAGACAGTTATGAGTACCAACACGAAGAAAAAAAGACACACAACTTTTCTGATAAGCCTTGGGTTCAATAAAATCGTTTTACTATTCGTAATGTAAAGCATCTTCAGCCAGTCATTACTCCACCAAAGAGTGCGCCTAAGTGGGGCGGGGGGCTTAACGTCTCGATGCAGCTCAGGTTTTTGAGAGCCTCCGATGTGGAGGGCTCCGAAAAGTCCACCCAGTGGGGGGGGGGGGGGGGGGGGGGGGGTATTTAACATGTACTCATTTTGTATACCTGTGTGTGTATGTTTATACACACAATTAACGACTCCCAGTCTTACGTGTTATGCTCTCACGAGACAATAACGTATCCGGTAATGTTACGTCCTTATTAGACGAAGAACAATGTAAAATTTTCACTCAAAAAATTTGTTTCTGTTTTAATTCATGCCTTTGTGTTTTTTGACGCGTATTTTTTTCCTCATTACTGCGCAGGAAAGTTGGACACACCCTTGACGAATTGGGCATCCAAATATTGCCGTAGCCCCAAAAGGTGCAGACCTAAACATAATTGAGAAGGTGTGGGAGCGAGGAAGAAAGTTGTCACAGTGCATACTCTCGCAGCCGCTCCTCCGATCGGAGCAGCTGTGGGCCGCGTATTTTTGACCGCGTCTGTACCTATCAATGCCGATCGCCTGAAATTCTCTGAAACACATGATGTTGGCGGTATTGACACAGATATGAGAAATTATGCCTGAATAAAACGTATTAGCATTTGTTGTAATGCAGTCTGAAACAACCTTTTTTGTTCATATTTTAGGCTTCTCTCTTTTGCTGTTCGTTTCGTAGCACTCTATGACACCTAAAAAGCACAAAGTAGGTTTCGAACGCAGTCGGGCAGCTTTATTCCGATGCTCCGGTGGCAGTCAGCTATTCCTATACGCGGCTCAAACGTGATCGGGGCATATTGAGGCCCGATTAGGATCTGGCCGATCGCGATCAAGACTGCCCGCTTCCCGTGTGACAAAGGTATTTTCACGTGGTCGGTTTCAAATGTGCATTACACTGTTCGACCCACGCCATATAAAAGGCTTGTGTTACGGTACGGGTGAGCCATCGATAAATTCGGTGTTTTAAACCGAACGTGTTGCGAGTGACTTTTTTAAATTACGCCTTCGAAGTAATGCACATGCTCTTCCGGAAAAGACAGTACTAGAACAAACGGATGGCTCACGGCATATATTATATGCTACACGCGAAAAATACGTTCACGCAGCATAACAAACGGCTTGCTACAATGTTCTGAGCTCAAGAAACATCAGGATTAATCCTGAAGGAAAAAGAAAACTTACCGCAAAAACGAGGCGACGCGTTGAAAAACGCGGTGAGGTGGGCGTAACCGGCGGCACATGACCGGCGCACCACCAACTTACATATGGAAATGGAACACTTGGATGCAACCCGGTGGACATGTGATAAGCTGTCGACCTTTGAAGTAGAGTGGAACATAACGTAGGCCGCCTGGCGGGTGGTCAGACCCTTTTTTTGCTCGGCCGCGAAACGGCTTGAGTGTCCGCTCTTTACGTAAGTATGTTTCTCTATGTGCGCCGCACGTGACGTCAATGTTGCGCCGCCTCCGCAGCCTCGCTGCGCGCGTCGCGCATGCGCAGTAGCTACAGGTGCGCTGTGCATGCGCAGTTGGGCAACAGATGCGCGTCATTGCTCGGCCACTTTATAAACAGAGGGTGCGAAGCGCTCGTTTTTCAGGTGAACGCTGAGTGAAGAAGCGGAAAGTCCGCGCGTATACTCCGACCGACATCAACGGCGACTGCGGGAAGCCACGTCGACGGATCCAGAAGTTGGGGCGTGGTATAAGGCGAGTCGACAACGAGCCCAAGAAGCCAGGAATGCCAAGCCGAGACGCCGGAACAACGAGAGGAACGGCTCGCCAAACGACGCCGCCAAGAAGCGGAGAAACGACAGCGACAAGCCGCGCGCGAAGCCACGTCTTCTTCGGGTCAGCTACCGCGTACACACGACGTTTAACCGGAGCTAAACTATCAGCAATTCTTTTACTGCATCCATGTAGAGTGGTACAACAGCTCGCAAAAGCACATATGTGCCGGTCGCTCCGCGCTTCCGAGCCGCGTGTAGCAGACGACGCGCACGGCAGAGAGCAAGACTCGACTGCAGCGTCGTGAGTTCTCGCGACCACCACTTGGGAGGCACTCCTCCACTGGCTCGTATTGGGAGCTGTGGAACTGAGTTTGTTCTAGTAAGGGTGTGAAGAACCTGACTTGGAATCACCTCATAAATCTCAAGTTTCATTAGCTATTGGCGCCATTGCCCGATTAGGAACGAACTAGTTTTAAAATCACACTATTGCTTAATAATGCACTTATAATGCCGCTTTTGCAATGCAATAGATTGTTTTGCAGCACCACTGCAGTGCCCGATTTATAAAAATCGCATATTTTACAAGAAAGCGCTGTCGGGTATTTCAAAAAGGAACAGCACGACTTTTGACAGGGGCGAAAGGAAAGACACACGAGGACAGGCACTGAGTAGCAACGAAAGTTTTATTGCTTGGAACGATAAAATATACGACGCTCTAAAACAAGAAGCAACAAAGTGACAATTCACGATGGTTCACACACATGAACACCCAAAAGTAGTGCCTGATGGCACCATCATTGCTTCCCTGCGGCCGAAAACTCTAATACTTTTGCTTACAGCGCTAAGGAGGAGCTGCTGACATATGCGTCCTTTGACCATGCGATATGAGCGCGTCAGCTTGTTACTGTGCCTTATCAACTATATTTGTGTGAAGCGTAGGCGGCAAGGTTTACTTTCGCAATCACTGCAGTGTAAGCCGAGATCCCCTTTCACAGATAGGTGCACATTGTTCTTGGGCTCTTTTAGGCGCTTATTAATACATCTTCCCGCTTGGCCCTCGTATTGCTTGCAACAGGATGTTGATACGGCATAGACGACACCTTCTTGACATCCGACGAAATGACTCTCATGCTTTATGGTTCACCATTGTGGAATGAATTCGGTGTTAACGTTCTTGCACATCTCTGCAAGCTTTTCAGGAGCAGAAAAAAAAATTCTGACGTTACTTCTCTTGCCCATGATTTTTAGTCTGTTGGGAAAAATGATGAATGTAGGGAACAACAATTGTCTTCTCTTTTTCTTCTTGGGCTCTGCCAGTTCCTCCTTGTTTCTGCTTAACCTACTTATGATTGATTCTGATACAGATACGAGCAGCTGCTTGCGATATTCCGCACTTCACAAGACAACCGGTTTAGTTATCAAAACTTTCTTGTATAGAGTGGATACAGGACTTAGCGCATTTCTATAGCATGACTTAGCTACGGCACCCTTAACCAGCTTTGAATGCGATGAAGCAAACGAAAGCAATGGCTTAGTGCTTCGCAGCTAGTAGGAGCAGCAAGTGTTTATACTGTTGTGCTCGCACTTCCTTCCTGCTGTGGAATTCGGCGAAGTGGGGCATGGGGAGGATTTCCTGAAGACCACCGCGAGGGTGGGTGAGCCCTCTGGGGGAGACGTGACTGCAGGACTGCCAGAGGGAACGACGACAATAGCGTCCCCACGTGTTCGAACAGGAATGCCGGAAGCAGCGATGATAGCGTCACCATAGCGACGATAGCGTTCAACAGGAATCCCAGCGACGACCATAAGCGTATTCGTTCCGGTCCTCGCCACGACGAAGTGCGGTATCAGTGTGGTCCCCTTCAGTCACGCTGGATTTGAACAATTGCCCGAGTGCCGCACCTTCGACAGAGCTTCCGCGTTCCGGTCACCAGTGCAAGCTCTGTCGACACCTGCGGGGAGGCAGCCTGCATTCCTGTGTCATGCAGGTGCCCTCCGGACCATGTGCGCGGCCACCTGGAAGCCGCGGGGACGACAACGTGACCGGGTCCTGTTCCCTTTCCCTTGACCGAGCTGCGAGAGAACATCAGGACCGCCCGGCCGTGGGTGGTACCATCAGTGCCATCGTGTGATTGGACATCATTCTTCGAACTGTATTTCCCAGCTAGGGATCTGGGGAATACGAAGAGTGTTTAAGGAGCTCCTGGTTTGATGCCAGAGGAGCCCCCTTCTTGAGAGGTATCAGAGACTCCCGGCTCCTAAGAAGCTCTCTTTACTGAGAAGCACTCTCAGTTGCCCGTACTTGTACATAATGTAAATAGTAGTTGTATAAAGTTTCCTAAGTTTTCTTCCACCGATCGTCCTCGTCTCTTCTCCGGCCCAGTCACGGTACCTGAATCCCAACAACTGTTGGCAGCGGTGGGATGCTGCTACCTGAATTCCAACAATACGCTATCTCGCTGGATTTACTTATTGCCTTCCACAGAAAAAGCTTTTTCTCAAGTATAATGCTCTTTGGTTTGATTAAGGATTGATGTTAACTAATAAACCTCGCGTCAATTATAATGACTGTTATCAGTTTCCTTGCAGAGTTGAAAGGAAATATTGGGAAGAAACACTACGTGAGAAAAAATGTTTTATTCCAAAACCCAGCAAGTATCATATGCTTGTTCATTACTCTACGCCATATAAAAATTATTAACCAGGTTTCCTGCTACCGGTTTCGATCCAGTTCGTGCAAACTACAAAATTCACCTTTTTTGGTCGACAAAAATTGCTATGAATTTCGAACTGGTGTATTGTATGCGCTATCTCTTTGCATCTCCGTTCATTATTTTAAGTTTCAGGTGATTTTACCCTGGCATGCGTATTCTCTGTGCCGAATTGCTTACGTTGTTTTCCTATGTACCGAATTAATTGTAGAAACATTTTCCCCTTCCCTTCTCTGATGTATTGTGTTTAGCTGTAAATATGTAAAATAATTTTCTCCTATTTGCTGGTGCGCGAATTGTGGAACAAGGCCAGGGTCCCGCGAAGCTTTTATTGACAGCTTTTAGGCCCGACTGCTTTCTTTCTTTAATAAAGGAAATGAACTTGACTTGAACCCCAAGCCCATGTCGCCGAAAAGAAAAATGGTGGTCGACTTGGGTAGTTGAGAAAACTTTTGCTTGGGGTAGTTGGTTCATCGTGAAAGAAACATGAATATGGCTCGACCAATGAGGACAAAAAAAGAAACACGAACGACGCTGGTCCTGTCATCTGCGTGTCTTTTCCGTCCAGGTTGGAAGCGCCGTCTTCGTGTTACTTGCGTAGTTAGGCCAAGTGCGAATTAGGTGTGCTAGCATTTCGGTTTTTCTGGGTCTCTACATTCATGGACAGCTGGCAGTCCTCATACCGCTCCTGGCGCACTATTGCAGCGGTTAAGCGATGTGCAACTGCCTTGCTATGGCAGGTGCTGCCACCTGTGTGGCATGAGAGACCCAGGTTGCGCTTCCTGGGCAACCTCTCGCGGCCAGTTATTAATGAGCTGCCACATGCCATGGTGGGCAGTTTGCTCAAAATCGAGTGGGTAGATTGTGAAGACGTCATAACGTCGCGTAACCTAGTTGGCCCACCTAAAATTGTCTACAACCCGTTCAGCACACAGAGAGACCGCACAAATTGACACACAACGGCTTTTCGGCTGAATGGAAGCCTTAGTGATAGAGCGCTAACAAACTCTCTGCCTCTGTGATAACTGTACACCTCGAAAGCATTGCTTACCTGCCGTGACGGATAATCTCAATAACCTTTCTGACGATATTACCATCAGCAGCCTTGGTACGCTGTTTTCGTAAATGTCTGATTAGCGGGCCCACCCGCGGCGCTAGGTGCGCGCCTATTTGCTGAATTATAACGAAATTCTCCTAGCCGTGGTAATTGGACCTTAGTTCGCAAGACAGCGATTATAGAAAAAGTACCACGAGCGAAGAACAAGTGTTTCGACGTCCACATCACCGCTCACCTGCATACTATCACCACTTGTTGCAGTAGGCTTTGCTGAAGTAGTCAATAGAAAAGACGCACTGTGTTGGTGTTGAGACGAGAGCCAGGTTCACCTTAAGAGACAACAGTTCCCGAGGGAGAGGAGAATTAATAGTGAGCAACTCTCTGTGTCTTCAGAAATGCGAGAGCCCATACAGCCATGTCCCACTCTTAGTCACTAGAGCCAATGTTGGTATGCTGGCGAGTCTCAATGGACAAAGGTGTGGGTGCGATTCTAAATATCTAGAAATCGCACCTTTTATGCTAACTATGCGTTCGATTTCCAGCTACATGCTGTGCTTATTTGTTTAGCCTTAATGTTCCTCCGAATCCAAGAGCTGTACAAAAATACTGAGATACAAGCTGTGGCGCATAATGAAGTCTAATGGAAGATTAACTGACAGGGCCACAATTTCATGCTCTATCTCGCTATTCGGGAGGTACTGCAAATATTGAGTGTTGCACTGGTATTTTCACGCTTAAAACATACGCCCATATTTGAAACAATGTATCTGGCTCCAAAAAATGCCATTTTATTTTTGTACACTGCCTTCAAAAGACCCTTGAAACTATCCTAAACGGCGCATTCCACATCACTCGTATATCCTAGTCCTTCAATGAGATACAAACATTCCCAACCCTCCTCCGCGTATGATCTGCGAATACACGAAGTGATGCAGTGCATGACGTGTGCTCTTCAGCAGATGGGGCATGAAGCGTGGAACGTCGTGGGAGCCGTGCTGCTTTTGGCGGCAGCACTCGTCGTAGCCTGGGTCCTGGAGAGGCGCCGGAAGTACGGCCTCTTCAAGCGGTACGGGATACCCGGACCTGAACCCAGCAGCCTCGTCTTTGGACATTGGCTGGAGCTCCGGAAGGACAATATTGGGGTGAGTAAATTCGCACCTGCGAGCAGGACTCGGCCCTTTTCAGATGACTTCAGAGCTCGTTCCCTCGGCCAACGTCATCCCACCCTGAGCCTCTGCTTCCCTGCCCTGGACTAGAGGCTTGTGGCGAAATATTTCTTGTCCACCCTCTTGCAGTCGGCTGAAAGCTACAATAATGAAGCTTTTTTTGTGATGACGATAGCAGGCGGTTTAGACGCGTATGCAGAAAAACCATGACACTTTTATTTGTTGCTTCATTTGTATGCTTAACGGTCTGAAAGTAAGGCATTACGAGTATATGATGGAATTGAATTTTATGGCAAGACAAAGGTGGTAAAAATTTATCAAAGACTTTCAATGATCCGCTTGAACGTTAGAGTGCTGGTGATGGAAACAACTTCAGTGGTCAGGCCATTCCAGTCTCCGGCTATGCACAGGAAAATGACTGCTGAAAGATGATACGATGGGCTTCTGAGGGTGACTTTATTAGGCTAGCTAATGCGGGCGATTCGGTCGGCTGTTTTATTGCACGGATATTTTACTGTGTTGTATCGGCTCTTTTCTTGTACTGCTACTAGTTTATTCTAAAATTTATGCAAGATGGAAGGAGGAATAATAAGACACAATGATTCGGATATTGTGGTTCTGAACCACCTCGACGGCGTCACGTAGGTTAGCTTATCGGGGTCACTAAATTGGAGGGGACAGTTTAAGCCAGCCTTAAAGGTATGATGCGACAGCGTTATTGGGTTAGTGCCCACATATGAGGAATTGCTCATTCTCTACTATACATTCATACATCCCAGGGAGTACTCACATCACTCCTGGCGCAGCGGTGTAGCGCTTAAGCGATGCGCCACTGTCCTGCGATGGTATGTGCTCCCAGCGGTGTGGCTTGCGCAGCCCGGGTCGTTTTTCACGGTCGACCTCTCGCGTCCAATCATTAATTTAACTGTCACCTGCCACGGTTGTCAGTTTGCTCACCATCCAGTGGGAAGGCTGCGATGACGCCACAAGGTCACGTGACTAGGTGAGAAACCACGGTCACGCGACATAGGTGGCCTGGCCCACCTCGCTTGCCTTTGTGCGGATTTTTTTGCTCACGATCAACGACACCGACGCCGGCTTTTCTGCGACGCGGCCTCCTTAACCCTATCGCGCTAAGTCAGCCTAAGTGCACTCGAGTTGTTTAAAAGTGGCAGGACCTAGGGCGAGATTGCATGGTATCTGATTACATGGCTCAGTTGTAAGAATTAATTAGGTGGTTTACGCAAGCGCGTCCAATTTGTTTCACACGATAAAGTGCACAGCGATTTAATTGAATCATATGACAGTTGCTGTGTAGCAGTTATTGATATTATGCGCGCAACTCTGCAGGCACACGGGTAATAGTTCCCTTCTCATTTAGTAGGACGGGGTAAAATATGACTCAACCTGTAAGAAAATGCTCGAAGGGATTGCAGGAACATTGTGACTGCTTTATTTGCAGTCAAGCCCTAACACGGGGTTCTACTAAAACAAGCCCGAAATAAAGTCGGGCTCATGCGGCCCATAATTAGCGGGAGGTCTCATTTGCAACTGCAATGCCATTTCGACTCTAGCATATTTGACTGCGTGTCGCGTTCAAGCTAGCAGCCAATTAGTAGACCGATTGTAATATGGCCTGTATTACTGGCGTACGAACGCAGAGCACAGCTCTTCTTAGAGCAATGGTCTCTTACCACCGAGCGAAGAGGCTGGCAGGAACCAACTCGGCTGCTATTACTGCCACTCTCAGGTAAACCACGGCAAGGTAAAAAGGAGGACAGCAGTGTAGACGTGTGACAGCGGCTGCCATGCGTGCCGAAGCTACGACGGCGATGAATGCAACAAGCCACTAAACACGAATCTCTCCCCTCCCCCCCCCCCCCTCCTATACCTGCAGAAACATTTCAAACACTTAAGATCCTCTCTAAGGATATGACGTGATATCATTAACGAGTTAATGCCCGTATATGTGGAATCGTTCATTCTCAACGTTGCATTCATAATTCCCTGGGGGTCCAATCCTTCCAGAATGGTGCAGCGCATAAGCGATGTGCAATTGCCCTGCGATGGCAGGCGCTGCCACCCGTGCGGCTTCTGCGACCCAACTTGCTCTCCCCGAGCCACCTCTCGCGATCAGTCATTGGTTTAACAGCCACCTGCCACGGTGGTCATTTTGCTCGCACTCCGGTGAGCGGGTTGTGATGATGCCACAAGGTCGCGGGACATAGTTGGCCCACCCAGGTTTCTTCTTCAGCGGGTCGCCACATGGGCCACACTTCGCCCCCCTATATTTCGCTCCGAAATCCGACAACGCTGACGCCGGATGTTCTCAGTAACGGAGTCGTTAACGCTCTAGCGTTAATACAGCTCTGCAGTTCATTGCGCAGAACGCGCGTTAATGCCCAAGCTGATGTTCAGTCCAGGTGCAAGAATCCTGTGCTCATTTCGTTCGGAACAATAATGCGAAGATATCGCTGAACTTTACAATAACGGTTATAAAGTAAAAATTCAAATTGCCGTGAAAACAGTGTCATGAAATAACGCGAAAGTGCTTGTTGTTCTTTTAAACATCAGCTGGCAACAACCTTATACCTTATACCTTTCAACTTTTACAGCATGGAGGAGCAAAATGCGTCACTCGGTAAAAATGGCAAAGGATGTTTGCAGCATTCGTTTTAGTGCGAAAGCACGGGAATTTTTTTTTGGCAAAGAGAATTTCTACTCATTCCCCATGCATGAATGACGGCACTGAGGCACAAACGAGATGATTGATTCATTTTTTTTGTTTTTTTAACTGACACGCAACATGCGGTTTTGCTCGGGTCGGAACCTCCGGATTAGTGCTGCATAGAAGACAACGACGAGTGAGCACTGCCGCGGGAGGCGGCGCTCACGCTAGGCACATGCACGGCCTTTATATATCATGCCACTATCCCTCGGACAACATGCCGCAGGTGGAATGTTTGAGGTGTCTCGACGTTATTTATGATGGCAGTATGGATTTGCAGCTCCACATCAAGGCTAACGTTCAGAAAGGTGACCGAGCACTACGCAAGTTACCACGAATAACTCATAGAAAATTTGGCATGCGCCGGGACACCCTTCAACTTCTTTTCAAAGCCTATGTCAGACTGATTTTGGAATGTGGCTCCATACTCTTTTATGGCTTCCCTAAATATATTGTTACGTGGTGGCAAGCCAAGGAAGGCACGACATGATGACAGAATGAAGATATGATTTAATGGCTGAGGGCCTAGCGCGAGCGCTCCGTCCCGCGCCACTGCCCTCTTCTTCGTCTTCATAACATGACCCCGGTCCTCCGAGCGATCGTCCCGATCGATTGCTTGAGTTACGGTGAGGTGACGATGAGCATGGCCAGAAAGGGTAGAAGATGAAAGGCTTGCCACCAATATGAAGATGATGATCTGGTGGACGGTTGCCCCCGGAGCTTCAGGTCCAGCGGTCGGTCACCCACTGCCGAAGGTCAAGGGTTGAGGGATCGCCGCACAGCCTGGGCGGCGGTGCCGTCTTGGTTCGGGTCGTAGTAGGGTCATCGTACGTCAGGTCCTGGTCGTCGTGTCTTGTGTTCGGGGCTGGGGACGGGGCGGGGGAAAGCGGCTGGTCGGTTCTGGTCAGTTCGAGCTGGGGTTGAGCCGGGCGGCGGAGCCCAGGTCCCCTCGGCCGACGACGAAGGCGAGCAGAAGGCGGCGATGCTCCGGGGACTAGGATGACGATGAGCACCCAGCACCTCACACCAAATGTTACGTGGTGGCAAGCCAAGGAAGGCACGACATGATGACAGAATGAAGATATGATTTAATGGCTGAGGGCCTAGCGCGAGCGCTCCGCCCGCGCCACTGCCCTCTTCTTCGTCTTCATAACAATATGATTCATCGGTTGCTGCTGTTAGAAAGGCGCGCACTGCGCCTCTGCCTAGGCCTCCCTTAATCTGTTTCCACTGCAGTTCTGTACCTGGAGGCTCGTATTCTCGACATTACCTCCCGTTTCGACCTTTTAGCTGTCAGAACTGTTTTGCGGGCATTTGAGCCTGCTCCTGGTGTCGCTACACCTATTTTTGTCTCCCACCGCGGCCGGCCCACTTTCTCACTCATCCCTGGCCAAGGTTCCGCCTCCCTCAAGTTTTTTCACTCAGAACCTTTTATCAAACATTGGTGTAGATATCAATGTTGTATGTAGAGTTGGTTATGCAACGTCTCCTGCGGATGTTGCTTTTGATTATATTTTCCCCCGGAATGAGAAGCATCTGCCTGTCAGGCCACTAAGTAGAGTCCCCTCTCTGATCACCTTGACCATTTCACGCATCGTCATCAAGAGCCTGACTACAACCACTGCAGAGCAAAGGCCTCTGCCATGTCTCTCCAATTAACCCTGTGCTTTGCCAGCCGGGCCCACCCTATGCCTGCAAATTTCCTACTCTCATCCGCCCTCCTAACCTTCTGCCGCTCGCTGCTACGCTTGCCTTCTCTTGGAATCCACTCCGTCACCCTTGTAGCGCCCTCTCTTGGGTGGCGCCGGGAACCCGGATAACGCGCGCCACCCGGCGAAGGAAATAAAGACGCCACCTGGCCGTGGCTCGTGCAGCCACGGCTCACAGTTCTGTTTTGTTGTCCGTTCGCAGCAGCGGTCTTGTTCCTTCGCTCCCGGGACGTTAAGCCGACAACTGCTGACCTAGGACGAGCAATGGCCGATAGCGCAGCATCCACGGAACAGGACTCAAGTCAGCAGGACGTCTCGTCACTGCAGGTTCGCCTCCCACCTTTCTGGCCCCAGAATCCGCAAGTTTGGTTACACCAGATCGAGGCGCAATTTTCCCTTTCCCGCATCAGCTCGGAGACAACGCGCTACTACCATGTCACCTCGAGCCTTCCTCCTGATGTTGCCGGCGAGCTCTCCGACGTTCTTTCTGCTCCCATGGGCGCTACACCATATGAGAACCTGACAACCAAGGTGCTGGAGAGATTTGTGCCGTCGGAACGCACCCGCCTATAGCAGCTCCTTACCGAGGAAGACCTCGGCGACCGGCGCCCTTCCCAGCTTCTGCGCCGGATGGGACAGCTTCTCGGGGAGCGCGATATCCCCAAGCACTCGGCGTTCCTTCTAGAGCTTGTCCTCCAACGCCTTCCCCAGCCCGTCCGCCTCGTCCTTGCGGCGGCCAGTGACGTCACCCTCGACCGCCTGGCTGAGCTCACCGATATCGTTCATGCGGCGACCTCCCCCGCCCGTCACTGCTGTTTTGCCACCTACAGACCCGGCGATTTCGCGCCTTGAGGCCCGTCTCGATGAGCTTGCCGCCTCAGTCGCCGCACTCGGCAGCCCACCCCAGGAGACAGCAGGATCAAGAGCGGAACAGTAGAAAACCACGAGTGCTCGATGCGTCCCTTCAGTCCCTTTTCCTGTTCTCTTAAGTTTCAGTCGCCATGATAAGTTGTGCTAACGAGCCCTATTCGACATATTAGCTGCTAACATGTTTGTACATCTGAAAACGCATTCACCATCTGCAGCGCAAGAATGGTGGAGCTTGTTTACACCTATATATATATATATATATAATATATATATATATATATATATATATATATATATATATATATATATATATATATATATATATATATATATATATATATATATATATATATATATATATTATATATATATATAGCTGTGAAAACATGATTTGCTTGACTGCTTAAAATAATATACATCGAAGTATCTTTTGAAAAGATCGGTCCTCCGATCGAAACGTCGAGTCAAATAAAAATGTTTCGTTATAAATGAAGCGTATACTTCGATATATATATATATATATATATATATTATATATATATATTGACCAGATCAGCTGCCAGAAATCACTTTTGGTATATATATATATATATAGGTTAAAGGAAATGAGGGGCCCGTTTGACAAATTTATGAAGGGAGCCAACAGTCACCGAAACCAAGGTGCATAGGGGAACGTTAATTTTATTATTAATTTTTTTTAATGTGTTATGCTTATCAGGGGGAGAATAATACTTAGATTAATAAATTGCTTAAAGAAAATTACTTATAAAGCAGCAGAAAAAACAACCATGCCGCGGTGGGATCCGAACCCACGACCTCCGAATATCGCGTCCGGTGCTCTTACCAACTGAGCTACGGCGACGGCTGTCCAATCTGCTGCTCTCGTGGGTATTTATGTTTACTGCGTGTGAGCGAGCCTTGAGAGTGTTCACCAGCGCCACCCTCGACCATAGCGGCGGACGTAGCACGTCCTGTAATACCGCGAGCGTGACGTAGAACGTCATCTAACGGAGAGGGCGGAAACTGTGCGAGAGCCCTCTTATGCTACCTATGGCATCAAGACTGCCAGAACCGAGACCCTCGTTAAGCTATTAGCAGACAGGTTAAAGGAAATGAGGGGCCCGTTTGACAAATTTATGAAGGGAGCCAACAGTCACCGAAACCAAGGTGCATAGGGGAACGTTAATTTTATTATTATTATTTTTTTTAATGTGTTATGCTTATCAGGGGGAGAATAATACTTAGATTAATAAATTGCTTAAAGGAAATTACTTATAAAGCAGCAGAAAAAACAACCATGCCGCCGGTGGATCCGAACCCACGACCTCCGAATATCGCGTCCGGTGCTCTTACCGACTGAGCTACGGCGACGGCTGTCCAATCTGCTGCTCTCGTGGGTATTTATGTTTACTGCGTGTGAGCGAGCCTTGAGAGTGTTCACCAGCGCCACCCTCGACCATAGCGGCGGACGTAGCACGTCCTGTAATACCGCGAGCGTGACGTAGAACGTCATCTAACGGAGAGGGCGGAAACTGTGCGAGAGCCCTCTTATGCTACCTATGGCATCAAGACTGCCAGAACCGAGACCCTCGTTAAGCTATTAGCAGACAGGTTAAAGGGAATGAGGGGCCCGTTTGACAAATTTATGAAGGGAGCCAACAGTCACCGAAACCAAGGTGCATAGGGGAACGTTAATTTTATTATTATTTTTTTTAATGTGTTATGCTTATCAGGGGGAGAATAATACTTAGATTAATAAATTGCTTAAAGAAAATTACTTATAAAGCAGCAGAAAAAACAACCATGCCGCCGGTGGGATCCGAACCCACGACCTCCGAATATCGCGTCCGGTGCTCTTACCTCTCAAGGCTCGCTCACACGCAGTAAACATAAATACCCACGAGAGCAGCAGATTGGACAGCCGTCGCCGTAGCTCAGTTGGTAAGAGCACCGGACGCGATATTCGGAGGTCGTGGGTTCGGATCCCACCGGCGGCATGGTTGTTTTTTCTGCTGCTTTATAAGTAATTTTCTTTAAGCAATTTATTAATCTAAGTATTATTCTCCCCCTGATAAGCATAACACATTAAAAAAAAATAATAATAATAAAATTAACGTTCCCCTATGCACCTTGGTTTCGGTGACTGTTGGCTCCCTTCATAAATTTGTCAAACGGGCCCCTCATTTCCTTTAACCTGTCTGCTAATAGCTTAACGAGGGTCTCGGTTCTGGCAGTCTTGATGCCATAGGTAGCATAAGAGGGCTCTCGCACAGTTTCCGCCCTCTCCGTTAGATGACGTTCTACGTCACGCTCGCGGTATTACAGGACGTGCTACGTCCGTCGCTATGGTCGAGGGTGGCGCTGGTGAACACTCTCAAGGCTCGCTCACACGCAGTAAACATAAATACCCACGAGAGCAGCAGATTGGACAGCCGTCGCCGTAGCTCAGTTGGTAAGAGCACCGGACGCGATATTCGGAGGTCGTGGGTTCGGATCCCACCGGCGGCATGGTTGTTTTTTCTGCTGCTTTATAAGTAATTTTC
The DNA here is from genome assembly GCF_052857255.1 of Amblyomma americanum. Taxonomy (NCBI): domain Eukaryota; kingdom Metazoa; phylum Arthropoda; class Arachnida; order Ixodida; family Ixodidae; genus Amblyomma; species Amblyomma americanum. The sequence continues at coordinate 146,852,005 of NC_135498.1, forward strand.
TTTAAGCAATTTATTAATCTAAGTATTATTCTCCCCCTGATAAGCATAACACATTAAAAAAAAATAATAATAAAATTAACGTTCCCCTATGCACCTTGGTTTCGGTGACTGTTGGCTCCCTTCATAAATTTGTCAAACGGGCCCCTCATTTCCTTTAACCTGTCTGCTAATAGCTTAACGAGGGTCTCGGTTCTGGCAGTCTTGATGCCATAGGTAGCATAAGAGGGCTCTCGCACAGTTTCCGCCCTCTCCGTTAGATGACGTTCTACGTCACGCTCGCGGTATTACAGGACGTGCTACGTCCGCCGCTATGGTCGAGGGTGGCGCTGGTGAACACTCTCAAGGCTCGCTCACACGCAGTAAACATAAATACCCACGAGAGCAGCAGATTGGACAGCCGTCGCCGTAGCTCAGTTGGTAAGAGCACCGGACGCGATATTCGGAGGTCGTGGGTTCGGATCCCACCGGCGGCATGGTTGTTTTTTCTGCTGCTTTATAAGTAATTTTCTTTAAGCAATTTATTAATCTAAGTATTATTCTCCCCCTGATAAGCATAACACATTAAAAAAATAATAATAAAATTAACGTTCCCCTATGCACCTTGGTTTCGGTGACTGTTGGCTCCCTTCATAAATTTGTCAAACGGGCCCCTCATTTCCTTTAACCTGTCTGCTAATAGCTTAACGAGGGTCTCGGTTCTGGCAGTCTTGATGCCATAGGTAGCATAAGAGGGCTCTCGCACAGTTTCCGCCCTCTCGTTAGATGACGTTCTACGTCACGCTCGCGGTATTACAGGACGTGCTACGTCCGCCGCTATGGTCGAGGGTGGCGCTGGTGAACACTCTCAAGGCTCGCTCACACGCAGTAAACATAAATACCCACGAGAGCAGCAGATTGGACAGCCGTCGCCGTAGCTCAGTTAGTAAGAGCACCGGACGCGATATTCGGAGGTCGTGGGTTCGGATCCCACCGGCGGCATGGTTGTTTTTTTCTGCTGCTTTATAAGTAATTTTCTTTAAGCAATTTATTAATCTAAGTATTATTCTCCCCCTGATAAGCATAACACATTAAAAAAATAATAATAATAAAATTAACGTTCCCCTATGCACCTTGGTTTCGGTGACTGTTGGCTCCCTTCATAAATTTGTCAAACGGGCCCCTCATTTCCTTTAACCTGTCTGCTAATAGCTTAACGAGGGTCTCGGTTCTGGCAGTCCTTGATGCCATAGGTAGCATAAGAGGGCTCTCGCACAGTTTCCGCCCTCTCCGTTAGATGACGTTCTACGTCACGCTCGCGGTATTACAGGACGTGCTACGTCCGCCGCTATGGTCGAGGGTGGCGCTGGTGAACACTCTCAAGGCTCGCTCACACGCAGTAAACATAAATACCCACGAGAGCAGCAGATTGGACAGCCGTCGCCGTAGCTCAGTTGGTAAGAGCACCGGACGCGATATTCGGAGGTCGTGGGTTCGGATCCCACCGGCGGCATGGTTGTTTTTTCTGCTGCTTTATAAGTAATTTTCTTTAAGCAATTTATTAATCTAAGTATTATTCTCCCCCTGATAAGCATAACACATTAAAAAAAATAATAATAAAATAACGTTCCCCTATGCACCTTGGTTTCGGTGACTGTTGGCTCCCTTCATAAATATATATATATATATATATATATATATATATATATATATATATATATATATATATATATACACCGTCGCCGTAGCTCAGTTGGCAGAGCGGTATGGTTGTTTTTTTCTGCTGCTATATAAGTAATTTCCTTTAAGTGATAGATTAATCGAAGTATTATTATCTCACTGATCAGCACTACAGATTAAAAGAAATTAAACATTCCCCTATGCCCTTGGTTTCGGCGACTGTTGGCTCCCTTCATAAGGATATATAATATATATATATATATATATATATATATATATATATATATATATATATATATATATATATATATATATATATATATATATATATAACCAGCAGCATGCCCTATAAAGAATACGCTCCACAGCAGAGTCTATACCTGACACTCATTAGGAGAGGTCTAAGTTTTGGTCTTTCAGATGTTTTAAAAATAATTATCTTTTTAAAGTTGCACCATGAAACTATGCATTGTGGCCGTGGCTTGCTGGAGTCCAAATCAAATCTTTCAGGTCAGTCACGTGTGATTTTCGACCGCCATTAGAGACGAAGAAGGGGAAAAGAGAAAGCACAACAGTTAAGGGCGAGTCTAGCATCTAGTTTTTTATTAGTGTTTCACTCATTTCAACCAACGCGAAAGAAGGGAAAACAGAAAATACACCATCGTGCTAACTGTAATATTATTAACACCGCTTACGATTACGAGATGATGATGAGAGTTGTTTTTCTTGCATATTTTGCTCACCTCAATTGTTTCACGTGTGTGCATGTCGTGTCTCCCATGTAGCACGCCTCTGCTGTCCATCTTTGGATGGGGTCTGCAATTGCGGCAACGGATGCCTAACTTCCCTCTGAATCGCCGCCTGGCTTTGTGGTAGTGCTCCTCTGTTACAGTTGGCACAAACATAAATTGAATGTTTTCAGTCTAATCCATGCTACGCGTGTATTGCCATAAAATACAGGAATCTGAGCCTGCTATGCCATGTATTGTTGACGTTTATACAAAGCCAGCATTGTCACTAAACGAACCTTGATGCGCTGGTTTCTTCACGTGAGTAGCAAGCAGTCACTTAACAACAACAGTGACAGAGCGTCTGCGCCATGTCTACGCAGAGCCCTCGCCTGTTCTCGGCGTCTCAGGTTTTCCTCCTTCCGAATGGCTTAAGACGTTTAATGTCAGGTCAAAGGCATTGAGTATACAGGGTGGCAAGTTTTTCTAGCACAATCTCCCCAACGTCCTTCAACAAATCTGCTGTTACCTGATCCACAACAGCTGCTTTCTCCCTTTTCATTGCTCCTAAAGCTTTCTTTACTTCCTCTTTCGTTACTGGTGGGATGTCCCAGTGCTGTGCGCTACTAGCTATTACATCAACGTCCTGATTATACTGACTAGTGGATGGATTTGTGTAGAACTTTTCGATTACTTCATCTATCTTATCCACATTGCTAATGACAGTTCCCTCTGTGCCTCTTAATGCATTCATTTAGTTTTGCATTGTCCATCTCAGGTATTGTCCATGTTTATACGGGACAGAGTGACAGAGACGCTTCCCACCCGAGAATGCGTGCATTATTGCAGGTAAATTTAGTTGATGTTCTGCCTACTCTTATTGTGTCTTCTGATATTGGTGATCACCCGTAATTATGGAGGTTAATGCATGACGCGTAGTTGCCTCTTCGTTTTTAGCAGAGTTATTGTTTTCAGTGTCACGGAAAGAATTGTGCAAAGATCGGATTTCTATGGTCTTCGCTCAGCCCATGCACCGCCCTGTATACTTTGAACTGGATATGATGTACATTCAAGAATAGGTAAAATGCCTCTCTCTCGGCGTATAAACACTCTCTTTCATAAAAAACGCACAGCCATTGTCGGTTTTCGCATGGCTAGAAAAAACTTAATGTTTTTATGTCTTCTGTTAAGCGCCGCCTATGTGATGCTCCAAAAGCAATTGAGGACTGCTTCATGGTTTAAGACGCAGTATTTGTGTGTGGTAGTCCACAATGGGCGTTGGAAACGCAAATTAATTGTACTGCGCATTGTGTGCAATACCTAAGTGCTCTGCAATATGTTGATGACCACCTGGACATTTTTATTTTTTTTGGACTCCACAATCTTTATAAAATTTTAATCGGGGACCGGCATTGTAAATCTGTTGTATCAGCAAAATTTCACTACAGCAAAATTATTGTCAATCCAATGGAGGTGCATGCCCAGACAGACCTCGCACCGAAGTCACATGCCTTGGTGGAGATTGAATTTATTTCAATTCAATGTTTACTTTCCAAAAAGTGCCTGGATCACAGCCTTGTTTTTGTTCTAGTTCTTTTTCAGCTGGACTTTTCTTGTTTTGAACTAGATTTCATACTGCCTTACCAAGACGTTTTAAATATTTAATGTATGGTGAACACATTTCACTGCAATAAATACCATGCTTAATGAAAAATAATAGCCGAATGGTTAGAAGCCCCGATTTTGCACTTTAATGGCTTGGGTTCTGATCTCAATAAAGTCTATACATTTTAGCAGTTGTTTTATGTTAATAAAGTTTCTAATTGTGTGGACGGACAGACGAACTAAAATATGCGAACGTCAGAGGTGAAAAAGTAGCCTTTATTGTATCCCTGCATCAAAACAGCGCGTTCAGCATTCGACCCCGTGACCTGGTGCTAAGCACAAGGAGCTTCGCGACGGCGCTCCTGCTTCCGATCCTCTCGCCCTTGCGTCGAACAAGCGGAGGGAGCTGACACCGGGCGGAGGCCTTCTCATGGACTTTGATATATACTGTGCCTCCCGAATAGTCGGAGCAAATGTAGAGTTTAAAGCTAGTTCCAGCTAATCGAATGACGAATTCTTGGAGCTAATCGAGTGTTAGAACGGCACGTAAATGGTTCGCGGTTTTTCTGCAGGTAATAGAAAAATGGATCCGGACATACGGCAAGCTAGTTGGCTTCTACTGTGGCGATGCACCATGCGTTATCCTCACCGACCTGGATGCCATCAAGCAGTGCTTCGTGAGGGAGGCGCACAGGTTCCGCGACCGAGTGCCTCTTGTGATGAACGTGGAGCCGCTGAGAAGCAGTTTGCTCGGACTGAAAGGTACACGCGCGGCTGGGTTCGATACACTGGAGTGAACTGACTGTTTAGAATCCTCACTTAGAATCCCATTACCTGGAGGCCAAGCGCTATCATATTCGGCCACCTGAAGAGCGAAACTCCAGGAACACGACAGCTGAGCTGATGCTAGCGAATAAATTAGCTGCAGAGCGATGACAACAAAAAGGAATTAAAAATACGTTAGGACAAGTTGGTTTAAGGGGTATTTAACGGCCCAGAGAAGTCGTAGGGGAGGGCTCCGGATAATTTCGACCACCTGGGGTTCTTTAACGTGCAAGGAGATCGCACAGTAGACGGGCCTCTAGTAATTCGCCTCCATCAAAATGAGACCGCCGCCCCCGGCATCGAACCCGCGTCATTCGTGTCAGCGGCCGAGCACTATAACCACTGAGCCGCCGTGGCGGGTGTTTGAAAATGTGCGCGCTATATAAATGCCACATAATAATCTAAATGCAAAGAACAGGAGTGACACGTGCGGCCCGTACATGCATTTGTTTCGAGAGTGCTTTATTAACTTGCATGCCTTCTAGGTATGTGACAGAAACAAAGCTATGGAAAACAACACAACTAAAAAATTAATGACAAGAGTCCTAACAACTCAACAGGCCGGAGAAAAATTACTGTGGAATGACACAGTGTGAAAAGTAAAGCACAACATCCAAAGAAGCAGAATTATAGGGCTCCAATCAGATGTGTAACTCGCTGAGAAAAAACATCGAAAGCAAATTTTCATATATTAAGCATAGCTATAATTAATTTCTGATCGACAATCGGAACAGGCTAAGGTAACTGACAACGGCGGGAGAAGGAGACAGGTGGCCGCACTCACAGCAGGGTTTGAGATCAGGTTGTTCTCCCGTATTTTGGCCAGCAACATAACCTCTGTACGCTGGCGTAGACGAAATTACATGAAAGAGACCCGGTAGGTATAGTGTGATAAGTGAGGGTAAACGGGCTTCTAAAAGTGGGCATCATTTTTGGGGCTGGTGCCTTAAATATTATTCTAGAAATATTGCTAGGTTTAGGGCAAGTGGCGTTCTGTGTTTTGTCTTTGTTGCTTTTTTTTCTTCAATCCGTTTGGAAGTTGTGACCTTCAAGAAGCTTTGTTAGGCTTCTGCCTTCCCATTCCGAAAACCCTTCGCATGTCAGAATTCTCTAGTGTCGGTGGTAGTTCTGTGTAGTATTTCTGTGATAATTTTCTTCATTTCAGTCACTTTCACTCCGCTAACTCTGTTTGCGTAGGAGGCGGCCATGAGCGCGAAACGATGTAAATTGTTCGAATCTCTTTGCGAATAGATGGAATGGGAGTAGTAGTAGTAGTAGTAGAAAACATTTATTCCAAAAAGGTAGGATAGAGAGGCGAAAATACAGATTTTGGGTGGAATCCTTATTTCAGGACCCCAATATCCACCGCAATTGCTCTTGCTTGGGATATCAGCTTTCGCTGCGTCGCCAAGTCAGAGCTGAGGAGGGCAGACTCCCACTGTTCCTCGGAGTGATGTTTGTCTAGTTCGGGGGGCTTGGGACCGGAGCAGCCCCATGTTACATATGTTGTTGGAATTCCGCCACACCAGGGGCAGATGCTGTCATATCTGTCGGGGAAGATGATGTGGTACTTGTGTAGGTTAGGAAAGATGTTCGTCTGCAGTTGTCGCCATTCCCTCGCCTCTGCCGCCATTAGCTTACGGTGTGGTGGGGATAGGCTTGTCTTTGTGTTCGGAGAAGGAGGAGGCGCTCGCCGTACGTAGAGGGGGGAGAGGGATGAGGTCGGGGAGGTTAGTCGCTCGGTTAGTATATCCTCGAGCTAGACTGTCCGCGGCCTCGTTTCCCTCGAGCCCCTCGTGCCCAGGAGTCCAAGTGATCTGGTGCTTGCATGTGGAATTTTGAACTTGTGGGGTAGTCAGAATGGGAGCGACGGAGTGTGGAAGTCTGCCAGAGAGAAAGAGGCGACACGCGGACTGGGAGTCGGTAATAATTTTTAACTCATTTCCCGTAGCATCGCCGTGCTGGATGGAATGGGAGTACATCATTACATGCCGAAGTGACACTGCAGGTGCAGGGCTCGTCGGGGCTGAAGTATAGAACCATGGGAAGCATTTTTTTAGCCACCGATGTTCACTTTTACGCGCTGCCCAGGATCAAGAATGCATCACTATCTACACGTGTAAATTGACCCCCTGTGTCAATGAAGTGAAAGTTGCATGGATTATGGAAGCTTTGTCATCAACCACATGGCTTCTTTTCATCAGAATAAATGCATCTTTTGACTAAATGATAAAGGCGCAGTTCTCAGTGTTACCTAATGGAAATGAGTCTGAATGTTCGCAGCGCTTTGCAATTCTACGACAGAATGTATAGTAATAATATGCTTACATTGGGCAGCTTCAAATTTCGGAAACACGAGCCGCAGATAATATGTACTTTTATAGATACCATGATTGTGTTATATGGTGCGTATATAATTCTTTCCCGAGAAGGGTCCCAATGGGTGGTATGGCCTTGATATTCATCCTTCCTTAGTTTAGGCTGCAGTTTCATTGTGTTGATGAATTACTGACAATAAACAGGAAATGCACGGAGAACAGTACTATGGTGTAATTTCTAATGATCTTCCCGTTATCAACGCAGTAATCCTACATAATTAAATATTCTGCCAACATACGCATGAAAATCCTTGACAGAACCAGGTTTCAGATAAAACTGACAAGGAAAACATCCCAGCCAAAAGCAAATAAATCAGTAATAGGTACCCTTTTGAAATGCTTAGAAAAGTACCCATCACACAGCTGGGCATCTAATTTTGCAAATGTGCTAAACGCTTTGTAGTTTGTTCTTTGCTCGCCTTTAGCGAATAAATCGTACCAGTACAACCAAAAACGCCCATGACTAAAGTTGATGCAGCAATAGTCGGCACTGCAGCATTGCAGCTCCTTGCTCATTATTGCACGCAGGTGACGAATGGAAGGCGGTGCGGACCATTCTGAACTCTACCTTTTCAAGCGCTAAAATGAAAATGATATCGCGCATCATAGAGGATTGCACTGATACAACAGTGCATATTCTCGACAAAAAGGTCGGCGTGATTCCTGGCCCCGTAGACATCTCAGCCATGGCGCAAGGGCTGACGATGGACTGCATCTCCAAAGCCGTGCTTGCTTGGGAGGTAAGACTATACGCTTTCCCTGAACGTGATTGCCTCTTGTTACTTTCTTCTAGGGAGATCGCTCTAGGATAAAAAAAAAGAGCGGCAGTGAACAAGACAGTGACACTGCACGTATGACCGCGTTCAAACACACAAAAAAATGGCAGTGGCTTAACTTGGCCAACCGTGGAATTCAGCAAAAAACTAGAACGCTTGCTAAGCGTCTGAGGCTCGTCCATGGCAGCTCCGCTACACGCTCGCGAAAGCAGTTCTATATATACCCACACGACCACTTGGCTATGACGTGGTATGCTATGGTCTTACGACACCCCCATCGGATGTCATCACGTGGCTTCACATCACCCCATCGGATGTTCTTAAGGTCGAAGGTCAACCCAAAGGTCACCCAAAGCCAAAGGTCAGAGGTCAATTCAAGGTTAGATGGCAAAGGTCAGAGGTCAACTAAAGTTAATGGTTCAAAGGTTCGACACGATAACTCTACCACATATGGTCATACAGCGCTAAAGTGGTTGGGCTGAAGGTAGTTCAAGGTCAATCTGCAGCCTACGCGACGACTGCTTTACCTAGCGTACTGAATATTTTGGCTTCAAAACTTATTCCAGTGGTCAGATGAGGTGTGCTTTTGTGGGCTAGTGGCTATAAAGCTGCAATGCCACATTCTAGGCACTGTTAATCATTCGTTTCTTATTGAAGCTTAATATAACACCGTCAAAGAGGAATTAATTGCGGGACGATGAGATATACAATTCTGCGAAAGCAGTTGTATTCACCTTCACATAACTACTTTGATGCGTTTTGTTCTACAGAATGTTTTAAAAACTTGAAGCCGAGGCTTTACATGTGCGGCAGGAGTTTTCCGCAGGGTGATGGTTATTGGAGGTGGGTAGAGGGAGGCTGGCTTTTCCACTGTTTTAGAATTCGATTTCGCTGCCGCTTTCACCGCAAGAGCCGTTATACGGAGCCCACCCAGGGCTTTAGTGTAACTATTGTCCGTGGAATATGGTTGGTGCCCTCCGGTGTGTGGACGTCCGGTCTTGAAAGCTGCACCTACCAGCTGCGATTCGCTACGAGCGCTAGGCATGCTGCTCAACCATACACCGCCAGCCCTGCAAGCGCCACCACTCAGCAAACCACCTTCTTCTGGCCATTCTATCTGGCTTTTGGTGTTTCTGGAGGAATAGTTGGGTGGTAGACAGACAGACAGACAGACGGACGGACGGACGGACGGACGGACAGACAGACAGACAGACAGACAGACGGACAGACAGACAGACAGACAGACAGACGGACGGACAGACAGACAGACAGACAGACAGACAGACAGACAGACAGACAGACGGACGGACGGACGGACGGACCGACAGACAGACAGACAGACAGACAGACAGACGGACGGACGGACGGACGGACGGACGGACGGACGGACGGACGGACGGACGGACGGACGGACGGACGGACAGACAGACAGACAGACAGACAGACAGACAGACAGACAGACAGACAGACAGACGGACGGACGGACGGACGGACGGACGGACGGACGGACGGACGGACGGACGGACGGACGGACGGACGGACGGACGGACAGACAGACAGACAGACAGACAGACAGACAGACAGACAGACAGACAGACAGACGGACGGACGGACGGACGGACGGACGGACGGACGGACGGACGGACGGACGGACGGACGGACGGACGGACGGGCGGGCGGGCGGGCGGGCGGGCGGGCGGGCGGGCGGGCGGGCGGGCGGGCGGGCGGGCGGGCGGGCGGACGGACGGACGGACGGACGGACGGACGGACGGACGGACGGACGGACGGACGGACGGACGGACGGACGGACGGACGGACGGACGGACGGACGGACGGACGGACGGACGGACGGACGGACGGACGGACGGACGGACGGACGGACGGACGGACGGACGGACGGACGGACGGACAGACAGACAGACAGACAGACAGACAGACAGACAGACAGACAGACAGACAGACAGACAGACAGACAGACAGACAGACAGACAGACAGACAGACAGACAGACAGACAGACAGACAGACAGACAGACAGACAGACAGACAGACAGACAGACAGACAGACAGACAGACAGACAGACAGACAGACAGACAGACAGACAGACAGACAGACAGACAGACAGACAGACAGACGGACGGACGGACGGACGGACGGACGGACGGACGGACGGACGGACGGACGGACGGACGGACGGACGGACGGACGGACGGACAGACGGACAGACGGACGGACGGACGGACGGACGGATAAAGAGGAGGAGGGAAAGACAGGCATGTTAACCAGAAAGGGGTTCCGGTTGGCTACCCTGCACTGGGGAAGAGGGATTAGGGGGCTAAAAGGAGGAAGAGAGAAGGGAAAAAGGCATGACACACACACACGCACACCGCTGTCACAATTTGTCATTCAATCCAGTCGCTTTCAAGTAGGCAAAGAGTGCCTTGTATGCCTTGAGGGCAGTCGACTGCTGTGGCCACGGACCGAGGATCTTTTGCTCTGTTAATGGGCGAGGATCAAGGTGGTCCAGGGCACAACACGGTGTATGTCTTGCACTCACAAATGCTGGGCACTCACAGAGAAGATGAGCGATGGTCTCCTCACAACCGCAGCTTGCACAGGCAGGACTGCCGGCCATCCCCATCCGGAAAGCATAGTGGATGGTAAAAGCAACGCCGATCCATAAACGGCATAACAATGTTGCGTCGCGACGTGCTAAGTTACGTGGAAGACGAAGGCGCAGTACAGGGTCCAGTGCCTTGAGGCGGAGGTTGCAAAACTCTCCCGTGTTCCACGCTAAAAGTGTGAGCTCCAGCACCAAAGGGCGAAGCCCACACGGTGCGTCAGGTCTTGAGAGTGGGATCCTCACTGGAAGTCCGTCGTTGTGAGCCGAACGCGCCGCCGCATCGGCCTGGAGATTACCGTTAATACCACAGTGTCCTGGCAGCCATTGAAAAATGATGTCATGACCTTTGGAAACGGTGCCGTGGTACAGTAGACGGATCTCAGCAACAAGTTGTTCCTGCGACCCGCGGCGTAGCGCAGCTTGCAGGTCTTGAAGGACTGCTTTAGAGTCGGTGAAAACCGTCCAGTCATGTGGAGGTTCCTGACTGATGAACTCTACCGCAGCCCGTAAGGCTGCGAGTTCCGCACCAGTTGAAGATGTTGGATAGGTCGTCTTCACTTTCATGAAGATGGATCTGGCCGGTATCACCACCGACTCCGCAGAACTGGTCGAGTGAACTGATCCATCTGTGTAAACATGTATGTGGTGACTGTGGTAAGAATGCAGGTGATTCAATTTCAGTTGTTTGAGAGCGGGTAGTGATACACCAGCTTTCTTCGTAATTCCAGGAATATAGAGGTGAACCCGATGTTCATGAAGACTCCATAAGGGTGAGCACGGTCTTGACGCAGGGGTGAACTCCGATGGATGATATGCGCGATGAGCTTCAATGACTTTGGCGAATGCAGTACGCGGCCTAATTATTGGGAGGGTTGCGAGGGGATGACAGGGAACCCGTGTGAGGTGCCGAATATGTGTTTTCATGTTGCCAACAGCAATTTATGTATTAACAGGATGTTCCCGGGCAACAAGAACAGTTGCTGCTGTTGATGCACATTTAGGCAGTCCAAGGCAGATACGGAGAGCTTGGGCTTGCACACTTTGAAGAGTCTTGATATTTGTCTTTCTAATGGAACTGAATATCGGAAGACTCTACCGCATGTAGCCCAGAAATACGGAACGGTACAGTTGCAGCATAGAGCGCACTGATGCGCCCCAGGACTTTCCCCCGAGGAAGGAGAGGACATGGACAATCGCAATTAGTCTCTTTCTCATGTCGGAGACATGTGGACTCCACGAGAGGTTCCTGTCGATGACAACACCAAGGAATCTGTGGCTTCTCTCATAGCGAATGGCTTCACCATTAATGCGAATAGTGTAGCGTTACATTATTTTGCGTGTGAATGCCACAAGTGAACACTTTTTGGTCGAAATGTTCAGGCCCTGTAAGCGAAGATAAGATGTCAATATCGATGCCGCCTTTTGAAGTCTTGCACGAGCTTGAGGACGGGTCACCCCGGATGCCCTAATACAGATGTCGTCTGCATATACCCGGATCTGAGCAGATTGTGGCAATACGTCGACCAGGCCGATGAGAGCAAGGTTGAAGAGAACTGGGCTCAGCACTCCACCCTGAGCGACTCCGCGCGAATTTCGGTGTAAGGACGTTGGTCCGTCCGCAGTCAGGACAAAAAATGACCTCTCTGATAAATAGCTGCGTGTCCAGCTGAACGTGCGGCCTCCGATCTCAGCAGCTTCCACTGCGTCCAAAATGGCCTGATGCGTTACGTTGTCGTACGCGCCCTTGATATCCAAAAACAATGCCACGGTCAATATTTTCAATCTTTTGCTGTTGTGCACCGACGTTACAAGGTCAACCACGTTGTCGATAGAAGAGCGGCCCCGTCGGAACCGAGACATGGAGGTTGGATAAATCTGATATCGCTCCAAGTACCATTCCACGCGTGTGAGCAGCATTCTTTCCATGACTTTGCCGACGCAGCTGGCGAGTGCAATTGGACGGTATGATGAAAGGTCGAGCGGTGATTTTCCCGGCTTAAGAAGTGGAACCAGACGACTGGTCTTCCAATCATGAGGAACTATGCCAGCAGTCCATGACTTCCTGTAAGTGTCGAAAAGAGCCCGTCGAGCTTCTTTGCCAAGGTTGGCAAGTGCGGAGTACATCACACCATCGGGCTCTGGTGATGATGACCTTCTACAACAAGTCAGCGCTGCATCAAGTTCTTCCGTGGAGAATAGTGCATCCATCCGAGAATCCCGTGAGGGTGGAACATTGTTGCAGTGCAGCGTTGCGCCTGGATTCGGAGGGCCTGTTATTCTTGCGCAGAAATCTTCAGCTACCTCAACCACACTGCGCCTTTGGTGGAGCGCTATGGATGTGAACGGGTAGCGCTGTTGAAGGTACGTGCGAAGACCCCGAATTACACTCCAAAAGCGCGGCAAAGGCTTCCGTGGATCAAGTGTTGGGTGGTAGGAGATAGATTGCGCTTCTGCAGGGTGAAGGGGGGACGGTGGTTCGAGAATAGCGGAGGCTGGTGGCAGCCCCTAACTAGTTGGGTGCTGTGGTGAGGTGGGTCGTGCTTTGGGGGGGGGGGGGGGGTGCAAGGTGAAGGCTTGTCGCTTGGACTGGAGGCTTCACCTAAAAAGACACTGTGGCGTACAGTGGTGTGAGATTGTTGCTGATGCCGTGCCATGAACGAAGGCGGTCAGCCATGCACCAAGGAGCTGAAGAACATGACCGCTGTTCCAGCTGGGCGTCTGGCCTGTTTTTGCCGCTCATGGTCACCTGAATTCCTCTTCATCGCCTGCACATTGACAGAGCAGCTACGCAATGCCGGCGCCGCTGGCACTCTGTCAAAGGTTGGCGCTTCACAAAAACCTCGGCTTTTTCAGCTTTGGTAGTAAGGTAGTGCATTCGCGCTAAAACAAGCTGGGTAGGCTTCCAGATGCCCTTGTTCATCCAAATGCCGTCCAGGCAACGTCAGCGGCGTCTCTCACGTATCCGCTCCTACTGCTGGTGCGGTTTGTATTGGAGTCTATTCAAGGTGTTTCTACTGATTAAGTCGTCCGGTATCTAGTCTGTGCAAATGGCTTAGACAATGGGGCGGGGTCCGCGTCCCCATTTCTTTTCTGTGTCGCTGACCTGTAGATAGAAACTCTCTGGCAGTGAGTGGTACACTGCCACCATGCATAGATCCGCACAATTCCAGGTCCCTCTGTGTGACGTTGCCAGCATTCGCACACGGCCCAGAGAGTACCGCCGATGCGCTAGTCGAATATTCATTATGTCTCATAGCCGCCTGGACCACTTATTGCTTCGTATAATGTGCAGTAAAAATATTTGATGTTTGGATCGGCGCCTCCTCATTTTATCACGCGTGCACGCGAGGCGCTGTATGAAATGGCTTCGTGCCAACTCTTTTCATTGCTACCCGATCAAAATTAGGCTCAATTCAGATATTTAGTTCGACAGCGTGGCTTGTTGGCGCATGATCAAACCGACACTGCAACGCAGCAAGGGACGAGAAGTCGAGGACACACGAACAAGAAATGGACAACACGAGCGCTTACTCGTGTTAGCGCTCGTGTTTCCCGTTTCTTATTCGTGTTTCTTAGTACCTTGCTACGCTACAGACTCCCCATGAATTCAGAAAGCTGCGCGTTGCCGATCGCGACCTGCGCAAATCATCTGTATTGTTTGGTGTGCCTGCGTCATGATTATGCTCTTTACCACGCAGTGCGAGTTCCAGCAGAACCCGGAGGACCCCTTTCTCAAGAGCCTTCGTAACACACTGATTGCTCGAGACGTGCCCATCGTGAGCCTAGCCGTGGCCTTTCCTTTCGTGAGAAAAATTGCGGGGTGGTTGCTGCCATACGTGTCCTACGGCAGGTTCTTCGTCCTCGTCGTCGACAGAGTGCGCCGTGTGATCCGACTGCGAAAGGCCCGTGAAGGGCGTGAAAAAAGAGAGCAAGGCCACACCGTGGACATGCTACACCTGATGCTTGACGCCCAGCGCAAGAGCAGGGAGATGATACACGGCAACCATGGTTTCTTTATGACCGACGATCACATGGTCTCCAACTGTTTTATATCCCTGGGCGGTGGCTTCGAAACGACTGCACTAGCCCTGGCACTACTCATCGATGAGCTGGCTAGAAACCCGCGCGAGCAAGACCAGCTCCTCGAAGAGCTCTCTTCTGCGTTCCCCGGTGTAGAGAACTCCTGCGAGATCAGTTATGATAAGCTTCAGAGGCTGAAGAGGCTGGACATGGTAGTCTCCGAAGGCCTGAGAAAGTATCCGCCGCTGGTTTTCTTCATCGCGAGGATGTGTTACCAGGACGTCGAAGTGGCGGGGAAAGTCCTGCCGGCTGGTACACGCCTGATTGTGCCTACTTGGAACATTCACCGCGATCCCGAGATGTGGCTGGATCCTGAAGTGTTCGACCCGGAGAGATTCTGTGATGACCGCAAAACAGAAAGGCACTCAGCTGCTTACATTCCCTTCGGCCTTGGACCCCGCGAGTGCATTGGAAAGAAGTTCGCGTTGCTGGAACTGAAGATGGCGCTTGCGAAACTACTGCTCCGGTACAAATTCAGCCTCAACAAGGAAAAGGAGCCCACAGTCAAATTCGACGTACCTCTCATAAGCATAAATCCGGTGAAGAATATTGTGCTTCAGGTTAAGCGCAGGTCCAATTGTACATGATCAGAACGTCTTCTTAATCATGGCTTGAGAGCTGCGGTCATCGAAAGCTAGCCTAATGTGCATTTCTTACTTTTAAGTATGCTTCATGTTTCATCTGGGTTTAACGTCCCGAAGCGACTTATGCTAAGAGAGACGCCGTAGTGAAGGGCTCTGGAAATTTCGACCACCTGGGGTTCTTCAACGGACACTGACATCGCACAGTACACTGGCCTCTAGAATTTCGCCTCCGTCGAAATTCGACCGCCGCGGCCGGGATCTAACCCGCGTCTTTCGGGCCAGCAGCCGAGCGCCATAACCACTCAGTCACCGCGGCGGCCCTCTCTTGCTTTTAAGTACAGCTACGGTATCTGAAATGGTAAGTTGACCACTGTGTCAGACTGACAACTTGTCTCTTCTCTTCGGCTTTAACAACGGTATGCAAGTAAAGTCAAGCAATAAAATATACGAGTTGCCTGAAGAAGCATCATTTATTTAATCATAAACTGACACACGCTCAAATGTTGTGATGCGAAGAACAGCGTAAGGATAATGTCCTTTTAGTCTTGCTTTTCCATCAGATGCTTTAGTACTTGATGCGCTTCCATTTGATCCCGTTTGAGGCTTCCCGTAGCCTGTAGGTGTGGGCAATTAATTTTGCATGGCTTTGCTGGCTTTATGGCTCGTTAATGATTTTGATGATTTTTCATTGGTTGCATTGTACTGATTTCGCCTTACTTGGCACGGCGCTTCGGATCAGCGGATGTCGAGTGCTCACTGGCACAATCCGCTGACGCGCGCTCATTTTCGCCGCAGTTTTCCGCCTCTTCGCACTCGCAGCCAGAGGTGGGCACCCTCACGACGGCGAGCCCTCATGACGGCGTCCTCACCCTCACCTCATTAGGATTTCACTGGGTGAGGGAGGGAAAGATGAAGTGTCTGAACGCGAGGGTGGTAGGCCTAACCGTATTCCGGGCTAACGTTTTTTGTCTGCCCAGCCTGTTATGAATTCAAGTTTTAAAGCGTTAGTTCTTAAAATGATGGTTCACCGGGAAGACGTAGTCTCTGTAGTCTGGAGGTACACGAGGCGAATACGAAAGACGGGGAGCCGCACGCCTTTTCCGTCGTCGTGATGTAGTACACCGCTGACAATGTTATGCCAAGAAAAGCGCTGTTCTAACTCAAAACTCGGCTTTGAAAAATTGTTTAAAGTCAGCTGAAACACTATATAGTGCGCTAACAAGGGTACACTGACCGGACCATCCGGGTGGCCGCCGGTTCAACGGGAACCGTGGTACCGCAGTCAGCATTTTCATTATCGGTCCCAAGTCTGTAAGATGATCAGTGTAGAGTAAAACCTGTATAAGTTATACCTAATAAGGCTGTTAATTCCCAAGTTCTAAGCCTCGTTTCCCGGAACGAAGTCGGATTTCAGCTCGGCGAGGTTGCAAAGAACTGGCTGCAGGGCAAAAAATTTCTTGTACGAAATTCTACTTTCAAATCAAAGCCTGTTGGCGGCGTTGGTGTGGAATTTTTTCATTCACACTGTGAGCCTTTCAGTACGATCTTCTTTCTGTTTTCTAGCGGTGCCGCAATGTGGTGTGCAAAGCCAACCACTGTAGTCTTATCATGGAAATAAAGCAGCAGCTTAAAGCACTGTTGTACTCGAAACCGCAACCAACTTCTTGATTCCAAGCCTAAGCGTTAACCACCTAGGTCGGCATCATTGCTGGCTCCGCTCTTCATTGTACGATGTGCTAAACAAGTTGTACTGCTCCCCAAATAAGAGGAACGCGCAGTAAATTATGCGCAGTAAAATGCGCTGTAAAATATGGAGGCAGGGTCATTAGTCGTCTTGAGTGATAATCTTCTGGCCATCCTGCCTGTACAGTAAGCAATGGTCAGCTGAGAAGCGATACCGTGCACAAAGGTGCCACTACCTTATGTACGGTTTTTCGTGGATTTCATGCGAAAGCAGTGGGTTTTGTAGCGATAGCTACTTCACGGCAGCATTTCGAGCCTTCAGCGTGGCGGCGCCGCCACGGTCACGTGGTTTGTCACGTGGTGCGGAGCAGCTGCCGGCTGCACAGCGCCATGGCTGGTCACGTGGCCAACCACGTGGTTAGTCACGTGTTGTGGAGCAGCTGTTGCTGCCGGCGGCGCGGCACACCGGCAAAACCGAGCTGCAACAGCTGTGCGCATGCGCCGTGTCAACTTAGACATAGATGAAGAAGGAACGCCCAGCGAAACGGAGTGGCGAAAGTCTGGCTTTGGAATTCAACGAAGTGTCCCTGCTAAGGTGGCTGCACATCACTCCTGTGAAAAATCTCGCCATCCGCATAAATACGTTCCTTATATCAAGAGAACTGACTTCGCGCCATCTGAAGAAGCTCCCGAGGCTCATGCGCCGTCTGACAGGGTGTCAGTAAGCAAATGTCCTTCAGTCATCCCGGCAGCTGGACTGGGCTCCGAGGCTAGGCCTAGAGCCACCGGTGACGCGCTGGCAGAGGTGGCTTCGCCGGCGTCGGTCCCTGCTCCCGGTCCATCAGCGGCAGTACACATCCCGCCTTCTTCAAATGCACCTGAGGCCGGGAGCGATCTGCCCTCTGGGCGGAACTCGGCAATGGCTGCCCAACCTCCACTGCTGGATGGGGCTTCAACCGTGTAGAGTGAGGAGAAGAGCTCTCCAATGGACCTGTCTTCGGCACCTCCATCCGTGCCATCGGCTTCCCGCAGTTTTGAAAAGCGCCCTTCAGGGGACACTGCGCAGGATTCGTCTTCTGCCAACTCCAGCTCACAAGGCAAGCGTTCCTGCCCAGCGTATGCCAAACAGGTGGCTATGCCGACATCGGGATTGGTATCGTATAAAGTGGCCATTAAAGCTCTGGGAGCCAAAAGCCTGACAGACATTCCGAACAGGATTCTTCAAGCCAACCTGAACGAGTGTCTTGGGACCAAAGGTTTTCGTGGCTTCACGTCTAGAACGAAATCTAATACCATCGCTGTGTGGCTCCCGACTTTGGCTGCTGTCGAGCGTCTGCAAACGCTCAAGTGCATATCGATTACAAGCGAGGTCTCGGTGTCGGTCCAGGTGTACCTAGTAGAAAGTTCGGACCTACAACGCTGTGTTGTTTACAACGTCGACGTTGCCGAAGACCAGACGACCCTCCAGCGTGAGCTGTACTGTCCAACCCACCGTGTCATCCAAGTGCGGTATATGGGAAAGGGGCGTTCGTGCATCGTCACACTACAGGGCCCACCAACTCTCTCAGAACGACTTTACTAGTATGGCTGTATTCTGCGGCCCCGCCCTTACAAACCGAGTGCTGTCTATTGCTACAGCTGTTTCAGACCTTGCCACATGCGCCGATCATGCCCTTTTGCAACGCAAGATGAGGCTCGGCCACAAGGCACACCGTCTTACAGGTGCGGACTTTGCAAGACTGACGACCACGAGATCACCTCTCCAATTTGCCCCACAAAACAGAAAGCAACTGAAAAGGTTCGGCGTGGGATCCGTAAGCAAGTGCCTCCGGTTGAAAACGGAGCCCCGATACAGACATCCAACAGGTTTGCGGCTCTTCAGTGGGATGAAGACGACTGGCCGGAGCTTTCTGAACCCAATCCACCTGCAGCCCCTGCCAAACCGTCGCACAGCGAAAAAGTGCGCAAGGATCGCCGTCGCCTTCAAGCTACACAAAAGCACAGCATACAGGAACGTCTGCGTGAGGACATGGCAGCAGTTGACGACCAAATTGCACTCCTTTTAGCCGAGGTCTCCAAGTTTCTAAAACTGCGTCGCTGCCAATAAATGCTTCTCGTGTGCACATATAGGCTCCGCTTCCTGTACGTCTGTAACATGCCCGGGTTTGATATTGCACGTGAATAAAAACTAGTGTTGCACAACTGTTTCGTGCGATATTCACATTGCATGCGTTTATTCGTTCGCAAATGTAAAGTACACAGCGAGAACACCTAAATATAATCCAATAAAATTAACGGAAGCGTTTCGCCTACTTTATTAGAGAAAATTTTGCCGAAAAAGTACTTTATATATATATAAAAGATATCTATCTACAACACAAGTTTCGTGCTTCCGTCGTAAGCACGGGATGTTCGAAACACGAAGTTAAGCTGAAATTCACAGCAGCTTTCGCGCAAGCGACAAGTGCTAAATGTGCAGCTTCTAGACAGAGACTCAATACAAATCCTGAAACCTATAGTCAGCTGCCTCCATGACAGCTTGGTCGATTACAGCTGAACGAAAGCAAAAATGCAGTAGTCCTCTTGCCGATGTTGCGGGAGCGTTGCGGCTCGGCGGCACCCTCTCGACTTGCAGCGCTCCACGTGGCGGTCGTCGGCATTCATCGCTCGCGTTGCCACCAGGAAGGCAACGGTCGGCACTCTAGCCAGTATATTCTAAACACTATAGCCGTATGTCATATGCGTGGCCCACGAACGATCTTGAGCCGCCGTTGCCTAGCAATGCCGCAGCCGCGCTCCAACAGATGGCGCCACCGTAGTCACCGCTCGCTCCACCAGGAGTGGAATTACGGATCGCTCTCAATGGAAACTGTCTCAAAAACAGTTTCAATTGCCCCTCTCCTATTGGTTGACCGTCAGCGGCGACCATTTTGATTTTTGCGCCACTGGCTGTTGTCGTAAACGTCTCAGAAGTGTTTATGTGTCTCACTTACTAATGCGAGCAGATTGAGACGATTTTTTGAGACAAAAAAGTAGTCTCAAAGCGTTTGAGACAGGAAATGGCGGCTGTTTACATCGTCGTATACGCGGGTGACCGCACAAGCAGCGGTGTAGGCGGGTGCATGAAGACGACTTAGATACGCGGGAAGAGTTACTTCGACGCTTCGACTTAGGAAGGAGACTGCGCAGTCGCTGTGCGACGAACTCGCCGTTGAACTGGTACATGGCTGGGAAGTGTGCGGGTGAGTGCACTGTCAGTGGAGCGGCAGGTGCAGTACGTGCTGTGCTTCTTCGCCACCGGTGGGTTTCAAGGCATCGTTGGAAATGAAGAAAGCGTCGCGAAGGAGGGCTTCCTTTGCCTAAACTCTCGCCGCAGCAGCATCCCCGTCGTCGTCGGGCGTGTCAATTGCTCACTCATCGCCAACAAGGAGCCTGGGGGTAGTGCTGCGAGCAAGCCGCAAGGGGTTCTACGTTTGCGAACGCGATGGTGAGTATACCTCTGCCGCTGTTTTTGACCGCTTCAGTTCAGCTACAAGTGCGGGCCTCGGCAGCGAGAGTAAGTTCTTGCTGTGCGTGTTTTTTCCCAGATCTACTGTGCGAACATGCGCATTCCGGACGTGAATACGCGCTGACCCGCTTCCACGACGCGTTCGTCTGGCGGCACTCCAAGGCGGAGGAAGGCCTACTGGACGACGGTGAGTTTTTTCTGCGTAAGCAGTAAAAGAGCACTGTCAACCGTCGGGTGGCCTCAGTCACATATATCGAGCCCCAACACCATGCATTTGCACGGATCTGCTGAAGCTACAAGGATGAGTCTGGCTAGTTACACCATTGCAGATACGTTACACTATGATACAGTGTATTACCACCCTTTTGTTAATTATAGTTGCAGCAGAAACACACGACACATATTACATTGTCGAACTACATAGCATTTCCTGTCGAAGAAACCAAAGCAAAACCCACCTGACAGCGCTTGTGTTTTCTAGCCAATCATAGCGCATCATTTATATCAATATGGTGGTAAAAGACTAACCTTACAGCAGTGCTCACTTATACATCTCAATCCTGCGTGTCTGTATGCGCTTGAATGTCATACTCAGCAAAGCCTGGATGTGGGCTACTTGGCATGAGTCTTCTATTGTATAGCAGAGCGTCCTGTAAGGCTGTTGAGATCACCGAGAAAGAACACGCTTAGCTGCGTAATTTTTTGTTATGCACCAGACTATGTCTACCCACTGGAGCCACGGCTGCTTGCACCAGCTGCGTGGCATCAGACTCGACTCAGCAACAGGCCTTTACAACACATGCTTTCACACAGTTTGTGGCTTAGCGCTGTATTGGTGTGCTTAAGAGCTGCTTCAGGTGCTTTCAAAGGCACCGGATGCACCACTGCCAGTGGGAGTGGACAGTGTGCATCGTCACTGAGCGTGCCGCACTTCACAACCTCTGTTTGAATGCGCCCATGTCAGCAGATGGTGCAGGCGACACTGCCATTGACCCAGATAACAACGGGCCACCTCTAAATGGTGGCTACCCCGTACAGGATCCCTCCTCACCTACCTCTTGGGAAGAGCAATGCGCTACGGTATTTTCAGCCTCTGTAGGACGACCCGTCTCCAGAAGCAGGCGTAACTAGGGATGGTGGATCGACAGTTGCGGCGGAAAATGTAGCGTCTAGAGACGACTCACCATGCTCGCGTGGAGCCTGCAGAAGCCTGCAGTGACAAACAAGTGCCCCCACCAGCTGCCACTTCATTTTCAGTGTGTTTGCCAGTATACCTCCCAGTCCCTCAGCAGCGTGTTGCACAGTCTGTTCCTGAAGGCGGGAAAAGTGTTGAAGCAGCTCGCCCAATTTGTGAAAAGCATCAGTTTGAACTGTCTTTTGTCAATGCTTATGTAAACCCACCTGCCACTTCTCTGCTGTCTCCTTCCAGATTGGTGGAGTGCCTGTGGTTATCACCTGCGTGACGAACATGCATGAACCAAAAGTGTAGTGCTGGAATAAGGCACGGAATATTTGTGATGTTTGTTGGAATCAAAAAGCAACACCAAAGTTGTTTTTAGTGCATCATACATTCAGTATTTGTATTGTATTGTATTGGGTTTTATGGCGCATAAGCTACTCAGGCTATCATGCGCCAAACAAATGGTATAATTAATTTCAAGAATTGGGTGTCCTCAGTGAAAGTACTTGTCCGGACAAGGACTCCGAGGAGCCTAACTAATCAAATGTAGATCTGAGCCTTCTGCTCAGGCCTGAGAAAATGGATGAGGTGTATCATAAAATGCGTCAAAGCATAGGGTAGGAATTTTTAGAAATAATAGTTCTGTGATATTATATTTTGTTTAAAATCGCTGCGTCTTTCAGAAAACTAAAAACGGATGAAGTTCTTACAAGTGGATTATCTCCTAAAAGCAAATTGGGGTGGAAGAGAATGCGTTCATTGTAAAATACGGTAAAATATTTTTTTCTTAGCCGTTCGAGTTGTGCGCACATGAATAGGATGTGATTTACTGATAGCTCATCTCTACATTTCTCACATAAAGGTCTGTCTTTTTTGTCATTAGAAAGTTATGTGTTAGGTGTGTGTGCCCAATACGGAGACGGCATAAAATAACTTCGATGAAACGTTTTTGGTGTGAGCATGACTTCCATTCTTCTATTAACGGTTTTACTAAGTGTAGCTTATTATTTCTTTTAGTGTTCCATTGGGACTGCCATTTATACCTGATTTTACACTGTACCAGCTTCATGCCATCTTTGTATGGAATGTTCACGTTCTTTATTTCTTTGTTCCGAGCTTTCGCAGCACATGCATCCGCCTTCTCATTGCCTGTGATTCCGATGCGGCTTGGCACCCAGCAAAATTTTATTTCTCGTCCCCGTGTTGTAGCTCTTCTCAATTATGAATGATGTCATCGATTAGTGGTGTAACCGCATTTCTATGGTGAAGTGAGGTGAGTACGCTCAGAGAATCAGTGTAAATGATGCTATTCACAATGCTCTCATTTATAATTTTTTCTACAGCCACAGAGACTGCCTAACACTCTGCCGTGAAAATGGATGCGTACTCAGGCAGCCGTACTGTTTTTTCCCAATTATTTGGAACCACAGCACTTCCGGCGTACTGTGGCGATTTTGATCCGTCAGTATAAAATCCTGTATATTCTCTGTATTCTTCGTTTAGGGCTAAGTATTCTTGTAAAATATGCTCATGTGGTGTTTGTTTTTTGTGAAACTGTGTTAATGTGAAGTCGCACATAGAGAGCAGGCAGTACCAAGGCGGGAGTGGGTCAGGTTTGCGGGCAATGTTAGGCAATGTGTCCATTACATCTATTTCTTGACATTTCTCTTCAAAGCGCAGAAGAAGTGGTCTGATTGCCAGAGGTTTGTTGGTAAACAGTGTTCGACGTGGGCACCTTGTAACTATTGGGGAGCATATGTGTTTTGGCATGGAACGAATTTTAAGAATGTATGAGCATGTGAGCATAGTTCTTCTGTCTGTGAGTGATGGTTGGTTAGTTTCAACATAAAGACTACTTATGGGCGACGTTCTGTAAGCACCAGTTGAAAGACGTAAACCTAAGTTTTGCACTGGGTCGAGTCGTTTCAAGTACGAAGGCCTTGCTGAGCCATACACTATGCAACCATAGTCTAAAATGGAACGTACTACGGAGCGATAAATATGTAGAAGGCATACCCGATCAGAACCCCAGTGTTTAGGTGAAAGGAGTTTCAGTATGTTCAAAGGCTGCGATGCTTTCTTTTTCAAAGCGTTTGTATGGGGCAGGAAAGTAAGTTTTTTGTCAAAAGTTATGCCTAAGAATTTGTGTTCATTCTTAAAAGGTAACTCGGTTTTGTTTATGTGTAGAGTGGGATCTGTCCGTACGCCCCGTTTAGGTGAAAAAAACAAGGCCACTGTTTTCTGTGTAGAGAAGTGGAAGCCGTTCTAGTCTGCCCATGTTGCCAGTTCATTTATTGTAAGCTGTATTTGTCTTTCGCATGTAGATATGTGGCAGGATGTGCATGCTATCTGAAGGTCGTCAACATAGAATACATAATAGACCTCGGGATTATTTTCCTAATAGAATTCATTTTTACTACGAAGAGTGTTGCACTTAAGATACATCCTTGAGGTACTCCATTCTCCTGAATAAAACTCTTTGAGAGGGTTGAGCCTAGGCGCACGTGGAATGAACGGTTGGATAAAAAGTCTTTTAAGCAATTCAACATTCTGCATCGGATTCCAAGCTCGCAAAGATCTTCAAGAATCCCGAACCTCCAGGTCGTGTCATATGCCTTTTCTAAGTAAAAAATGACTGCAAGACAGTGTTGTGTGTGTATAAAAGCTTCTCTGACGGTATTTTCTAGACGAACTAAGTGATCTGTAGTGGAGCATTCCTTATTTAAAAGCACGCTGATTGATATCAAGGTTACAATATTGAAGGACAAAAGCTAATCTGATGTTCAGGACATTTTCAAATGATTTGGCGAAACAACTGGTAAGAGCTAATGGTCTATAACAGCTGGGGAGGTTGGTTCTTTCCCGGGTTTAAGAAATGGTTCAATATAAACTTTTTTTCAGGCTGTGGGTAGTTTGCCTGATACCCAAATTTTGTTAAAGAATCTTAAAGTGCCTCTACGGCAGACTGGGAGAGATGGGCCAGCATTTCATAGTGTATTTGGTCGGGTCCTGGGGCTGTTTTTTTTTGCCAGAAGAGAGTTCTCTATTGATTTCCTGGAGGGTAATTAAAGTGTTGTATTGTTCATTAGCACCTCCACTCGTTGGGAGTCTTCGTTTTTCGGCCATGTTTTTGTATTTTAGAAATGACTGGGTGTATTGTGACAAGCTAGAAACTGCAACGAAGTGCACACTAAGTATATCTGCCTGTTCCCTTATATTTGTTTGTTTACAAGATGGTGTCAAAAAGTGGCATTGTGTATGGTCAGAAGTTGCCATTTAATTTTCTTACCTGTTCCCACATTTTTTGTGTGATTTGACTGTTTATGGATGACACATAGCTCTGCCATGACGCTTCCTCAGCACTACAACGGACATACCGAGCTTTAGCTCTTGCCTTTTTAAAGTTTACTAGGTTTTCGTGTGTGGGGTACCGGCGAAAAATACCCGAAGCTCTATTTTGTCGTTTTTTTGCATCCACCAAACTTTTTGATTCGGCCGTACCATTCCTGAAGACATTGGAATAGCCAAGTGTGCGGCAGCTAAGATACAATAAGTGAACGAGAGCATCCAGCGTCGCTGTTTTGTCGGCGTTATTTCAGGTGCAGATCTTAGACTGATTATTACGGGAAGGTGGTCACTGCCATATGGGTTGTCTATGCATCCCGCTTAAAATCGTTAAAAACAGACCGCGAACTAAAAGAGCGATCTAAACAGCTCATTTTTCCTGAAGCTGGAGAGCAGTTGGTGGTTTTGCCGGAATTCAAGAGACAAATATTATTGCTCAGAATAAAATCCGCTATAATTTGTCCTCGGGCGTCTGTTTTTTCGCTCCCCCAAAACGAGGAATGTGCGTTAAAATCACCTACTACCAGATACGGGTCTGGTAGCTGCTCTAAAAGATTTTCTAATTCATGCATTGTTACTGTGAGATGGGAGTGAAAGTAAATACAACACAATGTTAGTGTTTTGTGTGTTAGCAGAGTAGCTGCAACAGCTTCAAATTTAGTCTTTAGTCTATGCTCACGAGCCGGGACATCATTTCTCACTATGATTGCAACGCCACCTGAGAGCCGGCTTGCGTTCTCTCGGTCGCGGCGAAATACTTTGTTTCTTGAGTACATTTGTAATTTTTAGGCCTAAGTTTGTTTCTTAATTACATAAGGCCACGGGTGCGAATGTGGCTAAGACGACTTTTATATCGTTCAACTTATTAAATAATCCCCTACAATTCCAGTGTATTAGGAATGTCATTTTGTTTTTTTTGGGATGTATTTGAAAAATTAGGTCACCATTTCATTGGGGCCAGGTATTACGATTTTTGGTTTTTTTTCTATCAAGAGAGCTCCGCTGCAGCGGAGGTGAGCGAGGATCACGAACTCTATCCCCTCAGTATGTTCGGATTCAGGGCGAAGCTGTCGACCCAAGATGTAGTTCTACAAATCAAAGAAGGAGTTCTAAGTAACGTCCCTAGGGACGGAGAGAACGTAATAATGGCACTGGATATAAAAAGAGCTTTTGACAACGTAAGCCACGAAGCCATCCTGACAGGCCTGGACGAACTGAACTGCGGCAGGAGGGTATTCGGTTGCGTCAAAGCTTTCCTCTCAGATAGAACAGCGACGATAGGGCTGGGAGAACTCCGCTAGGAGAAGTTCCACACCCCTAACAAGGGAACTCCCCAGGGCTCCGTCATCTCACTTACGCTTTTTAACGTTGCAATGATCAGCCTTGCAAAACAACTTAAGGAAGTCGAAGGAATACACCGTGTCATGTATGCCGACGACATCACCATCTGGACAAATACGGGCTTACTAAAAGAAAAGGAAGAAAGACTACAGGAGGCCGCGACCTGCGTAGAGAACTACGTAAACGCGAGACGGCTAGCATGCTCCACCGAAAAATCAGAACTGCTCAGAGTCTGGAGAGGGAAACAAAACCGCACAGTCCCGAACAGCGACGAGCTTAGGCTCAACGTCTACCTAGAGGGAAAACCCGTACCAGAGAAAACACTCATAAGAATCTTAGGCATGTGGATACAATCAAACCAACGGTGTACACATGCACTTGCTCTACTCAAAGCTTCCACCCTACAAGTTCCCCGCATGAGGTGGTCTTTGTGGTTATTTGAGTCAAATTTAAAAGCTCTGCGTGGATCCTATAATTTACAGTTTTTAAAATCGTTGCTCAATACCTTGCAACCGCTTAGGGCGACACCTCACCACACATCAGTGGGTAGTCTGGGTGCGCTTTCTCATTAGGTGTGCCCAGGGAGCGTGGGCAGGATGGGGCGCGGGGGTTTGCAGACCCAGCTTTTGTTCCGACGTTTATTATTTTTTGTCCTGATGTGTTAGTGTGTATGAGTTGAGGAGGGCGAGAAAGAGAATTATTTTTAATCACCAATATCTTTGGTGTTAATGAAGCTAGCTTAAAACTTTTTGTGGTGCGATGATGAGTGATCGGATACCGATCACTAATGTGATTTTCCTAACCTCAGTATACACCATTTTATGATCCCTTTAAAACAGAGAGATAGACACTATCTGGCGACAAGTCTTTGGTGTTGAGCCCAGCAGGCATGCCAGGTTGAGGGTGGGAGATGGGAGAAGTAAAGGGATTGTGACAAGAATAGTGACGTGATGGCATGTGCTACGGGTTTGAAGCACTTCTCATGGGTGCAGTATGGCCCTATAGCCTCAGACATACGAGTCTGTCCCTTAAATGACGACATAGGTGGAAGCGAGCTTCGCAGCATACTCAGAGGGGTCTGAAAAGGGTGTGCCTTTTCAGACCCCTCTGAGTATGCTGAGTATGCAACGGAGACTTTTAGAGGGGAAGTGTAACAGGCAAAGACAAGAAAAGGTCTAGGGGTTCATATTGCAGGCCTCAGCAGATACAGGTGGAGAGGAGAGGACTACAGGTTGGGAGGCAGCTCAGTGGGCGATACCCAGACACATTTAGTGGTGCGCGAGTCTCCTGCAACAGTAATGCATGCAGTAGGGACGGGAGGGAGAAAAGCCACTGGGAGAGGGGGGTGCGGTTAGAATAAAGGCTTTGGCAATTTCAGTGCAGGATGTGAAATGGTCTTTTGGAAAGGGTGCCTCTGGAAGTGGTGGCACAGAGTATCTAGCAGGGTACTCAGTTCAAGATGTCTGACTTTTCTATTTTTTCCATGGCTATTGAGGTGAAAATTTTCCGACAACTCAGAGACTGAAGAATAGCAACTGATGTAAGTGAACAGTATTTCATTAGCCGTTCACAGCTGAAAAACTATTTACTGAAACTGCAAACAGCCAACTAAAAACAGACTGGCTCTTCCTTTTTTTAAAAGCCTATTTTTGCCTTTAGGAAGCTCAGCTTGAAGCCGTGACTTAAGATTGTATGAAAATCAAATTTTCAGGTTTCGAAAAGAGTAATAAAAATTGTTTGTGGAAACTGCAAAAATAAAAGGATTTCAAAAAGCAGTAGATTTATTGCAAACAAAATATCTGACTCCTCTGCACCATCATTTATCATATCCCCAACGCCTATTGGGCATCACAGAGTAATAATCTTAACACGAATACATTATTCGAAGCATAACTGTATTCAGGAATGCAATTGTTATTTCAAGTTTCATGACAAGGAAGGTATTGCAAGCTGCACTGCCCAACATGTTCTGCAACTAGCGATGCTGTGCTCATCTAAGTTTGGACACAGGAAAGGGAAATTTTCTGCTAGTGGCTGATATTCCAGATATCTGCTGAATGGCGGAGTGTCATCTTACTTGTTTTTGGAGACGCATGTAGTGGCGCATTACTTCGAAATGCAAGTTGGCTCACAAAACGAACTAAGAGCAGATAGAGATCAAATGAGACCTTTAGTGAGATTATCCCTTCCCTACTACTCCCTCATAATGCCTGAGGGCATACTTCCAAATCTGGATACGTGCCCCATGTACTGAGTTTTTGACAAGTCGTAGGGTGCTCAGCGCTTGTTTCGTCTATTCTCCTCTTTTGTCCGTGTTTCCTGCACTTTTGTGAATAATGCTTAGCCCTGACATACTGGTTTCACTGCACTTAAAGCACCGCCTGTGATAGGCCCATAAATGTTACTGCATCAAAGTGCGTTGCTAGGCGAGTTGGTGACCGAGCATCTTAGAAGGAACACACGCATACAAGCGCCGACTACTAACATAATGTAGTTAATGCGTAAGCGTATAAACACAGAGAACAACAGATGCGCGGAAAAAGACAAAACCGAAGCAAATTTTCCAAAAGCAAAAGCACTAGGCTTGACAATCATGAATTAAGATATGCCACATCTTGGCAGAAGCGTGAATTTGAAGGTCTGCTTGCACATGGAGCCTCTTTGCACGCAAAGACAAGTGCTTCGTAGATTTCCCTTGTGTGTTGCTTGGAGTAACACATGAGGATTGCACACTGCTCAAAAACCGGAACGCAATTTTCGCACAATTTATAGTAGAGCACTAGGTTGTTTTTGGAAACAATATCTTCTAGGACGATGCATGTTGTTTGAGGCGACGATTGATACATTGCCTTGTCTGACCAACATATAAGGCCCCACAAGAAAAAGGCACCTCATAAACTACGTGTGCGCGGCAGGAAGCAAAACACTTTTCATGCCTCTTGCCACCCACATACTAGCCTTGAAGGTTCCGAGAAGTTCACTTTTCTGCAAAGACGCTGCAGTTTTTAAGGGGTGCTAAACCTCAACATATACCCCACTCTGTGCACGACATAATTAAGTTGATGAGAGACCTGCTCAACATATGGCACGACCACAATGTTTTTTTTTATTCGTTGGTTTCAATATTTTGAGGCCCATAGAGTTCTGCTCCCTATTACACTGAAGTTATTTCGGAAAGCCAGCCGATTTCAACCATTCCATCTGAGTGTGGAACAGTTCTGCACCTGGTGTTTGCACGACATGTAGATGGCATTTTTGAGGGCCCCTGAAGCAACTTGTCGTTTCACGACCTTGGAGTGGGCAGATGTGAATGGCAGGAAACATTCACGTTCACAGGGCTCATAGTACCAGCAAAGCTGCTTGCTGTGAATGATGGCTGTCAAATGAAGGAAGCATATCAGCCCTTCGTTTGGTAGTTCCATGGTCCGACATAAAGGAGAATGATGGGTTTCAAAAAGTGCGAATAGATGGCCCACATGGGAGGTCACGTTACTTCAGTCATTCCTGAAAACTGTGAAGTCGTCCACATAGCGAAAAACTTTTATCACGGCAAGGCCAATCAGCGCATCCTGTAACCACCTGTCGTAATAAGCCAGCAGGATGTCACTGAACAGGTTCGGAAAACGAGCTCCAATGCAGATTCTCTGTTTCTGTATGTAGAAAAACTCTTCAAACTTGACCTATGTCGACTGCAGGTAAAATGAAAGTGCTTTGAGAAGGCTGGTGGTACTAATGCCAGAACACTTCTGAAAGCGCTTGGCTCTAAGCTGACTGATAGAATTGTTAATGACTTGGCAAACTTTTTTTGAGGCAGGGAGTAATAAAGACCTTTGATGTTGACAGACAAAACACCAGCTTCAGTAATGCTGTTCTTTGCAAGGAACTGTGACACTTCCACTTAGCTTCCTACAAGGAAAGGAACCTGTATGGGCGGAATGGACAGAGACTGGTAAAGATACCTGCCAAGAGCCCATTCCCAAGTTCCTCTTTCGGACCAAATGGCCCTGAACAGCTAACCAGATTTGTGAGTCTCGACAGAAATGTAGATTTCCAGAATCAGGCTTTCACTGTCATTGGCTGCCTTGGCCACCTTTTCTAAGCCCACCTTTTTGCAGATCATCATGGCTTGGTTTTTCACTTTGGATAGCTGATCATTGTGAACTTAGCGAAAGTTTCCTTCACCCGCCTCACGAGCTTTTTAAGCTAGACACTGGCGGGGAAACAGGAAAACCTTCCTACTTGTTCGAGACCAGCAGATTTAAATCCGCATTTTGCAGGGACGACACCAGCTCGCCCTGCCAAACATCACTGCGTTCTGTAGTTGATATAGAGAGAAAGTCAACGGCATCTTGGATGCATTTCACGCAAGCTGCCTTGGATGCTTTGCTCCTCACCAGAGACAAGAGTTCAGGCTTGCTGGCCGAACGTGAGGCCCTGCTGTAGTACTTTCATGGCTGAGGCGGCATATGGGGGCTTCCATTGAGGCGAACCGTTTGGCTCGAGGGAGCAGTGAGACATTTCCTCTGCAAAATGGACACAAGGTTTTTCCAGAAAAACTGAAATGTGAGGTATGTCGCTGCTCTGCAGAGAGCTTGCACAAACTCGGACCAGGAGCGGCATTCTCCACGCAGGCTGAATGAAGGTATACATGAAAGAGCCAAACCTGCCTCCAAGACTTGGAGCAGGCAATGAGGCACAGGTGTCGTCCATGGCCCTTTGAAGGGGAAAAGGCCCTGTCAAGAAGAGGGCAGCCTGTGGTAGGTAGTCAATCTTGGTAGCATAGGAAAATAAATGAGCTCGGCAGGCTGCGTTGATGATGAGGCTAGCACAAGTAGACCGACTGCGAATAGCAGACGCAAAAAGGAGGCCCAATGCACTAAAAATTAACTGCATCAAAGTGTATTGCTCGTCGAGTTGGTGATCAAACATTTTAGATGAAAAAAAAACCAGTGCAAAAAGACGAGATGAAGAAGGAGCAGACACGCGAATCACCGACTAGCAATTAATTGTATTTAATGCATGAGCGCATAAGTACACTGAATGACAGATGCGCCGAAAGAGAGGAGGGGAATCGACAACATCAACAGCAAGAACACTAGGCTCGTCAATCATGAGTTGAGATATGCCAACTCGTTGCGGGACAGTGAAATTGAAGTTTTTTTTTTGTGCAGGAAGCCTTTGCATGCGATGACAAGGGGTTCATGACAAGGGGTTACAATCCCTGACCCGCCTATACATCACTGTAAATTGTGCAGTTAAAATACGAGCGACATTGACTTCACTAACTTAATAATTGCCTATTGATGCATAGATAGTTTTTATATTCTCGTACTGATGAATCTGCGATTTCGAAGGAAAGGAAATGCAGGATGAACGCCCTGCTTGGTCTCGCGCATACTTCCGCACGCAAGAATTGAAAAATTGTCAGTAACCACATGACAGCACAACACACATCTCTTAATATTCGTCGCCTTTCAGCTTGATGCACGCACAGTGCAGGAAAAGCCCAAAAGAGAAAAGCCAGATGATAATCAGCCGCAAAGCACGGCTGTTTACAGAGCTGTATTGCAGAGCCAAGTGAAATCTCGACTCAGCTCCTCTATAACTGTATACCAATACAGCTTTACTCCAGCGCGAGCACGGTCCTTAGAACCGAATTTCTACTTAAAAGGGCGGCGTGCGAGCGCTCTAGACAGCCGTGGTGACGACCGTACAAAGTGACATTCCAGGTTTCGTCTCCTTGTACTGAAGAGAAGCGAACACGTCCCATAGTTTGCGCTAATTATGCAGTCATGGAAAATAAACCAACCCAGCTTCATGCGCCGTCTACCTTTTATCTTGCTCGTGACGCAGTCACCTTTTTGCGTCAATTTTCTTCATGAACTTTCTTCGCACAGTAACGGGAACACAGCGCGGAGCAAGCAAGACACAGGAGCATAGATACGTCTGGACGCTAGCGCGCCGAGTAAAGCGACTTGTTGCAACCGAGAAAGTTGTATTGACGGTTTCGGTGACGTCTCCAAAATTTTGAACCTTTAGAATACCAAGGACCTGCCGTAAAGAGCGAGCGATACACGTGTAGGCCAACAAAGGAAGGCTACCTTAGTCCAGCGGTGAGCGTTGGTTGCAGCGGCACGCGAACGAGGGCGGCGCCACTGCAGGATGGATAACAGTGGACGACCGAGCGCACCAGACACCCTGCTAACGTGACATGACAAGAAGCAGCCAGGTTCGAGCAGCTGAGTTACCACTTAAAAACCACAAAACACCACAAAGTTCTAACACGTGGGTTCACACGCCGTAATAACAAAACTATCCTAGGGTGCCTGGATGCCCGCTCTTCTCCGCTTTCAGGGTGCTGACACCCTTTGTACTACCCCGCGCCGCCGTTTCCCCTCGGAGCGGCATGTCAGGTCTCACGCGTCAGTTGCGTGCAGTGCGCTATGCGTCTGGCACGGTTTCTGGGCGGTCGCGTGGCGACTGTAATAATGCTACTGACCTGAAAGTAGACAGTACATAGTTTCACTCGTGGCAGTAGTGTTTTGGCAGTTTTGTGAGTATTTTATGAGTGATGCATTCGCTCTGACTACACGACAAACGAAAAGTCATGACGGACTGCTGTGTTTTTAAGTCAACGGCTGCCTTTTAAAAGGACAGAAGTTATTTGGTTTTCCTTGATAGGATAATATGGACTATATTAGGGTCACCGAATTAAATATAATTATGCTGCTTTTGTTGTTTTGAACGTAAAGACTGTTCCCAAGGCCCAAGTTTCCCTTGTATACAAGTAGCGCGGAGCATGGATGTCCTGCCAAATATAATATTTTTGCGTAGTCAACATTAACTTTCCAACATTTTCTGAAGTGCCTTTGACTTGTTGCTGCACAGTATGTGAAAAATTCTTCGTAATAATGTCAAATTTATCTTCCAAGTAATCTGTCACCTCACTGATCTGGAGTAGAAAGCTGAGGACACGTCTGAAGCCAAATGGTCATATTTTCCGAACTGCTTTCCTTAGTGGCTTGTACCGCTACAAAACAATGCAAATGGTTGCGTTTCCCTTTGGATGGTGTTGACTACACGCGGACTGAGGATGCGATGCGGTGACATCTTCCTAATTCGTAGTGATTAAGTCGCCTTATTTGAAGACAAGTTTTACTAAACAATTTCTTTTTCCTTTCAAAACATGAAGAAAAATCATCAAAAGCGACTGATGCAAAAAGAGGCCTCACAAAATCAGCCCCTGGTAACTATTTACTTTCAATACCATTGTCCCTGCCAGGGTAAACTAAGAAAGAGGAGCCGGAGCAACAAAGGAAAAAATTGGTTTTTGAGGAAAGGAAAGGAAATGGCGCATTAATTGTCTCACATATCTGCCGTAGGCGAAGGGAGGAAGGTGGGAGTAAAAGAAGAGAGAAAGAGGTGCCGTGGTGGAGGCCTCCTCAATAATTTCTACAACCTGGGGACATTTAACATTCACTGACATCGCACAGCACACCAGCGCCTGTGCGTTTCGCCCATCCCTGCTGCTGCTGTCATCGAAAGAGGAAAAAAAAGTAATTTATAGGATATCGTAGCCCATAAACACGCGTAACGAATTTTACTGACGTGGCTGCGTGAGGGCAATGAAAAGAGCCTTTTTTCCCAGTTGTGGTTTCTTTAAAAAATGATACGAAAAGGAAGGAAAATAAACCGTTACTGGAGAAAAAAGCCGCCTTGCGTTCGCGTCACGCAGCCACGGCTTCTTTGCTTGCTGACGCTCAGAAGATAGGTTTGGCGCCAGGATGTTTCGTAGTGAGCTGACGCAAAAAAGGATAGAGGAGAGCCTTCGTGCCTTCGTGGCATTAAGATAAAACAAATAATAAACTGAACAAAATGCTGCGACGAGAGCTTCACATAATCGCTTACCCGCAAGAGCGCATAAATAATACGGCTGCCTTATTGCGAAACGCCTTTGTGATCAGGTTGTGAAGCCAAAGCTGCTCGGCAACTTTTGATGTGGCTTGGCAGGTTTTAGCACTCGCCTTTCAGCTTTATTGGCCTCTGTCATCAGTGCGAGCGCTTGTGGTCTGGTGGTCATAACATGCGACTTCTGACAGCGTGGTGCAGAACGTGCGATGTTTACCGACGCGGCTGTAATCGGGAGAAGAAAGGCCTCGGCACGTAACGACGACGACGTGCTTCTAATCGAAGAAGAAAGGCGGTGGAGAACACACAAAACTTGCAAAACCGAGGCGAAAACGGGCCACGTCCCCTTTGCTTCAAGTGAGCTCGTAGTGTGCTTGATGTCCCAGGCGAAAATTCAAAGTGGGCCCACTTCAAAGGGGTACCTGTTCCATAAACCACTTTGAAATGGACCACTTGAGCAAGTGGGACCACTTTACAAAAGGGACCATTTGGTAATTAATACCAGGTCCAAAAAAATCATTGGAAATTTCAGTTAGAAGCAGCAGGATATTTCAGTTCGTTCCAACTGGGTTTTGCAATTGGTTTTAAATCATTTTTAAGGTGGAAAAGAAAACCATATGTCAGGACTGCAGGGCAATGCTCAGCCTTTGTACCCATATGTTTTCACAGGTGAACTGCGTATGCAGTCATGGAAATCGGCACACACACAACAAGCATACATCACGCACAAGAAACATTACATATACATTAGTAAAATTAGCTCATGTGTACGTACATCCACGTACAGTACACACTACGGCTGCCATATATATATACTCCACTTCTAACACTCTCATACTAGGGCCAGTGGCGCTTGCGGATTGAGCGCAGTTATTTCATATATTTCCGACCGCAGTGACTTAGCAAATCATGAAGCAGTCAGATAGCAAGTTATGAGGGTCGGTTGTTTTCCCGGGTGTTCTGCCCGCACTATTGAAATGCACCGGCTATTGGGCTTTGCTCGTGACAGCGCGCGCCGATAAATTTGCCAATCGCGAGTCAAACTAGACTGCCTGAACAACAGTAAAACCCCAAAGTATGAGAGGTAAGACATACGAAACGCTTGTTTTCCAGAACAATTTCTGCTTGGGACGGAGGAATAATGCACTACTTATCTTTGCATCCTCATAATTATTTAAATTAGCGGCCATAAAATGCACCTTCTCGCATTGATTTCATGGCGAACGAATAACTTTCTGAATGGCAGTCTTTTGCAAATATGCAACTGCAGCTCGAATTAAGTAATCCTGATTGTTGGAAATGTAATTGAAATGTAGAGTATTCGTGTCAAAAGGTTGCACTGGAATATGCTTCAAAAGTTGTAAGGAAGCTGTTATGAAGGAACACTGCGCAAAATAAACGCTGCAGAAGAGAACCAACACGCATGAGTGCACCGACTGTTCATAAGGCGCCAACTTTATCGGCAGATTAGCTGCTAAGCATAGTGTAGTTTAGAGTAACTACCTCTGATTCACTGTTTAAACTATCTCTGGTAAACTATCTCTGGTACCACTCTGTCATGGTACAACACCAAATTTTCTGAATTCCTCGCGGAAGCTGCAGGTTTTTCTTAGAAACGGCGCGCCGCCGCATTGAGCACAATGCAACTCAAAGGGAGAGTGAGGCCCAACATGCCCCCGCCGGGAGCGGTGTCTTCCCCCTGAAAGCGGCGCTGGCCCATCAAGGCATAGAGCTACTTAGAGCGAAAGCGGCGGCAGCACTCCCATTAAACCCTCTCCACTTTTTTTATAACCATGAACCACAGCCATCTTGTTACTCCGCTCATTTTTCCCTGCATTGTCCAGGCGACCTAGACCAGGTTTAACGTACAAACTTGGCAACCACACAACTTCCCCCAGCATGGCTGCGCGCTTCGTAGTGCACGTCAAAAAGTTGTATGAGGAATGGTGCTGCGGCTTGCTAACGTTACTGTGTTGAATTCCTTTCTAGTTCATGTGAAAAATGCTCGCGATGGTGCGCGCACGAAGATACTGCCAGGTGGTGGTGAATCTTGTGCCGCTCTTTACGTGGGATTTGTGTTTGTCTGAGCCGAGATCAACGAGGATTCTTGGCGAGGTTCAGCAAGGTTTGTTTTTATGTACGGGATATTATAAAACATGCATGCCGCATGCTTTTTGGCTTTACCTGGAGTCCCTTTAGTAAAGTGTGCACCATCGCCACCTCCTGTCTTCTACGGCGGTCAGATCTCGTTGGTATTCCATACAGGGGACGAAGCAGAAGGGAGGCGACACTCGATCAGAGTGCAGCGCATGCCTTCTGTACCGCTGTCTGTTAAGATGCGAATTCTGTTTGAATGCAACGTAAAATCTGTAACAGACTCCGTTCCGAAAGGTTTAATCTGCTTGCAACAAAGCACTAAAGCGTGCATTCATGGAAGAACTTTATGCAAGAGATATGTGAGATAAATCGCACACGGAGAGCACTAATAGAGTATTGTGCAAGGTGATGATGGTAAACAGAAACGATGGAATGCTGTTTGCTCGCGTACAGCTTTGGAAATATTAAAAATTCAGGCCTTATTCTGTAAAACAAAAAAATTGACCACCAGTGTATCTGCATAATCACAAGCATGTGAGATTATTTTACAACCTGCCACTGCAAAGTGACAGCTGATTTGATAATTTGCAGTCATTTAACTTGAGCAGTTATGTTTGTGAGTGTCTGCTTTTTATTTATGCCATAAAATCACTGAGGTTACTGTTGTACACAGTAGACAAATAAAAGTATCATAGCTTTTAAATAATGTCTCAGATATACACAATGTAGCATTCAATACCTTGCACATCTTTTCACACACTCAAAGAATGCAGATGAAAAAAAAAACAGAAACAGTACCAAGATCTCTGCTCTTATTTGCTGAACACCTAATAGGGCAGCCTTGATGCAGTACTAGGGGGAACTTGGAAAAAAAATACGTTCAACATAGTACCAATACAGTGATTTGCATGAACAATGTTGGAATAACTGTTTGATGTCACTTTTGATCATGCTTCTTATCTATAGCACGACTGTGCATCTGGTGCAGATCCCTTCAGAAATAACATTCCTCATAGCCTGTGCCACTCTGGGACGTTAAACCCCACAAAAAAAAATACAACCTTCAGAAATGCACATGAGCGTCTGTGTAAAAGCTGAAATGTGCACCTGCTTTGCATTTGACTCGAGCCAGTTACCCAGACGCACGGCGACATGCTGGAGCACTTGAGAGGACTGAGGAGGATTTATCCCCCACCCGATATTGCAAACTAACTAAAGAGCATACTGTAAGATGGAGATAGCTACAAGCAAATACATATCTATGCTTATTTATTCCAAACAAGATGCACCCCACTACATACAGGCCCACATCCATGGTGCGGAGAAACAGCCGCACTATATCACACCACATGGGGATACCAACACAACCCTGAAATCCTAGTCACACACAATGTCACACAGGAGCAGTGGGAGGTAGCGCTGTCCAGCTTGGAACCCAGAGATTACCTTTAACTGTGCGAACCGGCCCAAACTGCCGCAGCGCCGAAGGAGTCCTGGAGTAGGGACTCCATCCATGGAGACTCCCAAGAGGCTATGAGCAATGTAAAAACGTTTCGTCTCACTCTTTTTATAAATAAAAAGAAAAACTCAGATATAAAGCTTTCTATGCCAACTTCTTTCTGAGATAACCGCGTCAAATCAAAGGTTAACCGGCCGCATTTCATTTCACAGAAAATGGTGAAATCATTACATTTGGCTCAATAGCCTACTTATTGCTTATCGGCTCTCGTTGGTGGCTGTGTCTTGCTTTGAACGGCGTATTTTCGCCACAGCGATGTGAGCCAGCCACTTATAAAAGCATGTGGCAGTACTCGGCTCTGCGGAGAGATTTACTGTAATTTGCATACCATAGTCGTCACCCGATCGATAATTTTTATTGGAAAGCGAAGTGTTTGTTAACACGGTGCTCAAGGGCCGGCTGTTCAACCCGCGAAACCACAAAATCGCGGCACGCCAGTGTTTTTACTTGTGTTTTCTTTCGCAAAATATCATTCTGCACAATGTTTGCTAATAGCTACAAATTATTAAACAGCCCCGATCCGGTTACGTGAGCTGCTGAAGAGAACATGGTTTATCATGTTGATGTAAAAAAAAAGAGATCGTTTTCGCTCTCTTCGGTCCGATTTTCTTCCTTGTTCGGAATCGATGATCTGCCAGGTGATTTATTTTCAGTGTAGGTTATACGGAAAAGATGCGCGCTATTCGTCGAAGAAAAATGGCTGCTAGTGCCAGTAATCACGAAAAGAACCGGTAAACCACGCCGTCGTAATGTAAACACGGGAATATAAACCTAGCTGTAGTATGACTGCGAATAAATCTCCTGATGAGGAAAATTGTAGCGAGCACGGCAAGACACAATAGATGATTTTCAAAACAAAACTACTGTATAGGCCGCCATTATGATTTAAACATATATAGTGCGGACTGCCTGGCGAAAATTACATTGCTCCGAGGGATGTCGTTGACATGACTGGCGTCATTATTGCTGTTTAGGCAGGGTATTGCGTCCAGCAGAATTGGTTGGAAACGTTTATAACTCGTTCTAACGGCAGAAGCCACTGTACCAGCAATCAGCGAAGGTTCCTGGTCGCCTTAGGTAAAAACCGCGTCCCCGTAGGCTCCCAGACTCGAAAGGTGACACCGGTGGTTGTGCGGATTTTGCTGGTCTCTGTATGCACCGACATCGTTGCCAAGACACTGTTTTGGCAAAGTTTTAAAGTCGGGAGAACTGCCATGGTATCTCCTTTTAGTGCGACCACTGTCAGTCCTACCACTGTAACGAAGCATACGCAACGACTGTCTTTTCTTTGGAATGTCGTTCTAGAAAGGAGCTTCGAAGTCAGCAGTGAACCCTTCCGCGGATCCAGCGCTGGATTAAGAGGGGGGGGGGGGCT
This sequence comes from Amblyomma americanum, assembly GCF_052857255.1. NCBI lineage: Eukaryota > Metazoa > Arthropoda > Arachnida > Ixodida > Ixodidae > Amblyomma > Amblyomma americanum. The sequence goes on from NC_135498.1 coordinate 146,891,215, forward strand.
GCATCCCAGTGCCTCACCTCAGACAGCACGAATAGGTGGTCCATTTATAATAACCTACTTAGTATATGGAACCACGGGCAAATGAACTTCGAGCGACAAGTATGAATCGAGAAAACCAGAACGAGGAGACGGGCTTCCACCTAATTTAACGGCAAGCAGGCCTGGAAGACAGGGAGTTGGGCGTCCGCGGTTAGAGGCTGACCGGCAGTGCTAAACTGGTGGCGGCCTCTTAGGCCAGATGGATGGTGGTGCGCCGGAGCTGAGGGTCCGGGCTTGTTAGCAGCGTCTCTCACGCTTCTCTACTATCAATATTTTTGCCCGCCCTGGGAGAATTTGGGCACTCCCAAATTATGTGGTCGAGGGTTCTTCTCGCCCCGCAGTGTGTGCATCTATCATGTGACCTCAGCTCTGGGTAAACGTGGTACGCAATGCTAATGCGTTACTGTTGCATGAATCCCATTTATTGAACTTCGTTCTTTTTCATTCGAACTAAAATGAAATATTAGATATATTCCAGTAGCATAGCAGGGAGCAAGGGGAGGGGGTCAATAGAGGGAAGGGATGAGGGGCTACGGGCGCATTAGCCCAGGGACCCCGTTTTTCTTAATCCAGCCCTGCGATGATCACCGCAGTATTCAGCGATAAGGGAGACCTCAAAGGCAATCGGCACAGGCAGATGCAAACGCAGAACGCCGCTCGTTTCGGTCTGTCCTTCAACCGTATCCCTTTGCGAGATCTCATTTCTTCGTATCTGGACAGATGGGCTCAAGGGAAAAAGAGGTCAATGTTTTAAGAGTCAAAAGAGTGACTCGTCCTAGCGTGCTTCTTGCACAAATCGATGAAGCTGATGTTCGTTAACTTGTCCATGTGAGGAAAAAGTTAAATACAAAGTCGGGCGGAATACTTCATCGTCGTCTCTACTCAACTCCTATTTTGTTGCAGGCCAGAGAACCATTAGGGGGCCTCTGGATTACGTTTTCTTTTGCGACATGGCGAGACCTCTGCGAAGGAGAGTGGTCGCTTAATTAAGAGCACCTTTATAGCTGCTTCGACGCTGTTGGGCAGAATTGTTGACAGCAATTTTTGTACCACAGTTTTGTTGCACTTCATCTCCCTTAAGCCATGAGGAATGAGCTATAATCTCTCGCTATTTTCAAAATCGTTTGCATATCCTGCGATAGACAAACGACGGCCTAACCTGAAGGTGGCTTCAGTATATGACGCATACCTCTTTAGGACTGGCAGTGGCGGCTGATTTCTGACCGTGTCATTCGCGCCACCTGCAAACAAGATCTAGCGTAGTGCTCGAGCACTTCGCCACTCGCGCAAGACAAGGAAGAAGACAAGAGAACAGCACTGCGATCGCCGTTGGGTAAGCGCTGATTTTTCCACTCCCATGGTCTAGCGCATTTTGAGGGCTTCTCGGATTCTGAGCGTCGCTTTTGCCACGGTTATCGCTAAGTTCCACGCACTCGCAATGTTACAACAACGCAAACATATGTGGCACTTCAAACGCACGCCAATGATCCAGTAGCAAGCTTTGCTTTCCTATGGCGTAGTTCCTAAATCACGCGTGATAGCCAGGAATGTCGAATAGCTCCTATGACGCCAAAGCTTCACCGCAGTGCGCAATCCACAGTCATTTGATGCTGCTCTTACTGGGGCGGTGATGAGACAAAGTACGATAAGAACCCGAAACAGGACTTAATGTTCTGCAATTCGCTGGATACATGTACCTCCTAACAGGCCTATTTTTAGCCGTTTATTGCAGAGTTCAGAACCATAAAAGGCGCGTTTGGACGGTTTGGGCAGAAACAACGGATGCATTTATCGAAGGAAGATTTTTTGAAGGAGGTGTCACATCCATCGAACCATTAAAAGGCGTATTCCTTCGCCGTTTTTGTAATTTGCTCATCTTGGTTGAACACGAGGAATACGCGCCGTCCGTTGTTGTTAATAATGGATAGACGAGGCGTGCTGGCTTAACTCTAATTTGGAAAGTTCTTGCTAATGAAAAAGAGACGAGCACCGATGGAGGGCGCTTGTGATAAACCAAGTGATTTACTACAGCGGCGATAATCATGCAGCACGCTTTGAGCTCCTAATTCTGCAGTGTGATAATTATTTCACGGACGTAAGTAATGATTCGACGCGTTCACCGATTTTGCAGCTTCATGCGCCCATTTGGGGCTTTAACAGTTGCGGTACTTGTCGAAGTGATCATATCATCATCATCATCATCATCATCATTATCATCATCAACCTTACTACACCCACTTCAGGGCAAAGGCCTCTCCCATGTCTCTCCAATTAACCCTGTCCTTTGGCAGCTGCATCCACCATTTGCCTTTGCCTTTGAAGTGATCATATAAGCAGTACAAGGTCACGCACACCACATTAAAATCCGGTTAATTCGAACTCGCTTAATCACAATTTGCGGGCATTTCAATGAGCCGGTACAGTCACGTCAACCTTACGCATTCCTTAAAATAGAATGCCCGATAATTCGAATGCATGACTGAATGGATCTGTTAATTCCAACATTGCGCGTAGCCGACTTACCTTACCGGTGGGGCGCGACTGCGCACTGCTTCCTCCTCCAACAGCGCAGTAACATGACTGCCCTAAGTACGCAGTTATCACTGCATTGCTCGGGATATGTGCATGCGCGAGTCGCCGCTATCGTCCGTTATGAAGTCAACAGTTGGACGAAAACACGCCTAATCGGGGATAATCATTTTAAATACTGAAATTAAAAAAAAGAAGTGCGCTTCATTTTGTGAACAAGGCTCCTAAACTTCAGCTGGCACTCATTGTTTTTGCTTTTCTTTATTTTACGGTCGGTGTCTTCATTTTCACGTTTTAATCGGCCTTCACCATCTTCAGTCAGCGCGCTCTGCGTAACTCCAACTTGCATGACATGGTTTACGCAAAAAGCGTACTGGCTCTAAAAGACGGAGACAACACAGGCAAGTCAGGACTGGCGCCAACTTCCAACTAAGTTTATTCATGAAAAAATCACTTAATAACCACACAAGCAGGCAAAAAGATAAAAGCAAAACAGATACAAAGGATCACTTAACAAAGGCACACGTGCCAAAAGACCGAAGCAATGATTTTAACGCTGACAATGACCCACTAAGAAAACTAATCTCTTCTGGCAGCGGCACAGATGGCTTCCTTATGCAGATATGGCCCCTCTGCTTGATGTAATGTGCTTCGATTATTTCACGCTCTATTCTGTCTTTGGACCTTGCAATGAATTTAGTGTTTTGAAAACAAGGAGGACGGCGTTTGCAGCTTTTGCAGTGAGTGGCCAGGTGGTTGGCATAACCATTTTTACAGCAATCTTGTGGTGCCTCACGCTGTCAGAAGATATTAGTTTTCGTAGAGGGCCATTGTCAGCGATAAAAAGATTGCTTTGATACTTTCGCGCTTGTGCCTTTGTTAAGTCACCCTTTGTATCTGTTGTGCTTGTATCCTTTTGCCTGCTGGTGTGGCTATTAAGTGGTTTTTCGATGAATAAACTTGGAAGTTGGCGCCATTCCTGTCTTATGTGTGCTGTCTTCCTCTTTTAGCCCCAGTACGCTTTTTGCGTAAACCATGTCATGCTACAACCAACTCGCTCCAATGAAAGTCTTGCTCCAACTTGCACTATGCACGATGTCTTATCTATCCGTCCGTCCGTCCGTCCGTCCGTCCGTCCGTCCGTCCGTCCGTCCGTCCGTCCGTGTGTATATATGTATTTCTGCATGTGCATGTGCGTGTGTATAGTTCGCGTTTTTCCGTCGTGTTTAGAAGGCAGGGCATCGCAGAGGATTTCTCCCTGTTACGCAATCGGATCTAATCCAGTCGAATCACAAATGAAAGCCATTCAACATTGCCCCGGTTCGCTTCGGAGCAGACCTTGAGTTCCTCTTTGCCATACAATGGCAGACATAACGCGTCACTACCTCCTCGTTTTGACTTGGAAGAGAAAAGGGGTGTACAACGGTTTCCGCTTCTTCCATGCTGAAGGAGTTTCGGCAGCGAACGCACGTAAGGCTCAAAACATGTAGGCTATAGTACAGTTTTCTCTCGCTCAGTTTTTTTTACCTAGGGCATGCACCTACTCTGCGAGACCATAAGGAGCTGATCGTACCGTTGGAGGGTGTCGCCGTATGGTTTCACACCTGAACGACATCGTCACTGAGGAGGTCACATATGATGATGTTATTAATGATACCTGATGCATGGCCATGACATGAAAGTCATGTATAACTGAGCGATTGATGACATATACCACGTGACGTCACCAAACGAAGTGGCGACAAGAAGAGACACTCGAAAGGGACGTCAAAGAACCGGAAGTTCTCCGACAAGACAACGCCACGACGGGCTCCTTGTGCTATCGCAACCCACGCTGCACATTGTCTAGGCGTCCGATATTTTTTCAGAGGGAAGTTTTCTTATTAATCGATGGGAGTACTCGTTAAACAATGGCAAAACAAGGACTTCATCGGGTGCTAGTGTGACGAATTTAGAGTAATGAGAAAAGTGCAAAACGCTTGTTTCCGCTGTATCAGCATTTGCCTTTGTCTTTGTGAGGAACACAGATTCGCTTCACATATATTCTGGTGATTGACTGGGCACGCTGAACAAAGTGTACCAACAAAGAAGAAAGTTGAGCTGGTTTGCCCGTGTCATACGCGGTCACGCAAAAAAAAGAGAGATAACATAGTTGATAAACACGCGGGCACCTCCGTATTGTTCTGGCTTGATGCACTCAAAAAGAAAAGAACCAAAAAGTACATAAAGTGGTTCCGCTTAGTTACCGCGTTTTATTGTGGATTGAATAGTAAAGCTAAAACGAGGCGATTTATCCTGTGAAGAACTTTTTTTCAATTCGTGTTCGTCAAAATATAGCCTATGTCGAAGCTTTTGAAATATTGCAAACTATGCATTCAGGAGCCTGATGCATGGAGGTACTTTTAAAGCATATGAATCGAAATATAACTTTTTTTCTGTATGTTCCTTTCAGGCTGACTTAGATATGAGGAAAAAGCCTATTTCCCACGAGGGCAGTGTTACTGCCGAGGAGTCGTGAGTATTAGTATTTTTGATTACGCTGTTAAGAATATATACAGACACACTGAGAATTCTGGCAAGTAATATGAATGCATGCTGCACAACGGTTTTGTGGTGTGTAGTTTTTATGGGAGTTAACGTCCCAAAACGACTCAGGCTATGAGAGAGGCCTTAGTGGAGGACTGCGGACAATTTCTACCGCCTGGGGGTCCTTAAAGTGCACTGGCATCGCACATTACACAGGGCTCTAGCGTTTCGCCTCCGTCGAAATGCGACCGCCGTGGCCGGGATCTAAGCCGCGTCTTTCGGGTCAGCAGCGGAGTCCCATAACCATTTCTCGGGCTCACTGAACCAATTTATTTGACATTTAGATGGAGCTGTCGGAAACTAACCGGCTTCTTTGTCTCCATATACTTTGTTTTTCAAAATCAGCCTTTCAGCCTAGAATTTTGAGACTGAACTGTGCGCGCATTTGCGGACATCTTGGGTAACACAGGAGTTTTTTAGCTTTCACTTCGTAGAAAGATCTTCCCGATGACCCTCGTGAAACGCACACCATTATAAGTGCTATTATAAGGTAACTCTCCTCACTTCAGTGTCTTGTGACACTTTATTTTCTCTGACGTGTGCTCAAAAGGGTTCCTTATGTGTGTAGCGAACGCTGAAATATAGGTGTAGGAACGCGCTAACGAGGCTACTGTCTAACATACATGGGAATTAAAGAGACCTGGAAAGAATCTTGGTTTAGGCGCCCATTTCACTTGCTCTGTTGTGTGATTGGCCGCTGTCAATCACTCAATCATTAGTGCCCTCTGCCGACGCGCTGCGGATGGTTGCATGCCATTGTTGCCTTCCCGTGGTTCGTGGCGTATTGCCAGAGCAGGTCACATTAATTCAAACCCACTCTTAGCCAAAGTAGTGAATATTTGGTGGTTTCATCTTACAAAAGACGAAAAATAAAGTTCTTACCATTCGGGCTGATCTGCACTGCGCATGACGCCAAGCCAGACATTTCGCAATGAGAGTAGGTACAAAAAAGTCGTCCTCCCCGGGCTTTGTCTTGTTTTCACTTCCTACCGGAAAAAATAAAGCCGCATGTACTCAAAACAACATCTACTTCCAAAAGCGCATTGTTTGCCGGACGTATCTCAAGACAAAAGAATTTTAGTACTTAAAGATCTTGCAGGCCAGGATAGTGAACCGCGTCAGATGTGGCTTTTCACTTGCTCAGACTACCAACGGAGCCAGCTCGAGTGTGCATGCTTTCTCGTCGCGCTGGTTGTGTTGTAGGGCGGCGCCGTACCAGCCAAGGCACGGCGGTGTTGGCTGAAGGGTAGGAGGGTCAGTCATTACTTTTTACACAGCTTTTGTGGCCGCGAGAAAAAGTTTCCGACTTTAAGGTGGAGAAAGGGAGATCGTGGTAGGGTGCACGAACAGTGAAGCGCTTATCTGCGCGCGAGGGAAAACAGCTTAAGGAAAGTGAGTAAAACCACAATTAATGAATAGTGCTTCGCGGGATACGGGATTAGAGAACTATCTGGAAAAGGGCGCTGCCGGGAGAAGAGGTGGGGAGATACAGGACTTGAAAAAGAGCGGGGACGGGGGCTGCAACATGTGAAAGCGGTTTGCAATTCTCGAGAATGAGTTATGGGCAGTTCATAAGGCAAACAAGGGCATAGGAAACGCGGAAGCGTGAAAGTATTGTTGAAAAAGTAGCAAGAAAAGCATCACGTTCGGCGCCTTAAAACATTCAAGCGAAAAACGTGGAGCTTCGAGATTGAGTTCGCGAAAACGACTTCAGACGCTCACGTACTTTGTGGGGCCGTGTGATGTGGCTTCTTTTAGTTGAAGGTGACATAAAATGCTACCATAAAATAACAAATATATAAAACAATCAATAAAATATTATGCAAAGAATACGCGCTCTTTCATAGTTTTATACACGGTACTTGTGGCAAACAAGATAGGTTAACATGTGATGATGCGTCTAAGGGCAAACAGGTTTATTTGCTGGTCGGCGAAGAATCCTGAAGTTTTTTGTTGCTGTGAACGCAAGAAAAGCAAAAACGAACAAAACCTGTTGAATTGTGATTAAAAACTGCTTCCGATGCTTTTCATCAATAAAGGTGATGTTCGAAAGGAAAAAAAAATCAAGTAAATAATCAAAGAGGTGTGCAAGAGCTATAGCCCTCAATGCAAATTACGTAATAGAACAGAAAATGCACAAAAAACAACAGTTTGCAACATTACGATTCGCAGAAAAGGAACAAGCAAATCGTAAACCACGAGGAAAGACGCCATCACAGAGCCCGACGTACGCATGAGAATTTCTCAGCAGCGCGGGGCCGCGTTTTCTTATGAGGCGCCGGCCTAATATTTCGCACGTGCGCAACGTATAATTGTAAAGTACGAGGCCACTGCTTCGTTTCTGGACGCTTCTAAAACTGCACACAAAGTCGGTTAAGTGAATACATTTGCACTAAGCTATTACGTTTGATTCAGGATCTCCATCAAGCCGACACCCGCTGCGCAGTGTGGCAGTGAATTGTTTAAATTTAAGCAAAAAAGTGCTTTTTTAATTAAAATTTATCGAAATGAAAATTAGTTACTTTTTTAATAGAAGGAACCGCCTTTAAGCTGGTTTTCAAACATTCGAGCGAGCAGAGCGTGCAAAAACACTTTGAAATGCACAATGTTCTCTGACAAATACGCGGGTTATTATGCCCAGAAATAAAACAAAGAAAGCAGTGTGAGCTCTGTGTGTGCACTTCTCAAAGAAAGAATATATTTTGTTGGTTAACGGCTTGGCTAAGTCATATATAATTACACGAATCATTACCACTGGGTCATGCTCGCACGCATTCGTTAAGTACTAAATTTACGCGAACATTTAAAGGAAATATTAGTGGTTAGTTGCAGCCGCTTCTAGTTGCCCAGTATTAACGGTAGAATTCTATAGATCTGTGGTCGTTGGTCTGGATTGTGTCGTCGTAGGTCGCATGTGACAGACTGGTTCCTCTGTGGCGGAATATGCACAGCCCACTGACTACCACTGAAGTTGTCGTCACATCGTTGTACCACTGAAAGTCATTGAACGGACAAAAACAAAACTCGACGGCAGCAGAGCCATTGCGTTTTGAATTCTTCTGAATGCGTTTGGAAATTGTTGTGAAGCACTGCACAACTGTATTGGGTCCGAATGCCATTCGCAGTGTCGAATACCATTTCACTCAAATTCCAACTTAGATTTCCGCGTAGCACGGGCATTACGATAGAATTGCAGTAGTAGTAGTAGACTAATAGCGCAGCGCTGCTACTCTAACACTGCTCGAATGGTATAAGAGGGTTCAGGAACATGTTTTGATCTTAAGGATCAATGTAAAACATATGTACTTGGACAACGTATATTTGTCAATTATAGTTAAACTGAGATGAGACAGACCTATACAGGTCTCAAGCCTCTTCAGTCAGTTTTTACGAGTTGAAGAATTATAAACTGTCTCCCTCTGTTGTGACAATATTGAACGTTGCCATGTATTTTTAGCAGATGGCACAAGGTTTTCCAGCGTTTGCCAGTATACGTTTAACACTGGATGATTGATGACAAGGCTAGGCCAATATAGACAGCTTTCTAGAATGCCATAGCCAATTCTGGGAAGCAGTGGACCGTGATAGACAGAATTTTACTGTGGAACAGCCAATAATAGGAAAGCGACGGAAACCAGGGGAATCATTGGATGAATTAATGAGTGGTTTAGTCAGATACTCATTTAGAACTCTGGGCCAACTTAGGGCCGCGCTTTACCAAAGAATTGTTAATATACTGGCCTGCTGTCATGTGCAACCTGAACTTGGGAGAGCGCTGGCGTCCGACCTTGTAAACGACGGTGACGTGAAACTCCTCGAGGCGCAGGCTCCACCGAGCAAGGCAGCCGGAGGGGTCCTTCGATCTGGCAAGCCAGCACAGTTCGTGGTGATCGCTGACCACTTTGAAAGATCGTCCTTACAGGTAGGGGAGGAATTTGGACGTAGACTAGATGATGGCAAGGCACTGCTTCTCAGCTGTCGAAGAGTTAGACTCGGCCTTGCAAAGGGAATGGCTAGCTTATGCGGTTACTTTCTCCAGCCTGTCGCTTTTTTGAACGAGGACGGCGCCTAGGCCCACGCTGCTTGCGTCGGTATCAACTTCAGTATCGGCGGTTTCGCCAAACTGCGCGAGTATCGATGGGGACTGTAAACGACGCTGAAGTTCCCTGAAGGGTTATGCTTGCGGCGCTTACCATTTAAATGGCACGTCTGTCCTCGTCAGTTTTGTCAGGGGCTCGGCGATGCGCCAAAAGTTCGTGGCAAATCGTCGGTAATACGCGCACAGTCCAAGGAGTCTGCGCAGTTTTCTTATCGGCTGGCGGTAGAAGACGTGCATGTCACATGTCGAAAACGTGCTTGTGATCTTCCTTAGTTGAATCTTCGGAGACTCGATCGGAGAAGGTGAAGTTGGCGAAGACGCCCTGAACGTCGGATAGTTCGTCGATGTAAGCAATCGTCGTTCCTTTGTTAACATGCCGGTATGTTCGTGAGCATCAATCATTTCAGCTTGCCCATTGCTGAAATATGCGATTCCTCTTGCGATGTCGATTCCTCGCTCTGGAAGCAACTCAGTGTTCCTCTCGATGAGAGCTTCCTTGTTTTTGGCATTCGTGGCATCTGCGGTGGCCGTGACGCCTGGTAGGGGTGGGACGCTCACTTGTTCATACAGGAGAGTCAGGGCAGCATGCTGCTCTATGGTCGTCATTGAGGGGATGGCTTCGCCCGTCGAAAGCGTGATGAACTTGGAACGCAGGTCGATGATCGCCTCAAGCTCATGCAGGTCGATGATCACCTAGTATCATGCACTTAGGTCGCATCTTAGGTATGTCCCTTGACGGTCACTCGCACTGTGCATCGCCCTGGTGGCGTAATGGGGTGGCCTCCGGCGGCGCGAATTTGTGGGCCATCCCAAGCGGTCGTGACGTTCCTCAACTGCGCAAGGAATGCTGCATTAATCGCCGAATAATCGGCGCCCGTGTCGACCTGGTGTAGTGCACTGCCGTACATGGTGGAGACGCCACCCTTGTGGCCGCCATTTTCGGGCAAGCGCAAAAACACCGGGCTATGAAGCATCGGCGGCCATCTGCCAGTATTCTGGTTCAGCATGCTTTCGCGTTAGCAGGCTCATATGTATAAAGATTTTGCGCTTATACTTACAAATGTGAGCACTCTTTGCTCACGGACAAAAGAGAAAAGCGTATGTTTGCACGCATGGCTCTCAAGGAAAAGGAGCACTGTGCACCTAGGTCAGCACGTACTCTTTGGCTCTCTCAGATGCTCAAAGCGGTTATTTTGATTTGCGACCGCTTTCTTAAGCAATGGCTTTTGGTATAGCTGGGTATGAATAAGTTTATGAGGTGCATAACATGCAGTAGGCTTCATCTGCGTCTCTTGCTGCGTAACTAGCTTACATTCGAGTGAGCCGTCTATATCGAAAATGCATTGCATATCATTGGTATATCGTGAACTGTAAAACAGACACAGCAGGAAGTAATGAACCTTAATGAGTAGACCAAACCTTGACAGGTGTCTCACGCTAAAGTACGCGGCACTTTATTTCAAAGCAATTCTCAGCAGCCTTTTGAAGCTTCCTCAGGCTGCACGCCTGGAAGGAGCATTTCCTAAACCGGCTGTCTAAGATTGGTGCCAACTACACTTTTCTTGTCGTGCAGTTTTAATACTGACATGAAACAGGCAATTTTAACTTCACTCGAATTTAGCTTAACCTCAGACGGGCACTTGCATGCTTGAAATCGGCGCAATTCGCCTCAAGACGTGTCACAACACGGGGAAGAAAAATCTGCATTCACAATGAACTATTTTACTGCACTGGCAGCTTGCTTCTTCACGACCGCTTTCGCAAGGTGAAGCCACTGCACCTAGCAGTTGACGACTGAAGTTTCCTCGCGACTACTCGAACTGCGAGCCATATACTGTAAACGATTCATTTGCGCGAGGACCTAGCTTTCGCGTTTGGGCCAATCACAGAGACCTGGTGAGAAATTTTTCCCAAAGTAATTTGAGAAAAAGCAGGTATGAGGGAACTATCACCTGTGCTCCGCGTAATTTAGTACTCGCTAAAAGAGCGGCTGTGGAGCAACTAACCAAGGCGGCGGTCACACCTGTGACGTAGCGGAGCGGGCTAAGAATCTCTGGCTCCGGACAGGCCGCCATTGGAATCTGAACCAGGCAACGTTTAACGCTAGAACCTTATCTAGTGACACCAGCCTAGCAGTGCTGTTCGAGGAACTAGCGGGCATTAAATGGGATGTCATAGAAACGTGGAGGCTAATGAAAAGGGTTCAGCTTAAGTTAAGGTCAACGCAGCGAGCCATGGAAAGAAAATGATAAGTGTAACGTTAAAAGAACGTAAGCGGGCAGAGTCGGTGAGTTAATGATGTCCTCGTCGAAATCAAAAGGAAGAAATGGGATTGGGCAGGGAATGTAATGCGAAGGCAAGATAACCGCTGGTCCTTAAGGGTAACGAAGGGGATTCCAAGAGAAGGCAAGCGTAGCAGGGGGCGGCAAATGGTTAGGTGGACGGATGAGATTAGGAAGTCTGCAGACATAGGCTGGGCGCAGCTGACAAATGACAGGGTTAATTGGAGAGAGATCGGAGAGGCCTTCGCCCTGCAGTGGGTGTAGTCAGGCTGATGATGATGATGAAAAGAGCACTTGCTAAATTGCAGGACGGCTGGCTTACAAGGCGGTTTTTTGCAAGTGAAAATGCTTGTTCAGAGACTGCATTTTCATTTCCTACTCTGCCCACAAACGGGATCAGCGCGAGGGGAGGTGCGTGCGACGCCCTCTATCATAGTCTTTCTCGCAAAGCAGAGAGGGAGACGCCCCTTATTTTGCCTGAATTTGAATGCGCGATGGTTGCCACCAGCTCTCCAGATTGAGTGTCAAGAGCAGTTGTCGAAGGGGCACACCAGTGCATTCCTTTGACAAATACCAGGCTCGACTTGCTTCCCGCGTTCGCAAATGGGAGAGCGCTTGCACATGATTCTAAAGTCGAGAGTCATTCATTGAAAGGTATGTTAAATTTTATCGTCTTTCAGGGATATAGCGGGCGCAATTGTCCATATATTACATTATAAGCCTTCATACACCTCTGAATTCAAGTTCTCCGCATCGAAAACAAAGCGCACTACCCCACACAAAATAATTTGATGCAACGCATTTCACATTCACGTTTGTAACAATGCTTCAAACTGCTTCAACGTTTAAGAAGGGACACCAAAATCCTTGTTGTGCACAGTGCGCGATTAGACGGGTGAACAAGCTAAAAAGTTATTCAATCGACACAAAGCAAGTGTGGTAAGGGAATTGGTGAATTGTCATTTTATAATTTTATTGCTACCGGAAGCGCACAATTGCGTGTGACATGTTCAGAAAGAGAACAGGTTTTATGGCTTACTTCGCAAATCTTCACATTCTCATTTGCCTTTTAGATTCATCGCTTCACTTTCGCCTCCCACACTTTTCTCCGTGTCTCATCCCGTTGGAAACGATAACATCGGGCGCCGTCTGTACCGAGCCGGCACACAAAGAAACACAACAGCCCAGCATGATAGTTTTCGCGATATCAAATTCATTTGCCCAGCCTCCGGTGCACAACACAACAGTTTCGCACCTTCACAGCCATGGCATCAAAAGCGGCTTGCCCCAAGATGGCGACCGCGAAGAAGGCGGTGGTGGGGGTCTTGCCAAAGCTTGTCACCACCCTGTACGGCGGCGCTGGCATCGAGGCACCCTACTAGAGAGATAACTTTCTGGGCGTCTGCAGCCTCTTCAAAGTCGGATGTCCTGGCTCTTGCGTTGCATGTCGTCCTCGGCGTCGGGTCAGGGCTTCGCCGGGTATGTGTTCCGTGGGCAGTTCGTGTCGTCGGGGCATTTCTGTTTGGCGGAGTTATTCTGAAGCCCGTTCCCGTTGTGGCCGAGCATGTGTTTGTGCGCGGCGTCGGCATAACGGGTGCACTCTCTTCAGGCCGCGTGGTCGGTGGGGGATCTTCGTCCTTTCCTCGACAAGCAAACTCACCCCAATGTTTACTTTATTTAGTTTTCCCTGCCGAGGCTGGGGGACCTTCCGCTAACAGCTCCTTCGAACCTGCGGTCCGGCGACGCAAAACGTGTGGTGGACGGCGACGAGGAGCGGTACGGACGGCTTGACGGCACATACTCCCCTCTGCGCAGGTATTTGTCGATTTACTGTGGTCACTGGCTGGGAGCGGTCGTGGGGCGTCGATGGCGAAACCGCGCAGGCCTAAGCGTCTCCACGGGCAGTGGCGAAGTATGTGGCCGGCATAACCGCAATGGAAGCACAGTGGCCGGTTGCCCAGAGTCCTCCACTCGTCGCATTTCCTACAGCCGTTGCATCTCCCTTAAGGTGGGCGTGCGGGAGCCAGGGGGCGTCGTTCTGGTAGAGTTGATTCCGGTTGAAGAGGGCATGGGGTGTCTCGTCGGGGCGCATGACTGCTTAGTGCGGCGACGTATGTCATGGCCTGTCGTTCTGTGGTCGTCGGAGTCGTGGTGCCAAGTGCCTCTTGCACTTCGCGTACCAGAGCCATGAGAGTCACTGCTTGCGGCTGTAGGGAGGATGGCAGCAATCGTCTTATCTCTTCGCAGACGATCTCAGGTTGTTGTCCCGTAGGCTGTCATCGATGGTCGTTGAGCTCTCTGCATGGCTCGTGATGAAGGCTGGTAGTGTCCGGTCGTAATGCCGAGCCTTGATGTCGAGGGTCTTTTGGATAGCAGACGTTTCGGTTGTGAACTCAGCAACGGTCTTGGGTAGGTTTTGGACCAATCCGGCTAAAAATTCTTCTGACACCCCGCATCATGAAGCGCGCCTTCTCCTCTGTCATTTATTTGAGGGTCGGTGCGTCGAAATAGGCGGCACATCATTTCGACGTAGACAAGGATGGTGCAGTTGGATGCGCGTCTCGAGCTGTAATTCGTCCTTTTATTTGCGGACGATTCTTGTTAATGTTTTCACGAATTCTTGAATAAATTCGTTCCACGTTCGTATGGAAGCTTCGTGATTCTCGTGCCAGATTTTAGCTGGGCTATTCAGGACGATAAAGTCGTATCATAGTTTTTCTTGGTCGTCTTATCCGTTAAATATCTCCACACGCTCAAACTGGTTCAACCGTTCCTCGGCTTCTTCTTGGTGTACCCGACTTAATACAGGAGGATCACGTGGCTGCTTAAGAACCAGCGGTGAGGATGCAGCGTCGACCTCCATCTTCAGAAGCGTTGCAGGTCCCCGGCATCCAGCACCTCTACCAGAAGTCACGTAGTGGTGACGGCAGTCTAGGCAGTGAGGAAGACAACGAAAGAATGCTTCCAAACGAAACTTTAGCCCACAACAAACTGAATGACTCGGCGGCGGTGAAAGTAACAAGTGTGCTCGGCGGTCGTCGAACAGAATGCCTGCCGCTCTAGGCCGTGGTCAATTTAAAGCTGATAGCGAACTTTCGAGATGCGGCGTACAAAGTAACCACAACTTTCTGGAGCAACTTAGAAACGGCTCCGCTTGGATGCGATCAATCGAGATAAATCTGGTCGCGTCTTGCATCATGAACAAATTGCTAAAACCGCGTTAAAGAATGAACAAATAGTGCAAAGATTCGCGGCAGCACATTACGCTCTGGGATCCAGCCTCGCATTGTGTACGTTTGACACCTTTTCGATTTAGCTGTGCGGTAGCCAACAAGATGTGTGTCCGCATGTTTCGAATAGTTCCGGCATCATGAGCTATATTTTGGTTTGACAAAATATAAGTGAGTTACTAACGATCCCAGAATACTGGTATTGAAGAGAACTTGAAGGTTAACAATCAACCAGAATTATATGCTTACATTCACAGCGCAAAGACGAACACGGACACGAGGGGAGACACCACAAAGCGCCGTCTTCAACAACGTTTATTGCTGCGCGCAGCGAATACATATACAGTACAGCGGGCATGCGCAGCAACGAAAAGGAAAGTCATGTGAGACTGGTAGCAGCGCCAAACCGCAAGGGAAACACATCATCATAAGTACAAGGAAGAAAACATAAACCTAAAACCTAAATGTCAGGACGCAAACAAGAACAAACATAATACCCTAGTTGGAAATTCCTAAGAGACGACCTTCTTTATCACTTAACAACACCGATGGGGTGCTGACACAGTAATCTCCTTTTTCAGCAATCTCACCAGCCTCAGCTATCTCTCTGGCAGTTTTTCTGCCATACTTATGAAGGACTGTTGTTCTTCCAAGAAAAGGACCACGTTCCTTACACTGTTGGCAATCACGGCAGTGTATGCCTAGATGACGGGATGCCCCGATGACGCTATTTATGTGTTCCATGAGCCTCTCGTTTAGACATATGCCAGTTTGGCCAATGTAGGCTCGGCCACAGGGCAAAGGTATAGAGTAGACTACGTTTTTTGCGCACCCTACAAATGGTTCCCTGTGCCTAGCAGTGCAGAAAACGCTCCCAGTAATGGTGGAATTTACCCTCTTGCACAGTTTCGACAGCCTCTCTGGTGCGGAAAACACATGCACACCTGCTCTTTTCCCAATTTTTTGAGCTGGTGGGCGATGGTCTGCATGTAAGGTAGTACCGCCACATTTTCCCTCCAATTTGTGTCAGCCCCGCCGGTGTCTACTACTTCGCTGCTTTCTTTGAGCATGTTCTCGGCAACCGGCGCTTTGTGGTGTCTCCCCTTGTGTCCGTGTTCGTCTTTGCGCTGTGAATGTAAGCATGAAGTACCAATTCGCCCAGCAACTGATTTTAAGCAGAATTATATGCCCGTGGATTATTTTGCACATAACATATTTGGTCCTAAAGAAGTAGAGATTAGACGTCCGACGGCCAAAAAAGTCGTGTAGTAAATAGGGGACCCTATTCCTGACCGTCAAGCCATAAGCAACGTCTACGAATTGCGCCAAGGCGTAGATTAATTTAAGACGCATTGACACGCCAAATGCTCCGTAGCGGCGTCGCTCCCGGTGGTTGTGCTACAGTCTTGAGCTGTGCTGGCTAATATTTTTAAACAGGCTGCCGAAGCAGCTCAAAGGTTATGTCGCAGCTACGGCTTTTAATGGCATAGTGGTTCCAGCGCTCAGGCGCACAAGCGTCGTGGTTGAAGCGGGCATGAACACTGCGTGGTTTCGCTGTCCTTGCATGATTCCTTGGGCAGCAGTGTAGCGGGAAGTATTTCTTCTGCCTTGTCTTCTTTTCTCGCTTTTTATCTCCTTTTGGAATGCGATAGCATTAGGAAGGTGAAAGCTGTTCGGCGGTGTCTGCGTCTATGCGAGGCCTCCGTCCGCCATAGGTGGTGTTTAGGCGGATTTGCCTGCATCCACCTGTCATCAGCCTCCCTGTCCCCGCCGCCTTTGCACTTACAGGGAAGAGGAGGGAGACGCAGGACGACGATTGACTTAGCGGGAATCAAAATGCCAAAAAAGAATATGACTCAGGCAACAGCAGGCCTCCGTGAAAAATATACAGCCTCCCGAAGAACTATCTTTGCAAAAAATTAGCTGGGGTTTAATCTTTGGTTAACCCTGGTGAGAAGCGAAAGCTTCCATTGCATGGCTACGTTCACAAACGCCACACACACTGCCGAATGGATTGTCTGTAAAGCGTCGATGAAGTGCCCGATGGGGCAACTGCCACCTGCTACGGTGCGCAGGTTGTGATGACGTCAGTAGGTCACACTACCTGCCACGTGACACCTGTCACGTAACTGCACTGACGCTGTCCTCTTGAAAGCCTAGCGTAGTGAAGATTTAGCTTCAAAGTGAAGCTTACGGGAGCTATTTCTTCTCGCATAGCTCGGAAAGAATAATCTGGGTCTTACAAGCACCACCTGTGGCTGTGTTTGAAACATCCACCTTCTGAGGCAGGGGCTCATTGCTTAATTGCTGCAACACTGCGCCAGTAGGGGTTTGAATACTCCAAGGGAACTATGCATTTAAAGAATTGCCTATTCCACATATACGAGCATTAGCTACAAAACAATCAGGAGGAGCAGAAAATGCCAACGCTTTGAAACGATGCACAGAGAATCGCCTAAAAGCTTTTTCTTGTGCGAGGATGCTGAGCACAAACGGTTAAAATGTATAGCTTTTTTTCAAATTTATTCCTGGAACATGAAAGCAGTAGTGGAAACTGTACGCCCTGTTCATAACCCAATAAATAAATTTTCTGTCTCAAACCCTCTGCCCAATATCACAGCTTCGTTCTGCCAACATCGGTTTTTAATGAGGATTTCTATAGCGGATCAGTTTAATAAATAGTACAGTTATGACTTTCATTGCAGGTTAAGGAGCCATCATGACACGCATACAAAGGACAAAAAGGGGACAGACAAAGCTAATTCTGACTGATTAATTAGGAGACTTTAAGCAGGTGGGAAATAGCGCGTACAACACGGACATGGAAGGGTTTGATAAGCAACTAGGCTGACTACCAACATTTTTTCATTGCCACAGGCTGAGCAGCGATATATAGGGCGTTCAAAAGGAGGCGTTCCGTAATTTTGACAAAAAGACGGAACTAGTTTTTGTGCGTAGGGCATGTGTCCGGAGGGATACAAAGAGAGTATTAATATCGTATTCGCGCCATAATTGCCTGAAATTAATAAACTTTCCAGATATCGCATTTAGCGTTTGTTTGCATTGGAAAGTTAAGAGACTCGTACTAAAGCCATCCCAAGGCACCCGTAAATTGTAAAACTTTGAGAGCACTGTACCTCGCGTGATATCGTAACTGAATTCACAGTTTCTTTAATTTGTCAACGCTGTACTATCTATTACTGACTGCACCGCGTTGTAATACTGAAGAATTTGCTGTCACTCTTCGCAGAGGTGATGATGGAAGCAGGACAACAGGGACCGCTGCCGAAGACACCGAGAAGTCCCACTCGGAAGATAAGTACGTGCCTTGTCAGCTACGGATTTAACGTGTTCCATATTCTGCATTACCGCGTTCAAAACATGAGCGTCTAATGGGTTCGCGAAAGGCTAAACGGCACTTTTTTAAGAGTACGTGACCTCGTAACCTCGTAACAAACATAACCTCGTAAGAAACGGGGGCGTGAGTTCGGGCGAGGCAAGTTCCTGACAACTGGAATTCCATTTTACAGAACAGAAATACATTTATAGCATGCTAATAGTCGTCCCATGTGTGTTCCGACCAGTTTTGTTGTCTTTGTTATGGCGCATAGGTTTAGGATACAATTGGCAATTATGCCTCAAGCAGCTTCGCTTCCCGCGAAGAAGAAAGTGGCCATACGCCAAGGACGGCTCCTGCTCACCGGGTTTCCTGACTACTCAAAGTCACAAGTAGGGATGAAGGCCTAGTGCGTGGCATCAAATGCTTTGGGACCGCGGGCTAATAGTGCTCGCGACGCGCCATAGGCGGGGTTTGGAAGGTTTCATGTTCGGCCGTCACATGCAGGGTACGGCAAATAATTGTTTTCGATTTTTAATCCTTATTTATCGCACATGTTCAGGTTAGCATTTCCGTGCGCTAACACTCAAGCTGACATTCGCAGAAAAACCCTTCTGTCGTTCTTCGGTTACCAAGTGTTTGCGACCTTCCAGAATGGACAGGCTGCGATGATGTCACGAGGTCACGTGACTTGGGTGGCTAGTAGGCAACCCACTTTTCCGCTCACAACGCCAACGCCCGCGAACCCGGATTTTCTGCAGAACGGGAGCCACGAGTTTTATATCCCTGTCAAGCGCGCAAGTTAAGTGCACTTACGGGGAGTGCGCTTCGGCATCTGGACTGACACTTTAGGCTACGCGGTGCTGAGTGGGAAAGCAGAGTGCGCTCATAGGAGAAAAATGGCGACAGAAAATGAACGGAATTTTTTGAAGAGGTAGATGAAAAAGAAAAGGGATGGGGGACTCTTAAATATTGTCTGTCTGAAGTGATAGCTCCCCAAAAAACAAGGTTAAACAGTTTTAATCAATGAAAAAAATGATAATGAAGGAAAGCCATGATCAGCCAAGACTATCCAGAATTTTGGCAACTAACAAGATGGCGGCGTGCGACAGAGTTGCATCTTGTTCTTTTGCTGTTCTACTTCGATTGTAGCTCTAACGAAGAAATCGTTTTTTAAACAGTGTTAGAACAAGTAAGAGAAACTGCTGAGTACGTTTTATGCACTCACGTTTGTGCCTTCGAAGGCGCTGCTGGCGAGGCTATGCAATCGGCCCACAAAGTGTTCTGTGAGCGCACTTCGACCTGAGTGCGCATTTCGCTGAGTGCACTTTTGTTACGTCGTTTAGTTCTGCTAGAGTGCACTTTTAAAAAGTGGCACTCTTGATAAGTGCACTTGATTTTGCGCGCTCGACAGGGGTGCTTATAAAAGGAGTGTAAGAAACATCGTGTTATGTGTCTAGTGTGCTTCATCCATGCCGTGCAAAAGCATATAACACACAGAATACACTTGATATGCTACTTTAATCACGCAGCAATATCATGAATAACTAAAGCACAACTACTATAAACAATGCTAATCCAAGATAAACAACGGCCACACAGAGATAGGGCACCTAACTTGTATTTAACCTAATTCCGCAACTTGACCGTCATTTTTTTTCTACGTCATTCTCTGGGGAGCGCAGTAGCCATACTTGCCTGATGTGCAGGGGGCTGAATACGCGCTGGAGAGACTGACCTTATGGAAATGCGGACGACCGAATTCAGGTTAATTAGTGTTCTTATTCGTGCTTCCACTTCCCAGGGATAATGCAGCGTCCGGAACAGGGTCCACGACAAAGAAGACGACTTCCCTGCAGCCAAATGAGGCACCGGGTGCGGCCAGCTCTTCCCACCGTTCGACCAGGTCTGGCTCCAAGGATGAAGGCAAGGTGCGAAGCTAAGGTTCACGAATGAGTTCGCACGGTCGCCTTTTTTTGGAGAAATAAATGAGACAGGGTGGGATGTCAGCTGCAGTACCTCCCGTACATATTAACATGGGTGAGTACATTTTTTGCAAGCTGAGACAAAACTGAGACATGCTGAGACAAACGTCTGTTGCGCAGTGTTTCTATTAAAACGTTCAGCCCAAATTTTGTGGACTCAGGAGCCACACTATACTGAAGGCGGAGTGCAGGAACACCTGTGTGCCGATACTTCTTAACTTTTTGGAGTGTGCTCTTAGCCGCTTATTGATATTCGAGAAAAATGCTCTCGGCAACAGTGACAAGCTTCGTTTGCAACCGAGGACTCGTGCCATTGCGCTAGGCCTCAGTAAAGCTATTGGAAACCCAGGTCAGGCATTAACCATGAACTCAGATGGGAGGAGTAGCCGCGAAACTAACCCCAAGAGAGCACTATTGTCTACGAGGGCGAGGTGGTGTCGCCTCCCGCAACATCTACCCATTGCACCTCTGAATTATTCTCTTGCAAGTAGGGAATTGCATCGTCATGGCCGCTGACAACTGCACAGCCAAAGGTTGCGCAGAGCTTCGGCATGGTGAATTCTCTACATCACACGTATTCTGCCTGCTTGCACTCCCAAACCATCAAAACACTTAAGCTTTGGAGATAAACAAAGAAAAAGCCACTCTCAGCTGATCATGGTGTTGGCTGAACAGCAGACAGCTATTTATAACGTCACTTAGCTGGTTTGAATTTTTTTCCGCCTCCTCCGCCAATGAAAGAAATCTACAGCAGGTGTGCCTTTAACCGCGGGACGTGTGTGGGACTGCTTCGACCCGCGCTCCATGCGATTTGTTATAGAGTTACGCTAACAGTTCATTGTCTTGATAAACGCGACAGGTTACAGTCGAACTTACTTATAACGAGCCTGATCCTCACGCGCATCGAATTCGTTCTATTCGACGTTCGTAGTAAATGGACTTCCCACTTTGCAGCAAAAAATATGAAGTCGGACTGTGTGAGTCCCTTATGCGCGCCTGCTTATTCAAACTACAGCTTATTACAGCCCTCTCCCAGCTCTCCAGCGCAGTTACATGCTACTCGCCGATAGCCTTGCTGCCAGTGAGCTGTTTAGGGACGCGGTATAACTAATCGTGGAGGAAGCACTCGCGACAGCAGGTGGTAGTTTGACCTCTTCGTCATCGTCCTCATTAGATTCCTGGCACTGGGAGAGTTCGCGAACTTCGCGTACTATTATTTTCGTCAGTGTATGGGAGGCTGTGGCATGTTGCAAGTTGCGCGTCTGCGCCGTGGGCGCCGCCACGGTCGAAACGATTGCAGATCGGCGGTAAACGCGGCTGAAGTTAAGCCTAATAAAAGTAATATTTCTCGACCCCAAGCAACACATGCACTAGGAGGTACGTAGTAGTAGTGGCTGGCATGTTATATTGGACTACGTGGGGTCCTTTAACATGTGCGGACACTGTACAGTACAAGGACCACTTACAATTTACCATTTAGTAAATCACCCGACATTGTTGCAGATACAATATTGTTACGTGGCGACCAGCCGACGAATGAGGCGAGATGAACGATGGCAGTGAGATGATGTTAATGGCTGCTGGGCTAGCGCGAGCGCCCCGTCCCGCGCCACTGCCAGCTTCGTCGTCTACGTGAGATCGTGACACTACCCGGGACTGCCGAGCGATCGTCCCGATCGTGAATAGAAGACACCGACGAAGAGATGCGCTCGATGGTGATGGGTTCAGAGGACGGTACAACAGAAAGGGCACGGGGCGAAGTGCTAGCCGCCCCGATGAAAGCTATGGCCGAATGAATCCTGGTCCACGAAGCTTCCGGGCCGCAGGTATAGCCAGGAGCCGACGCCCGAAGCCCTTGGACGCACCGAACGGCAGGGGCAGGGGGGCCGTGTCCTCACGTGTGGGCAACGTCTCGGGTCGGTCGGGCCATGGGGTCGGGTCACGGCAGCGTCGTCAAGTCGTTGTGTCTTGTGATCAAGGGGGGGGGGGGGGGGGGGACTGGGCTGGGTTGAGCGGCGAGGTCGGTTCGGCCCCGTACGCCCTCTAATCTAATGGCTAGAGGCACACTGGTAGAGTAAAAAAAAAACGACCCGCATCATTCAGGTTTGTGCCATGCTTGCAGCGTACGAGAACGCATCTTCCAAAAATTGTTTTGTTTTAGGAACGGAAATGGCGCAGTAACTGTCAAATCTCGGAGGACACCTGAACGATGCCTTAAGGGAAGGGATAAAGGATGGATTGAGAGAATAAGGGAAGAAAGAGGTGCTGTAGTCGTGGGTTCTGGAATAATGTCGACCCCCTGGAGATCTTTAACGTGCTCTGACATCGCACAGGACACGGGCGGATTTTGCATTTCGCCTCCATAGAAAGGCGGCCGCTGCGGCATTGTTCAAAGCCGGCAACTCCTACTCAGTAGCCGAGCGTTGTAACCACTGAGCCACTACGGCGGGCAAAGCATTCGCATTGCGGGTCTTCTCGATGACCAGGGGCGACTGCGATCGTCGCCACTCACGCTTGTGCGCAGAGAGTCGAGCTTACTGCAATTTCCACCAGCGCTGGCGCCTCCTCTCAAGACATCTATTGTTGACGACTGCATTAAGTACGTTGTTTACTCCTTATTTGTTATCTATTTTCACCATGCTTGCTTTTTGGGCTGCCTCGTTATTTCCGTACTAAGCGGGTGACAAGGTGGCTAGGAGACGCTCGTCGCTGCTCGCTCCTCTAAGGAGCGATGGTATTCGACTGCGAGGCAAAGTTTACAGTGCCTCCTCGTTTGCTGTAACCGAATATTGCGGCCACAGGTGTTCATTGAATCTGAGAACCAATACCATTGCCCCAATACACAGTTAGACGGCAGCACTGCCCTCGTTCGTAGTAACCGAGCGTTCGTTATATCTGCGACCGTTTTAAGTCGCTCGACTGTACCTCGTTGATGAACACATTATTTGCATGGCAGTTCGGCATTTGTCACATCATTCGCCACCGATGCGACTTCGTGTGCAAAGAGGCTGGCATAACGAAATAACTGAAGTATTACAAATAAATCATCATCATCATCATAATCTTCCTGACTACGCCCACTGCAGGAATAATGACTCTCCCATGTTTCTCCAATTAACCGGGTCGTTTGCCAGCTGCACCCACCGTGCGCCTGCAAACTTCTTAAAGGGACTATGCAATGAATAAAAAATTGCTTGTAAATGTTTTCAATGCTTAGAAATGATGCTAAGAAGCATTCACATCAAGTATAAGTCTTCAGAACTGAGCCGGCAATTTATTATGAATTTTTAAAAACCGTGTTTTTTACAGTTCGCTTGCCGATTGGTGTGCCCGTAGTGACGGATTTTTAAACTAAAATCGTGAAAAAAGACGTCACTATACCCATGATGTCAGCAGGCCACCAAACGCTGTCATTCGCTGGAGCCATGGCAGCCACGACGTCACGGGAACACTTCCGGTAGCCGGGAAAATCGTCTGCTCGTGCCGCTGCGCGACCCTCTCGGGCAAGCGCGAGCCAGGGCTTTGCCTTCGCGCATATAGATAGATAAAGAGGAGGAGGGAAAGGCAAGGATGTTAACCAGAAAGGGGTTCCGGTTGGCTACCCTGCACTGGGGAAGAGGGATTAGGGGACTAAAATGAGGAAGAGCGGTTTCAATTTTCCTCTACCGCCTCCTTCTGTCGGGAGTTCCGGAGCCACTCGCAGTGGCTCCCCGAGTCGCTACTGTCGTCGCTGGCGTTCAGCCGGTACGGCGTGAACGCGTAGGGCTCGCTGCCCATAGCGGCTGTAGGAGCGAGCAGTCGCGCCTTGAGGGCCGCGTCCATTACTGCTACCTACAGGAGACGACAAGCAAAGAAACCCGACGCGGGCCGCAATCACGCCGCCGACGCTGCTGGGGGTACTAGGAGCGACAACCGGAAGTCGCGAAGCGAACGTCAGCGGATGACGTATTCATGGGCGGGGCCCAGTCCCAAAGCTGTTTTCTTTATTTTCGTCTGGTGCCCCGCGTGTACGAGTTGAAGGGGGAGAGGAGGAGCGTAATTTTTAATCGTCTATATCTTGGCTGTTATTGACGCTAGCTCATAATTTCTTGCACTGGGGTGACGAGTGATCGAATGCAAATCTCTCGTCTGCTTTACGTAATTTTAATTATTTTCTGCCGCTCCCTGCTACGCTTACTTTCTCTTGGAATCCACTCCGCTACCCTTAAGGACCAGCGGTTAACTTGCCTTCGCATTACATGCCATGCCTAAACCCATTTCTTCCTTTTTGATTCCGAGTAGGATGTCATTAACACGCGTTTGTTCCCTCACCCACTCTGCCTGCGATCTGGTCTCATGGGTTGCAGCTATGATAAACTGCCTACATATGTTGCATTTTGGCAATGGATCCAATACTAGCCTTTGGCTAAGGATTTATCTTCCTCTATCAACGTAAACATTCTGTATCTTAATTTTCTCAGTGCATTGAAAAATGTATGTATGTATGTATGTATGTATGTATGTATGTATGTATGTATGCATGTATGTATGTATGTATGTATGTATGTATGTATGTATGTATGTATGTATGTATGTATGTATGTATGTATGTATGTATGTATGTATGTATGTATGTATGTATGTATGTATGCGCCTGTGCGTGTGCGCGTGAGCGCCTATGTTAGTGCGTGTGCTCGCGCGCCTGTGCATGCCACCGATAATGTTTTCAAGAATTGTGTCTACTGCAATGTCCACCATCGCCGACTCCCGACGTATTCTAACGAATAACAGTGTACGTAGCGGCGATATAAAAACGGACAGTCACTTAGACGAAAATAGCAAAATTTCGCTTTACCTTACATTTAATGTGAAAATTTCTTGTCGATATCATTCGTCCGGATAAAGATCATACTCAAAAAAGCAAAGCTGTGTTTTTGTCAGCGCTAAGAGTGAAACGTCATTTCATCCAGGATCAAACACCTTACCAACGTAGTACCCGTTTTAAACTGCACATATGATCACAACAGTACAAGTCACTCTGCTAGTGAAACACTCATCATCATCGTCAGCCTGACTACACCCACTGTCTTTTGCCAGCGGCACCCACACTATGCCTGCGAACTTCCTAATCTCATCCGCCCACCTAACCTTCTGCCGCCCCCTGCTACGCTTGTTTTCTCTTGGTATCCACTCCGTTACCCTAACGGACCAGCGGTTATCTTGCCTTCGCGTTACATGCTCTGCCCAAGGTCGTTTCATCCTGTTTATTTCGACTAGGATGTCATTAACCCGTGTTTGTTCTCTGCCCGCTTTCGGTCTCTTAGCGTTACACCTATCACATAGCTCGTTCCGTTGTCCTTAACTTCAGCTGAACCCTCTTCGTTAGCCTCCGCGTTTCTGCCCCGTATGTGAGAACCCGGTAAGAAACAGCTGATGTATACTTTTCTCTTGTAGGATATTGGTAAACTGTCATCCATGATCTGAGAGAACCCGCCATATGCGCTCCGCCCCATTCATATTCTTCTAGTTATTTCCCTCTCATGATCCGGATCAGCTGTCATTACCTGCCCTAAGTAGACGTATTCCCTCACCACTTCCAGCCCCTCGTTGCCAATTGTGAACTGCTGTTCCGTTGCTAGACTGTTGAACATTACTTTGGTTTTCTGCATGTTAATTTTTAGACCCACCATTCTGCTCTGCCTGTCTAACTCATTGATCAAGATTTGCAGTTCACCTCCTGAGTTGCTCAGCAAGGCATCGTCATCAGCGAATCGCAGATTATTTAGGTTTTCTCCATGTACTCTTATTCCCAACTGTTCCCAATTTAGGTCTCGTAATACCTCCTGCAAACAAGCGGTGAATAGCATTGGCGAGATCGTGTCCCCTTGCCTGACGCCTTTCCTTATGGGAATTTTATTGCTGACTTCATGGAGGACTATGGTAGCTGTGCCGTTCCTATATATATATATATATATTCTAGCATTTTGACATAGGGCTCTTCTGTACCCTGATTCCGCAATGCCTGTATGACTAGGTTTCTACTGAGCCTAACGCTTTCTCGTAATCAATGAAGGCTATATATAAGGGTTGGTTACATTCTGCGCATTTCTCTATGACCTGATTGATAGTGTGAATATGATCTATTAAGAGTATCCTTTACTAAAGGCTGCCTGATCATTTGCTTGATTGAAGTCTAGGGTTGCACGGACTCTATTAGCGATTATCTTAGTAAATAAATTTTAGGCAACGGCTAGTAAGCTGGTCGACCTGCAATTTTTCATGTCCTTGGCGTCTCCTTTCTTATGAATTAAGATAATGTTAGCGTTTTTCCATGCTTCTGGTATGGTCGAGGTCATAATTCATTGCGTATACAGGGTGGCTTGTTTTTCTAGCACTATCTCCCCTCCGTCCTTCAACAGATTTGCTGCTACCTAATCCTCACCAGCTGCTTTTCTCTTTTGCATTGCTCCTAAGGCTTTCTTGCTAGTGTCTCTCTCATTAACGTTCTGATTACTTTGGCTACTGTATAGGTTTGAGTAAAACTCTTCGGCTACTTTAACTATCTTATCCATATTGCTATTGGCATTGCCCTCATTTTCTCTTAACGCATACATCTGGTTTTTACCTATGCCTAGTTTCTTCTTCGCCGCTTTTAGGGTACCTCTGTTCTTTAGAGCATGCTCGATTCTCTCCTGATTAAAATTCCTGGTGTCGGCTACCCACTTGCGCTTATTTATTAACTTCGATAGTTCTGCTAGGTCTATTTTGTTTCTTCAGCTAGACGCCCTCATGCTTTGGCATTTCTTAGTCAGATATTTCGTCTCCTGACATAGCTTGCCGGTATCCTGTCGAACCATCCTACCATCTACTTATCGGGCGCACTCCGTAACGATAGTAGTGAGATTATCATTTGTTGTTTGAACATTAAGATCGTCTTCCTCAGTTAAAGCCAAATATCTGTTCTGAAGTGAAATCCTGAAATCCTATACTTTCCTTCTAAAAGCTAATCCGTTAATAGGCTTCCGCTTTACTAGTTTGTTGCGTTCCGTCTTGAAATCCAGGCTGATTGTAGACCTTACTATTCTGTGTCGATACACCGCAGCTTTCCGACGACCTCCACATCCTACAAAATGCCAGGGTGAGCGCATAGCATGAAGTCGATTTCATTTTTAGTCTGACCATTGGGGCTTTTCCAGTACACTTCTTGTTCTCTCGTTTGGGGGAAGAAGGTATTCATGATCCGTAAATTATCTCTATCTGCGAACTCTACAAATAATTCTCCCCTGCTATTCCTAGAACCTAACACGTAGGCGCCAACCGTCCGGTCGCCAGCCTGTTTCTTTCCCACCTCCGTATCAAAATTGCCAATAAGTACAGCGTACTCTGGTTTTTCAACCTTTCAACGATGTGGTCACCATCACTGGATGTAGGCTTGAAGGCCTGGACCACCTCCAGCTTGTACCTCCTGTTGAGCTTAATTACGATAGCTGCCGCCCTCTCGTTAACACTATAGAATTCCTCTATGTTCCCAGCTATATCCTTATTGATGTGGAATCTCACACCTAGTTCTTGTCTATCCGCTAATCCGCGATAGCGATATCACCCTCCTGTTAGTGCTGTGTACGCCTCACCGGTCCTGATAACTTCGTTAAGCACTATGACATCCCATTTAATGCCCGAAAGTTCCTAGAGTAGCACTGCTAGGCTAGGCTCACCGCATAAGGTTCTAGGGCCCGTTTCACATGCTGCGACTGGACCGAAAATATCCGGTGTAGTCGGTGAGGTCGCAGTGCGATTTTCGGTCACTGCTTTCACACGCGACACCGACACAACGAATTCGGTCAGAGGAATAGGCAAGGTTCCTTGATGTTTGCATAGACAACCCATTATTAAACGCGACAGAAACATCACAAAGAATGTGTTGATGATTTTATGACCAGCGTATTTTTAGATGCAAGGCATTATTCCGTATGTTTTGATTAGAATAAACACTTTTGCTTCCACCGCGGTAACAGTGCCCACGTGACCGCACGTCGCACGCCGTCTCGGCGCTCCCCAATGGTCAGTCGCAGAGCGAACACACCGACGCTGCGACTGAGTTCCAACCGGACGGAACTCGATCGCAAGCCGTCTGCGACTAGACCGAAGGCCCTCCCCAGTCGCATACCGACAGAATTCGCAGTGTCGCAGGTGAAAATCGCATGCATGTGAAACGGGCCTTAAGCGTTACCAGGTTTCGGTTCCAACGGCGGCCTGTCCGGAACCTATTATTCTTAGCTCCCTCTGCGGCGTCACAGGTCTGACCGCCTCCTTGGTTAGTTGCTCCGCAGCCTCTGGGGACTGAGGGCCGAGGGTTAATTGGTTTGTTCATAGAAGGTTGTGGCCAAGTAATACACCAGGGTGGCCAAATCCTGTTCTGATGAGGGAGCGCGTTGTCGGTTCTGGTCCCCGGGATAAGGCCGCACCCCAGGCCTGCATATGCAATTCCATCGACACGCGGAGTTTTTTTAAAAAACCCGGTCGAGAATTGCGCAGCCCCGTGATTCAAGCCCTGGTCCTCTTGCACGCGAGGCGGATGTTCTGCCTCTACGCCCTCGTTGCACCAAAGAAATATTGGTATGTATTTAAGCCTTGTGTTCGTGCTAAATACACTTCATGAAGCAGACAGGAGGGGAAACCAGAGCACAAGACGGAACAGAGTGTCCTGTGTTCTGGTGTCGTGCACACTCAGTTATCTGTCGTTTATTTATCGTTCATGCAAGCCGAAACTCGGCCATGTTTCTTGTTCTTCAGTCTTTAGGTCACATACAACTCTTCGTGACCCTATGTACCACAGCACACATACTGGTCCTCCCACTGTCTCTCGGAGTTCACACGAGTTCATCTTTGCATCACGGATGCCATCAAAACATCTCATCTAACCGTTTACGTTCCACCCTTAGTTGCGCGGATCTAAGTGTGAGTGTGGCAGCTTCGTCCGTCGTCTGCCACCAGCGATAGCTATAGCAGTACCGCGCACATCCTTCACCTTATGCGTGAACTCGCTCCCAGTCCCACCTGCACGACACAACTACATGTGACGCGGTTCTCCGCACCTCGCACATTAGAAAAATGTACTGGTGCTTGAGTTAAAAGCATTTTTGCCTTAAAACCATCCCTCAGGGTTCGACCGGAAGAGTGAATTGCTGGGCCAGTTGGTTCATGTCTACTAGGAAAAAGAACCAGCGAAAAAAAAAACACAGGACTAGAAGTAGCATACACACGCACACACAGTTGCCGGCGACTGTGTGTTGCGTTTCCTGTAGTCCTGTCTCTTTTTCTCGCTGGTTCTTTTTACGAGTAGAGTTTGACCGGAGGCAGCAAAGTATTTCGTTCTTGTAGCCACTGCGAGATGCATATAGAATATGAGACAGTTGTTGTTATTTCTTACGAAACTGTTTGAAAGCTACTTTCACTCTGTCTCTCATCTTGATGATGGTACCAATCCTCTTTTCATTCATAGCTCGGAACACCAGTTGCCCAACCTCGAAATAAGTTACGCTGAGGTTCACAATCTGCTATTAACAGTTGACACAACTAAAAGTGCGGGACCAGACGCCAAACCTAATATGTTCTTAAAGAGGTACTCGAAATGGAGTGCCCGTTATCTTACAGTCATTTTAAATTAATCACTGAACACGTCCTCTGTTCCCCAGGCTTGGAAAATTGCCAATGTCATCCCGGTGTTTAAATCTGGCGATACACAACAAATCAGAAATTACCGACGGATCTCCCTAATTTCCACTCGCTGCAAGCTTCTTGAGCACATTATTTACAAGCACATTGTTCAGTACTTAACTTGTGATAATCTACTGTCACACTGTCAGCACGGTTTTCGATCTGGTTTTTTCACTGTTACACACTCGAATTTACTCACGACATAGCTTCCGCATTAAATAACCGGGATCAAATCGATGCATTATTTATAGTTTATTTCAAAGCATTTGACATGGTCTGCAATAATAAGCTTCATTGTCAACTACGTACCATATTTAACGGCAATAAGTTACTCGATTGGATAACTGACTACTTATACTTAAGATCCCAGTTCGTCACTTCAACCATGCACTGTCATCGTCAGTCACTGTAACTTCATATGTGCCCCAAAGATCGGAGCTCGGGCCTGTATTATAATTTTCATTAATGATGCAGCAAATGTTATTAATGACACCGCAGTGAAGTTACGCTTATGCGCCGATGACAGCGTGCTTTATCGCAACATTGCTAACGCCCATGATCAACAGCAACTAAACAAAGTGTTTTCATTGTTCTGTGAATAAAGGAACGCATGGCAAATAAAAATTAATTTCACTAAAACAGTTGCGATGGACTTCGGTAACAAAAAAAAATCCGCTGCATTTCTCTTACAGCAAAAACGGTAACTGCTTGACCCATGTCAGCGAGTTCACATATCCTGGTGTTATTTTTTCTTATAACGTAAAATAGAATGCTCATATTAACAACATTTCTAAGAAAGCATATCGCAAACTTGGCTATTTCAAACGAACCTTAAAAAATGCCCCGAAGGTATGTAAATTAACTGCTTACAAATCACTAGTTCGACCGACCCTGGAATACGCCTTAACTGTTGGTCCCCTCAACACACGCGAGACATTGACCGTTTAGAATCAGTTAAAAAAAAAGCAATACGATTCATCTTCGGCCGGTACGATCGCAACTTTTCAACTTCTTCACATGTGCACACTTTATCTTTGCAAACATTAGACCATAGGCGCGCATGTGAACGCATCATCGTGTTGCACAAGGTCGTTCATTCGTCATCTGCATTCAGGCACCTTTCTCATTTGTGCCCTCAAGCGCACGTGCAACGCGACAGAACCACCCATTAAACATTGTTCCTTTCAAACCACATATAGATTGCTTTAAATTTTCCTTTTTCCCGCTAACTGTTGAAATTTAGAATCGACTGGACGGCTCACTTCGCCCATTGTTAATTGAAGAGTTCGTTAATCAGTTGCCTGAGAATTTGACCTGTTGATCTGTTTTTAATACTTATATGTTATCTATTTCTATGCTAGCCATGTTATTTGTTTTTACTAATGTATGTACCCCCCCCCCCCCCCCCTGCTATGTCTCTCCTCCGAGACAGCGGTATTTGTAAATAAATAAAATAAAGCCATGAGTATTCTCCTAGAAGAGGTAGTATTGTCCCCAGTTTGACTTTCGTATGCAGCCTGTGTTTGTTCTTCAGATACTGAGACCTCGCTACAGTGGCTAACCTCCTGTGGCGTTCGACTGCTCAGCCTAAGCAGGCGGTATTAAGTTCGGGCAACGGTTTCCGCATTTCGATGGAGGCAAAATGGAAGAACGCTTGGGCACTGTGCAATATCAATGCTCCTTAAAGAATCCTAGGTGGCCTAAATTAATCCCAAAGCCTCCACTGCGGAATCTCTGACAGTCCATCTGACCTTAAGCCCAACTTCCATACCGTACCGTACCGTACCATGCCATACCATGCCATCAGATCACGAGAGGTGGAATGGAAGAACTCTGACAGTAACCTAACTTTACCGAGGAAGAAACTCATCTTTATTAGTGAGTGCCCATGTCTAGGTTTGAAGTGACAGTATGATTCAAAAACAAATATATGCCTTTTAAATGTTCATACTTGAGTAAAGACCATCACAACGAGCACCAATGCCACTGCCGGTTTCAGTTAGGCTTTAAAACATCTACGAGTGTGGACAAAGCTCCAACGTGACCTAATGCACAATTGCGCGTCCTCCTTCAGGGCACTGGCAGCGGTACCGCAAGCAGGGCGGGCAGCGTTCCCCACGAACAGAAAGTGAAAAATCTTGAACAGGAGAGCGAAGAACTGCCTCCCCATTTCGATGTGCCGCCTGCTTTCGAAATGGACGTGGCTGTTCCGGCCGAAGCAGTGACTACCTCCGACTTGCCTCCACCTCTTGACCTGGACATGCCGCTGCCTCCTCCTCTCGACCTGGACATGCCACTGCCTCCTCCTCTCGACCTGGACATGCCCCTGCCTCCTCCTCTCGACCTGGACATGCCCCTGCCATCGTCACCACGCAAAGGCAGCGCACCCGGCGCGTCCCCTCGTCCAGTGATGGACGAGCCTCAGCCGAAGCCAAAGAAAGGATTTTTCAGGTTTCCCTTTTTCAAGAGTGGAGGAGAGCCGCCACCTCAGCCCCCACAGCCAGAGGAGCCTGCGTGAGTCAGCGGCGTTTAGCTTGCCTCTTTGTTTGTAGTCAGCAGTGACCGCCCTTCGAATCAGGAGTAAGCAGTAACTGCGGTATTTGGAGCTACAGTAAAACTAAAAAAAACTCTTGGGCGATCCGAAAGTACGCCGAAAGTACAGCAGGAGGTAGTGCTTGCCTAGGAAGACAACGGAAATTCAATCTCGTGGGATGGTTACCGCTTTGTGACGCAATATTCTGCGACCGCTGTTGAGGTATTGTTTTTCACAATTTATTGAGGTAATACATTTTAAATCAGAATAAATAAATAAATAAATAAATATAAAAATAAATACCAGTGCAGACATTGTTACAGATATTATTAGAAGGAAGGCCTGAAACAAAAAGGTGTTGGGGAACGGGCCATGAAAAACAAAACAAGAAAATCGGTTCACTATGTGATCAGAAGCGATCGAGGGAAAATTCTAATGACGCAACTAAAAAAAAAATCCACCGATCCACTGCAAAGACCGAAAGAAAATGCACAACTAACTTTATTAAATAGTAGATAAGAGGTATTATTCATTTTTTGGGTTCAAGAAGCATGAAGTGTTTGAGCATTTGATATTATTGTCAGGTGTGTTCCACAGGCCTATGACTGGACACGTCAACGCCTGCATTGCATATTTTGCTTTATATACAGGAAAATACAGGTCATTATGAGATGAAAATGGTGCAATATTTATGGTTTATTACAGAGCGCTCTATTTAGTTTTCCACACATGCCCGTTATTCGATGAGCGCTGCTTTCCAGTAAGCCAGTCTAGGTGCGCCTCTTCTCGGGTGGTGCGCTTCGCAACAGCCGTTGCGGACGGACACAACTACATTCCTCCGCTCTACTCTCCTCCCTCTTTCCACGACCGCCACTCTTCGGATGGCTTCCGTGGCAGCCACACTACGGTTGCGCCTTCATACGCTCTCGCCATACCGTACTCCTTCCACGGCGGCCAACCTCCGGTCACGCATTCGTCCACTCTCGCCACAATTTCTTCCTTCCACAGTAACCACACTATGTGTGGCTCCCGTGGCAACCACTTCCCGGTTACGCAATCGTGCGCACTCCTCCATACCCTACTCCTTCCATGGTAGCCGTCCTCTGGCCATACGCGCCTCCTTCTACGATAGCCACATTCGGATGACTCTTGTAGCAGCCATCCTCCGGTTGCTCATTTCTCCGCTCGTCGTATCCTCCTCCCTCTATGGTAGCCACCCTGACAGTGGCTACCTTGGCAACGCACCCCCCCGGTTACGCCAACTACTACTAACTACTAGTACTAACAACAACAACAACGATGACGACGACAACGACAACGACAACAACAACAGCAACAACAGCAGCAGAAGCAACAACAACAACAACAATAGGTTAACACCTGTCGTTGTAATAATGTCCTTAACTTTACGATCACTGTGTTGACTAAAGGTGCCAGTGCGTAAAAAGTTTTGAAATCCTCAAACAACACCAGCGATCAAACAACACCAAACAATCAGCGTGCCACAGTGGCATAATCTGAATGAATGTCAACGACATTACGCTTTTTCAGATGCATCGAAATGTCCTCACATGGGCGTTTTTTGGGGGGGGGGGGGGGGGGCTATACAGTAAACCTATGGCACTAATAGATGTTTCCTGTCGTTCCGGAAATAGCCAGCAGCAGCGAATTCGTGTTGCAGCAGCAGCAGCTATTTAGTGTTAGCATAGCTCTATGAAGTTTGCTCATCTTGATCTAAGCCACTAGCATGCTGAATTTCATTACTGCTTCACCCGAGCGATACTACAATCTCCTTTGTCTAGTGGAGTGAGGCTCCCCCTCAAACCAGGTCCACTTTGCTTCGTGCTGCCCCATGGTAGTCTGCTATCATTGCTCGCAGTGCGAGAGGTGCTATTGTCTGCGCTTCTGCCATTTTGTGTTTTCCTTTTCCTTTCTGAGGCGAGGAAACAGCAAAGTGTACCAGCTCCGTGGTGCGGGACCTTCGTCACGGGAGCGCGCCAACTGAAGCTATATATCCCCTTCACAGGACGACGACGGGTGAGCCTGTGACGAGCTCCCAGAATCCCGTCGCGGTGTTCAAGGACCAACCTCCTCCGAAGCCCTCCCTATTCTCTCGGTTACGGGGCTTCATGAAAAAGGCGCCCCCCGAAGCCAACAGGTGCGTGCTCTCCAATTTTGCTCTGTTGCATTTGTATGCAGGGGTGGGTACCCGAGCTGTGGGGCTCCGTGCTCGAAGGCTTGACCTGCGGTTAAAAGTATATGAAGGAACCAGGTTTTGCTAATTTGGATCTGCACTTGATTTTTCAAATGGCCGCAGGCCCCGATGTGCACCTCATGCAGCCAGTGGCGAGCTGGAGAACATCTGGGTGATTCGTGAAAAATTTATTTCTGTCGCTGGCCATGTCATTTTTGCGAACTCCTCGACTTGTGACTGGCGATAAATTTGTTTCTAGCGAGCATGTCTAGGCACGTTGAAAGGAAAAGCGAGGACTTCTGGCGCGAATTTGTTTTGACGGTTACAAAAACCAGTTTCGTGCTATTGAGGAGGAAAAACGTACAATTTAGGCGATAATAATAATAATAATAATAATAATAATAATAATAATAATAATAATAATAATAATAATAATAATAATAATAATAGTTGGTTTTTTGGGGGGAAAGGAAATGGCGCAGTATCTGTCTCATATATCGTTGGACAGTGAACCGCGCCGTAAGGGAAGGGATAAAGGAGGGAGTGAAAGAAGAAAGGAAGAAGAGGTGCCGTAGTGGAGGGCTCCGGAATAATTTCGACCACCTGGGGATCTTTAACGTGCACTGACATCGCACAGCACACGGGCGCCTTAGCGTTTTTCCTCCATACAAATGCAGCCGCCGCGGTCGGGTTCGAACCCGGGAACTCCGGATCAGTAGTCGAGCTCCTAACCACTGAGCCACCGCGGCGGGGCTAGGCGATAGTGCAGAAGATGAAATTAAAAAAAAGATGGTAAGCATGCTTCCGCTTCTTGCGTGCAGCGTTGGCGCAAACTCACTTGCATAGCTAGGGGAACGTAATTATAACAGCAACAGTTGATTGCATGAAGAGTATCATTTTTTTTAATTACTATATCCTAGTGTCAGACGTACTATAGAGGCAGAATGCAGTTGGCCTCGAAGGACAGACTACCGCTATGTGCTGACAAAGAGGCTGTTTTGAAAGCTTTTGTAAGCTAGAAAGGAACGAGAGGGAAGTTTAGCAGCTGCCACCACCAGCCTTTTCCACGAGTACGATTTACGATGTCAGTAAAATGTTTTTGAATAAAAGTTAAAAAAAGGAACTATAACGAGTCTTAGTGTTCGGCAGCTTTCGCATTGCTATCGCTAATGCACTTGTATGTTATAAGGAAGCCAAAAGTCACCGGAACCAAGTCAGATAACGGTATGTTTCTTTTTATTTTTAGTTTCGGTTATCTGAGGTAAATTAATAGTGCAACTTTTCCATTGCTGAAAGTTCACTTTTTAGAAAGCAGTAGATTAGGCTCTCAAGGTTAGGTTACACGCAAACATAAATACCCCCCAATGCAGAAGTTTCAACAGCCGCCACCGTAGCTCAGTTTGTAGGACAGCGGACGCGAAATTCGAAGGTCGTGGGCTCGGATACCTCCGGCAGCTTGCGCTTATTTTTATTCTGTTTTCTAATAAGTTAACCTTTTGTGATAAGTTAACCTTGAGTCACTTATCATAGATCCCCACAAATGTAAAAAACAAAACACAAACATTTTCTAAAGCTGCTTGGTTTCGGTGACTGTTCGCTTCCTTCGTATGTATGCCTTAATGAGTTCCTCATCTTTCTTCCGTTGTCTGCTTTTATCTAATAAGGAAGACAAAAACAAAAAATTATGAACCTCATGACGCTCGGCTTCACTGGCGGCGTCCCAAGTTTGATGCGCACACGCGTGCGAAAACATTCCAAGTTGGACTCGAAGTTTCTCTACATTCAAGGCATATGGTAACTAGCGTTAAAGACAAGGACAGAAGAGAGGCGGACACCACGAACGCTAGACTGGGAAAACGTCTTTTCAAGTTTAGAAAACGTCTGCGGAGGTATCAAATGCCGAGTTGCTGGAGTTTAGCAGCAGGAAGAGCCTGGCGGGGTTGTCCTCATTGTTTGTTTGAGTTTAAAATAGTGCGTGCACACAATCGGCGCCCGAATGACATTCAGAAAGCTTAGATTCAGTCTGCATTGAAGCCTATATTACTCCTCAATATATATTGAGCGTTCCATCGCTGCTATATATCTCCAAGCGGTATTTTATGAGAAGAATAAAGCTCTGGGCACACGAACCTCACCATAATAAAACCATCAATGTGAAATTTATGCAGAAGTCGTTTATTTAGTTCGTGAAACGTCCCCTTAACTGATGTTCTCGAACAGTTTGTACACTTTTGAGGAAGAAACTTGAGGGGTACTCTGGAAGACTGCCTAGCGAACTTAAATCGGGGGTAGGTTTTTATCATAACATTAGAAATAAAATTTCCAGCCCTTCTTAATTGCGGGCACCCTTCCTACGTTCCGAATGGAGTGCATTCAAATCTGCACGTACTGCGCACAATCGACTGCTGCGGTTTTCCTATGAGGATAACAAAAATTAACATCGCAGAAAATAATGTACCAAATTACCCTGACATCATCGTGTGCTTTCAATTTTGTGGGAGCTGCATCAGCATCGTCGGCGCTATCACTTCTGCTACATCAGGTGGCACTGCCGCAATCTGGAAGCCATGTATGTCGTTAAATTTAAGGCATTGGTTTGCGACATTTTTATGTTGGATGCTCATTTTCGTCATGTAGACGTTCATTAATCCTAGTCTCGAACTGAGTTTATTAAGTAATGAATGCTTCCTTCATAGAGCCGAAGGCCGGGAACAATATTTATTAGGTTCTTTGCTCGCTGAACTAAGACAATATATCTTTTTAAGTGCTTATTACGTCGACCTTTGCGTTGCGATTGTATTCGTCTACTGATTTATGCACTACCTTTTTGCGCAAGACATCTCTCTATATAAGTAATTATAAACAGGCATAAAGTGACACTCCGCTCGCTCTCAGGGATTCCGACCAGACTCAGGACCACATGACGACCATACCCGAGGGCTACCCGGTCACCGAGACCGTCCAGGCAGCGGAGGTAGCGCCGACCGCGGCGGCACAGCCGGTCCCCGAAGAGCTGCCGTTTTCCTCGCAGCCGCCGGTGCAGGTTTACCAGGCCATGTCCGGTAAGACTGAGGCTGACTGCGCAAAGGACGCTGTGCTGCGATCGAAAACTAAGCGAACACACGTACGAAGAAGGCACAAGTACAGAACACAGGAGAAGCTCCCTCTACTTGATCTCAGCGATATTAAACTACATGTTCTGGCGCAAGTTCGGCTGGCGCATCGCGCTTCTGGGTGCAGGAAGCCGGGATAACCCATGTGTCCCTCGCTTGGGAAAATGACCAGAGACCCCTCTCAGTTTTCACAAAAGCAGCTGGTTGGATAATAAATATTCCAAGTTATGTATTTGCGTTCTGAATTAGTTGGACAGCGCTCGCCGGAGTTCTCCCCGGCAAAAGCAATTCCAGAATTTTTTCAATGTATTGAATGGGTAGCGTTGAGATTGTACTAAGACTTCTGCTGACTAAGCACACGCTGGGCTGTGCTATGGCGATCATCTCAATTTCAAGATCTGTAAGCGAAGTCATACGAATTGAATTTGTATTTTGCTTCCGAAATATTATTATTCACGGTACAGCTTAGAGGCCTCGTAAGGGCTGAATATATTTAGGGCGGGGTGAGAATTATAAAATATACAGAAACTGAAAAAGAGAAGCAAGGAAAGGTATGCTGTCAAGGGGGCTCGGAAATAATGAAGCATAAAAGTGCAGCACAAAGGAAAGGTTGTGAAAAACAAGTGATGGTACATAAACGTCAAACATGGCGGAAAACGCAGCCTTAAATGCCAAATTGTGCAGAACAAAAAGTAAATAAAAATGGTACAAATAAAAAATAAATATCCCCCTCCCACCCCCCACCCCCCTAAAAAAATACAAGTAACATCCCGACGAAAACGAACCCAGTAAGAAATAAAGGCAAAACATGATTACGGAGCAATAAGGAGGCGATTGTAAGCAATGAACGAAAATATACCAAGGAACAATAATTGAAATAATAAAAACGAAGTACACAATCCCAGATTTTCGTTAACACTGCGCGACGTTCAACTGCGCGGCATGTCACCGCCGTATAAAGGCGGCAAGCGAAGAAACAGGCGAGATTTCGCGCAAGCCCTCAATCCTGGCGTCTGCGTTCTCTTCTACGCTGTTCTTTTCGCTAGGACACCCACACTGCCAGACGATATGTGTCTAAAAAAAACGGTAAAAAGTAGAATACGTGCAGGACTAAGATAAGTCACTGTGACGCGCGTTCTCTTTGTCTTTTGTATTCCTGCAGCTTACGCACGCGAAACGCAGTTATCATAAAAATAGCAACAAGGAGATTTGTCAACATGCGCCAAGTATTGCCTGGAAAGTGAACCATTTGGTTTCCACTAGCCTGCTTTGAAGATAGAACACAATAACGGCGGCATGAATTGCTTTTGTAATTTTCGAGTTGCTAGAAGGCGTAAAATATCGGAATCTTTCAAAGGCGCTTTTCTGTCTTTCTGTTTTCCACTTAAGACCTTTTTTGTTTTGCAAACAGTGTGTTGCATAGCGTGTGTCCTTGTGAAGAGAGCAGCGTAGCAGACGACGCTCGTACTGGAAAGGACTTAGTGTGCTTGCGCGAACTCTACCTATTTCCCCGCTTATCGCCGCCGGTCTCAGTGCGTTAGCAAGCTAAGTTGTTGACGGCTGCGCGATATTAGTTAGTTTTTGAATACGAGGACTCTATTGATTAGGGGGATAGGGAAATTGCGGGGCGCAGTGCGCATAGGCAGAACAATAACGCCCTTCGAATTATTGTCCCGCGCATACGCACTGGTGCCTCATTGTTCACCTATCCCTCTAAACGATAGCGTCTTCCTGTTTTAAAGGTCCCTACTAGCGCGACGGCGTTAGGGGTAGCGTTCAGCGGAGAACCCGGCGTAGGTGACATGGTCGCCGGTGTGTGCAGAAAAGCCGTATTGGTCGAGATGGTCGTGATGTCACATGCAGAGATGTGGAATGTGAAGTGTTTAGAAGTTGAAAGACTGATTGTCGCAACATGACGCAAAAGTCATTAGGACATGTAAGTACACACAGGAAATGAACTGCGCTGAAAAAAAATTGCGGTTATTAGTCGGGAATCGAACCCCTAACGCTTGGGT
This sequence comes from Amblyomma americanum, assembly GCF_052857255.1. NCBI lineage: Eukaryota > Metazoa > Arthropoda > Arachnida > Ixodida > Ixodidae > Amblyomma > Amblyomma americanum. The sequence continues at coordinate 146,930,853 of NC_135498.1, forward strand.
CGCAACTTACTCTACCCCTAGGCCACGCAGGTATGTTCACGCCACTCAGTTAAAGCGGGGCTTTATATTTATTTCACGTAGTCTTTCACATTATGCGGAGACTGTGACCGTGCCCACGTGTGCAAGAGGAGCAGGACGCATTAACGATATCGCGTCATACCCTTGACGACGAAGTTTAAGCGTCCCACAAATATTGAGTACAATCCGTAGGGCTGTGCAAAAGGAAGCCGTGCAAAGGAATACAAAGATAAATAAGTACCTATATCCGAGCAGAGGAGCTCGCGGAGTCGAGATAAGTTTATTTGGTAAGAAAGGTTCGTGTCTTCAGCTGAGAGACTAGTATTTTAAAGATGAAATTCCCATGCACTTACTGTCACATTTTGAATTCGTGGTGTCGAGCTTGAAGTCACAAAATTGCGCCGACGATTCGGGCCGGTTATCTGTGACGCAAACACAGCCGCCTTCGTTTTCGCCGTTTTGACTGTGTTCGTAATTTGCGCGTTTTTATTCAAACAGAACTTCAGAAAAATATATCGAAGCCAAATAATTTCTCACTTTAACACGTTCTGAGTCGTGTTCTTCTTGACAAGTAATGACCCAGCATTTATACCCTATAGTCACAAAATAATCCTAATTTGCATAGAAGAGCACTGTGAGTGGCACGGGAACCTGACCGCATTACGAATTCTCTCTCGTATCGAAACGTTGCTCTTGGCTTAATCTGCATAACCGACTTCCTTGCACGCTAACCTATTACACTATAAACAGGAATATGCCTATGAGGGACTAAAAAGGGGAGTAAACTGTCCTCTATTGCACTCCCTTTCATAAAAAATAGAGTGCGCTAGAGGACAGCCTCTCACCTCTTTAGTCTTTTCTGTTTAGAGTGTAGACATAAACTCGGCTTTAATTGAGGTCAGTCCCATTAAACAAGCCCCTAGGTGATTTGCGGCGAAGAACGCCCGGCTGAATCAGAAGCAGTAAAAATTACTATTCCTGGATGACGTCTTTCTTATTTCCGTGCCGCGTATCGCTGTGTTACGCACTGTACTTTCAACAAACAATTGGCACCACAACCCTTGCAATGATTTCCTATGCAGCGGTCGTTTGAAATGATTTCTTTTATGAGAGGTAAAACTACTTTTATATTTTATGTTTCATTTTCTCAGGATTCTATATATATGACAAGCGTACTTTTCCATAGCGCGATAATATGTTCTGAAACGCGGAACACTTTAGAATACAGAGAATAAAACTTAATTTTGTAGGGGACTCCATTTCCAAGCACGTGTCTACTTTTCAACTTGGCAACGTCATACGTAGTGACAAAAGACTTATGTCCGAGAAATTTTCTCTCAAAATTTCGAAATTGTTTTCGAAGCAATGAAAATGAAACGTCTAATTTTTTTTATTATCCTGTTAAGTGGCGCCCATAGGGAGACATAAGAAACACATGCATTACATTGTTTTCTTTTGAGCAACCTGTTCAGTTCATTAGCGCATGATTTCGTAAGCAGTTTGTGAAGAGAAATAATTGAAAAAAGCAAATTCAACTCCAATGCTTTAAATTCTTCGTAACCGTATCAACTGTGGCGTTTTAAGTAATCAGAGGGCGTAATAAAAAGAAATTTTTCACATAAACCCGGGTTGAGACTTTTGGCTTGCGAAAAAAAAAAAAACAGTAGGACTCCAAAGCTGAATTTAGAACTGCATGTAGTCATTGAAGTACCCAGATCGCCGTGTGGCTAACTTCTTCGAGAAAGTAGTTAAAAAGTTTTGTCCTGCTGATTCAAGAGTTCACAGTATGAAAAGATGACCACGAAACCATAGGGAACGTATAATACGCCCAACTTAGAACTACACTTTCAAATTGGCTTCAAACGGCAGTTCTAACTGGGTTTACAAAAGAATTATCTGATATACTGAGTTGTAAATGGAGCTTCTGTCCTGCGCTTTTCCTCATTCTACATCGCTCTGTGCTTGCTTAGTATAACGAGTCCTAACCAAACTGCCCAATCAACTGGTATGTTCCGCCTCTATATGTAAAGCAGGATTCTTGCTGATTCTTTCTAGTTCACGTTTAATTTTTGCAGGAGAGGCGAAGAATACTCGCATTAACTTCCACTGTACTCACGTACCTGTCGGGTAACTACGTGGTGGACTGCAATCTATTTCAGAAAGATTCGGTTGTTTTCAGCAGCATGCTTGCAAGCTGTTTGCGCCTTTCGAAGCGCCGTCTCGTTGCCATGCGCCAGCGCGAGTGATCGTTCCGTAAATTTCGTGCGCTCCAGTTACGCCATTCCTCCGGAGTTCCTTTAAACTGCGAAGAATGGGGAGAATTGAGGTCTGTTGTTGTGTGCTCGGTCGCGACGCGGTAACATTCGAATCGGCGAGAGCTTGAGCTGCAAAGATGCTGGATGGCCAGTTACGAAACGTGGTTGCCGACGAGGCGTTCGAAGGGCTTCGGTGGACAACGTGCGAATTATTCCAGGCCCAGAACCACCACTGGGGTGGAGGAAGTCGCCTGTCGGGTCCCGCAGGGGCTCTGGTCGGGGGTCTGACAAGGTATCGGGGCAAGAAAGCCCCATCTCTCCTGCTTCTCGGTCCGGCGCTGGCTCCGCAGCCAAGTCGGGCCAAGAGAGTGGGTCCACCCGGTCGAAGGAAACCAGCAGCCGAGACAAGTCTGACCGAAGGTTCGTGGCCACATTTATTTTTTCTTGCCCAATAAATATCTTGAGGACTGGTGTGCACCTTCGAAGGTGGTTCGTTGTATATGCATATCTGAGCATAGTGTCGGCTGGTGGATCCAGACTGTGCTGACGCGTGCAGCATAACAAAACTTAATTGGGCGTGCTTACACCACGTCGTTAGTCTCGTTCCAATCTGCGGCATTATATAGGACGGAAAGCCTCGAACAGGATTGTGGTTGACCGAAAAGCCTGAATCAATGCACGCTTATGAGGGGAAGCTCCCGCAACATAATCGCAGATGCATTTAAAACTAAATTTAACGAAGTGAAGAGCAGGCACCAAATGTTTCTTTAAACACGGAAAGCTGTGAAATCGAATAAGGCGATTTTTGCGCCCTTCGAAACCTAAAATTGTGTTGTAGCAGCACCCAGAAGCTACCGCGGCTGATTAGCTAATATCCGCGCCTGCGCATATGAAAAGTCCGCTCAGGCGGCGTGAATCACTCGTGCATGAAAACGCCAACTGATAAAGCGGATTCCAAGCCAGCTAGGGAAGTGTCGCCGACTGCCGAGTCCGTTATTCCATGCAGCGGCAGAGCTTGGAGCCACGTCAAAACAAAACCAGGGCCGTGACTTGGGTGCCAAGATTTTACTGTTAGCACGCTGCCAATAATCTGAGACATCGTGGGCAAAATAAGAGAGAAATCACCCGCCTTTTTTGTTTGCTAATTTCTTCCCGGGAAAAAACTTGGCTAAATCTGGTTTAGTGGTCGTTTGTGCCGGTATTTCGGCTGATTGAGAACATCGAACCCTACGGGTATGTGGAAAAGAACTCCAGACACAAATCGTCGGGTCTCCACATATATATTTGACGGCACCCGCTCAACCAGACGGGAGCGGGACAGCGTGGCGAGAGCATTTGGTTGAGCAGCCACGAAATAAAATGTTGGCAGGTGTGCTGGGGTGTGTCATCATCTTCTGCGGCCGACCACGCTACAGGTTCTTCCCAGGGACTCAAAATTTGTTCGTTTGGTTTGCAACGTCGCAAAAGCCGGGTTTCGTTAGATAGAGTTTTAAATCTATTTCCGCAACTACATGTGGAAGCTGAATAAACTAGTAAGGCATGTTGCTGGGCTAGTGGTTTAGCATTTTTTGAAGCTTGGAAAAAAATCCACCTTGGCGCAAATAAATTCACACAGACAAAACAAAAGAGGCGCCTATCCGTTGTCTCCTTGTCTCTTTTGTTTTGTCTGTGTGAATTTATTTGCGCCAAGGTGGATTTTTTCCAAGCTTCAAAAAATGAATAAGCCAGTTTTTTTAGCTGTAGGAGTAGTAAGTGCAAACACTCCTGGAAAAAAAGGAATCAGTTTTATGTCATTCATACCTAAGGAAAACACAAACAGTGAAAAAAGGTGACGAAGGCACTCGGCGGCGATTGCTCGCATTCGATAAAATTACTCTGAAAACATTGATTAGAAGATCGCTGGCGTGCTCTCACTGCACCTGAGTTGAGTTTCAGTCAATAATGCTAACACTTGAAGACGGTTGCGGTTTGTCCTCGCGGAAAACAATAAGCGCACCCAAAAGAACGGCTGAGTGCGAACGCTTCAGCAATTCAGAAATGCACTGTTCCGGAAACATAGTCTTTTTGATATCTAAGGCCCACAAATGTTAGAGGCTAAGGACTGCAAATGTGAGCATAAACCACTTCTGCGAGATTTGCTTCAAAAGAAACTCGGTGGTGGGATAATGAAAAGCTTGACAATGCGCCGTTGAGTGCGATTTGCGGACAACTGTTTTTGAATGCGTTACTATGTACAATAGAGAAGTCGGCCGTTGTCAGGAGAGTCCATGGGAGGGGCCATAATAGCTGAGGCTGAGGTAGGAGCTGAGAAACTTTTCAAGCGTCTTTGGCAGAATACATGGTAAACACAGTTCCAGGGCGACCGACATCTAAGAGACTTTGAGGCGGAATGAAGCGCTGTCCTGCTCTGCTGCTTGTCATACTCGCAAGGGTGAAAATCAGTCACGAAACCGTGACTACACCGCCTATTTCTCTCTGCATCCTTTCACTCCCGCATTCATTCCTTACGCGAAGGCGCGCTTCAGGCGACCAGCGAGGGTGGCAAGAAGGGCAGCTTTCCTCTCTTGAAAAAATTGAAAAACCTGTTCGTCCGTTCTTGCGTTAATGAGCCTCGATTGTGTGCAAAGCGAGCTGTCATGATCTTTTCCGTATACACGTTGTGGGCACTGCGAAGCGTCGGGACTCGCAGGTGACGGCGTGAAACACTGAAGCTATTGGCAACCTACACAAAGTTAGCCGTACCGATCGCAGCGCCGATCACAGCGCAGATCACAGCAGACCGAGAGGAGCAAACAATGTTCGGTTGCACCCTTAGTGCGTATCTGCCGCACTTGTTTGCGCTCAGAGGTGTGCGTGCGTGTGTGTGTGTGTGTGTGTGTGTGTGTGTGTGTGTGTGTGTGTGTGTGTGTGTGTGTGTGCGCGTGTGTGTGTGCGCGCGCGCGTGTGTGTGTGTGTGTGTGTGTGTGTGTGTGTGTGCGTGTGTGTGTGTGTGTGTGTGTGTGTGTGTGTGTGTGTGTGTGTGTGTGTGTGTGTGTGTGTGTGTGTGTGTGTGTGTGTGTGTGTGTGTGTGTGTGTGTGGCACCTTAAATGTACAATTGCATCAGCTCACTGGACAGCGTTGAGAGGGGCTAGGCAAGGAAATATGCGCCGAGCACGCGCTTTTAATGATCTATAATTTCGTCTGGCGTTTAAAGGGAGCCAAGCAGCTGATGGCAGCAGGTTTTAGACGCCCAGTGGTACAATTTCAGCACCGGGGGACAGCAGATGGCCTGTATACCTCTGCACGATAGCTGAGCAGGGCTTTCCTTGTGGTTTTGACAGCCGTGTTGTAATTAAGTAGGCGTCACAAGTATGTCCGCTCAAAATTTGTTTCGGCAGACACCATCGCGCGCCGACCAGTGTTGTCGTCTGAAACCGGTGAAGCGAGCAGCGATGGCGAGAGGGAAAGAAGGCACTGAGTGGGTATGGACGAGCACGCTGCGTTAGCATGTTGTCCGAGGCGATCAGCACACCGGTGGACACCGAGGAAGCGTTTTAATTTATTGAGATTGACTTGAGTTTAGGTGCAAATACGCATTGGTGAACAAATTGTTCAAGCATGTGCGCCTGGTTGCCGTCAGTGTCACAGTGTAACCGAGAAACTCTTCAGAACTGATATATGGGGGGCAGATGACAAGCGTTTCTCCATCTCTCTTCCTGCAGCACCACAGGCTCTAGGCAGCGTCCCCCTGTACCTGGTTTCAAGAACCCGGATAAGGATTCGAAGTCCAGGTGATCACGTCTATCTGAATATTAACTCTATAAAATGTTTCCATAAAGTTTACTAGGCCAGAGCATCACTGTACAGATAAACCAGGAAGACGGGATTCTTGACAATATAAACAAAGTGAACAAGGGTCGAGGTGGTGCCTCATTCCCCTAGTCAACGTCTCGAGAAGAGATCTTGTCTTCGTCTGGACAAGACGAAGGTATATCCTCCTGACGATACGTTGGCTAGAGGGCTGAGGCGCCCCCTCGACCGTTGTTAACACATTTATTTTCATCTAGGCTAATGCTGTTAATAGGACAAGCGCTAACTTCTTTTTGCGTCAAGAACGAAAGCCGTATACAGATGTGGAAGTTTTTCCTTTATTCCTACACACGCTGTGTCACCTAAAGTGTTAACCATAAATAAAGACAACAGCATCTATGTAGATTCGACTAGTGCAGCTGTTTACGCGGTCATCTTGACAAGGTCCGAACATTTCTAAACGCGCCAGATTTTCAGTCGTAAACATATATTAGGGAACTGTTCTCTCCATCTTACAGCAAATTTTTTTATGTGAGGTTGTAGATCATGTGGAGAAACACCTGATTTCAATTTTTTCTTGAAAGAGACTTTAGCGTGCTTAATCTTTAAAAAATTATTAAAGCCCGCAGTATTTAAAAATTAATCCGTGATTATGCGTCCCCGCACCGGGATGCTAGCAAGCAAGGCGGACCGATTGAAGCAACACAATTGTACAAACCCCCAAAGACGCGGGTTCGATCCCGGCCCCGGCGGTCGAATTTCGATGGAGGCGAAATTTTAGAGGCCCGTGTACTGTGCGACGTCAATGCACGATAAAGAACCTCAGGTGGTCAAATTTCCGGAGCCCTTCACTACGGCGGCCCTCTTAGCCTGAGCTGCTTTGGGACGTTAAACCTCCATGGACCCATAAACCTAAACAATTGCACAAACCTGCAATGAACACGCAGAGACAGTTCTGCGGTTAGGGTACGCGGTCCTTCAGTTTGTTCGTATCACAATGCTGCAGACAGAGGGGTGAACGTTGGACGGCACGATATATTGCCTCGAATTCTGGTATTAATTGTCTGTTCACGCTCAAAGCCAACGGAACGCGGATTTATCTCTTTGTGACGTGATATGCAACCACACTTATCTCGAATGATCGCAGCCACGCTCAACTGCTTGCGCTTTGTTCCAGTATGTTGAAGTTGCCGTTTCGCCTTTTCCCGATGATTCGTTGCCAGCTCTGAATTGAGAGCGGTCGAGAGCGACAAGCATTATGTTCGACGTCTGCCGAGCATGCTTGTTTCTGTCGCCGCCGCCGAGTCGTATAATTATTTGTGCGCGCAAGACCGGCCAACAAACAGCTTTTTTTAATTTTTCGCTTTCTCCTTGACTTCCGGTCCGCCGTTACCACTACGTGACATTTGGTGGAAATGCTGACCTGCTGTTCTGCTTAGCCCGCCAAGATGGACCCTGGTGCCCAGTCAATGTGCGCTGTGCTTCGCCAGCCTCGTGAGCCCCCGATGTTCAATGGACAACCACACGTAGATGTAGAGGACTCGCTGGAGGTGTTAGACAGTGTGGCTGCGCTGAACGCTTGGGATAGCGAAGCAAAACTTCGGAATGTTTTTTTTTGCATTGGACGGCGCAGCAAGAACGTGGTTTGGAAATGAAAAGCTTTCCCTCACGACCTAGGAGACCAAGAAACAGCTACTATTGACGCTAAGGAGCGTCGTCCGGAAAGAAAGAGCAGATGTTCTGCTCCAGTCACGAATTCAACATCCAAATGAGGCCGTGACTGCGAATGTTGAAGAAATAAAACTTCTTTTTTCACTCGCAGGTCCCATCACGAGCGAAGAAGGTGGGTTTGCTAATGTAGGTTGTTAAGGAGGCTTCTTTCATAGGTATGGTCCTCAGTTCACCGAGGACCATCACAGAATTCAAGACAGAAGAGGCCACCATCGAGAGGATCCTAGATGCCAGAGCTCGGCAATGCAACTGGCAGCTACACATCTATGGCAGCTACCCCAATATAGTGTCAGCGACCAGTGGGAACTTACAGGAAGTCATCCGCGAGGTTGTGCAGGAGGAGCTTCGCCGACTTCTACCTTCCTCACCCCATGCTGCTTTACTAACGAACCTCGTTCGTGAAGTCTATAAGGCCTTGGGCGTCCTTAAGGCAAGAACCTCGACCGCACTGCCACATGCCATGACTTGTGCCGGCACGGTACGTAGCCAAAGACTTCCGGCCAGCCTGCGCCAGGGGCCCTACGTTCTTCCCGAATGACAACAGTAACCCGCCTGTCAGTCCATGTTCCTGCAAGCTTCGCCAAGCAAATAAAAACACCGGAAAACCCCGACCAGCGTCGCCCACTCTGCTTTCACTGCGGTCAGCCCGACCGTATCCTCCGGCACTGTCCATAGAAGCAAATAGGGCTTCGTGGCTTTTCTTTTGACACTCAACGACCACGCCTCGACCAAAGACTTCGAGAGATAGACAACTGCTTCCGTCGAGAGGAATACGCGCCAAGCTGTTGGCCCCGCTCACAGTAGCCACCAATCGCACGCTTCGTATGCCAAGCCGCAGCCACGCAGAGGCCATCCATAGATCCCCCAGACCTCGCAGAAGAAACTAAAGACAGTAACCTTTGGAATGATGTTGCTCACGAGCGAAGCGTCGAATATCCTCCACCGACAGTGCACGAAGACGCCGTCCTCAATACGCCGACACCGCATACAACGATCACCTCAACCACAACGAGACCCGTCTTCTGATTGATACTGCCACCGAGCGAATTCACGACATACCCTAGCTACGTTCACAGCACCCGAAGAAACTAAGACCAGAAATCAAGACCAACTTTTAGTGCGTGGACACGAAGCACCGACCTTGAAGTGGCTGTCGACAGTCGCGCGGTAATTGTGTTAGTGAACGCAAGAAAGTACTGCTCTGTCATCAGTGGCACCGTTTGCAGCTCAGCTTAAGGACGGGACGACCACTTGGAATGGCCTAAAAATCCGCACCGCCGAAGGCCACCTTGTTGCGTCGTCAGGAAACTGCACCGCAAGGCTAGCAGTCAGCGCATATACTTATACCCTGTAACTTTCATAATCCGGCAACAGTGTTCCTGAGCCGTCATCTTACGCATTATTGGCGCCAGCAGGTCTCGAGGATTGCCACCAAGACAGAATCGCTCGCCAGGTGTCTGCGGGGTGCATTTACTGCGCTCGCCTGGTAGTTGCTGCGTAGGACAAGCGGGGAGCAGGGTTCTCCGAAAATCCGTTTAAGGAGTCGCTGTCGCCGGCAACGAAGTGGTTCCGGCTGTCTTCCGATTCTCCCCGACGCCTCCACTGACCCGACTACTCCTGGGTTCACGGGCACATCACCAGCGTGGGAACGGATTGCCACAGTGGCTCATCTGCAGGCTTCGCCGGCCATCGCTGGCAGAACCACTGGGGAATTTCTCCCGACGGGACGCTCCGGATTTGTGCCTTTGCTTCTTCGAAGTTCACCGATCGGCGGAGAGCGGGCCGAACACCTGACGTCTCCTGCCAGCTCGGCGGGGTCCTAGCCGCATACCCCTCTCCCTCGGGCTCAACTTATGCCAGCGGCGTGTCCATGTGTGCGGAGGTGTCTGTTTGTGTGTGATAGTGAAAGTTTTGTCCACACCCACCACGGCGAGGGCGTCCCGTACCTGGGGAATTTAGGGAAGACGCAGTCTATAAAACTGGTCTGTAGATGCAGTTGAAGCAGCTTACTTCGGAACTCAAAGCCTTGTGATTATGTAAAATAAACCAAGTCTTCTTTCTCCACTAACGAACCCTTCACTCAGCGGCACTCCTGTCCAGGTCGGAGCGGGCGTCATATTGACCGAGGTTGTGTCGAGAAGGGACTCCGATCCCCACCTTCAACAGCATATACTTTTTGACTGAGATTCGTTCGGTAATCGGCCTTCAAGCCAAATTCATCACTTTTCGACAGAGGAAGCCCTACCTTCGAAGACAGCACTAGAGTATCCCGTCAGCTTGAGTGTGCTCGATGAAGAAGTGAGCGTTCCACTCCGGTCATGCGTCATCGTGCCGGTGGGTGCTAGGATTTCCGAAAACATCCAGGGCATCATCGAGGGAAACACGCAGTTGCTCTTAGATCGAGAACTGGCCATCACTCGAGGCATCTCCCATTTTCGAAGTGGATGAGCTGATGTGCTGGTGTCAAACTTCAGCGAATAATACTGATACCTCGACAGAGGAACGACAGTAGCCTTCATAGACGAACTATCCGAGGTTCGAGACCACACAGCATGCTTTGACCGATCCGCAGAAGATTTGCCTAACCAATCGAACTCGCCTACCTTCGGCATCAACACAGCTCTACTACGGAGCCGGCAGCAGCAAATCAGCGCTCTTGTACAAAGTTACAGCGAGTGTTACGTCGTCATCGAAGGTGCAACAAACGCCCATTGCCGAACATCGCAGTGTAATCGACAAACACGCCCTAACTCCCCGCAAAACACCGAGTCATCCGGAACCAAGTGGAAGAAATGCTTACTGATGACGTCATCCAGCCATCGAAAGAAAGAAACCTGGGTTGGGTTACGACCTGGGTCTCAAACCAACCCAAGACGCCCAAGTTCCACCCATGGCAACACCATCAATAGCACCTGCCTTGTTACACCAGCACCAATAGCACCAATGTTCCAATAGCACCTGCCTTGTTCCACTCACCTGCTTACTTCGGTGGCTCACTTGCCAAGGTGTAGCCAATCATAACCAGGCGAGAACCTGGGGTGCTAATCAGGTGGCACCACCCCTAACCGCACCGAGCTAAACGGAATGAGCAACAGCGGTTAGGAGGAGCACGTGATTCGTATGATGCTTGCACATCGGCTAAACGAAAGAAGTTGGGGTGGTTCCTTGCTTCTAGTGGGTGATATTAACAAAGACATCCACAAGCATCCCAACTTTGTCAAGGCGTTTGAAGACTACTTTAGCCTAAGACTGGCTAATAACAGTGGCATGCTTACGACGCAGGAGGGGGGGGGGGACATGCATAGACTTAAATCTACAACAAAACCGTGGTGTCCAGCATCAATGCCCTCTCCAACTACTTTACGGACCACAAGACTGCGCTTATAACCTTAGATGAAAACGGATGCACCGAACACAGAGCACATTTCTGAGCACAGTGTCCAATATTTGTCCAAATACCCCCTTATATTTGTCCAATTACCCCAAAACAAAGCCTTTTGCGCCACGGCGCCTCAGAAGTCTCATCATGGAGAGGGGACGGACGCGCTTATCCAAGCCATTTTGTACAGCCACACAAGCCACCGACGAACTACTGCGTATCATCCGCATACCAACGGACTTACGAAGCGTCCGAACAAAACTATCACTGACATGCTCGCTATGCATGTGGACAGTGAACACAAGACCTAGGATGACATACCCCCTTACGTCAGTGTTGCGTACAACACCGCTGTGCGGGAAACTCCGCAGATGACACCGTTTAGGCTCGTCCACGGCAGGGAAGCAACTACCACGCTTGGCGCCATGCTCCCAAACATAACCGAAGAAGAGAACATAAACGTCACTGCCTATCTTCACTACGCAGAAGACGCGCTATGGCTTTCCCAGCTACGGGCAAGGACCACCAGAGCACCGACGCCCAACGCTACAATCTACGCCGACGCCACGCGGAACACAAGCCCGTTGAGCGTTTCTGAGTGTGGATGCCCATTGTGCGCGTCGCACTGGGAGAAAAACTACTGCACCGCTATGTCGGCCCGTACAAGGCTATTCGGTTACTAATTGAACTAATCTATGAAGGAATGGGAGCATCCCAGCGACGCCGTTCAAAACCAGAAGTTATCCATGTCGTCCGTAAAATACCGTATTACGAGCGCTAAAGGACACTGCGTTTCAATTCTTCTCATGTTTATTTTGTACTGTCCCTCTTAACTTTTTTTTTCTGCTGGGGCTCGGGTTTTCTTAAGCTCCTGGTTGACGCTTTTTCGAGCGGTAATGCCGCGAATATTGCATTGCTTGCTTGTTCACGCTCAAAGCCGCCGGCAGGCTATTTTATCAGTTTGTTTGTGATGCTATATACGATTAGACTTATCTCGAATGTTCGCAGCCACGCGCAGGTGCTTCCACTTTGTTCTCTTTTGTTGTAGTTACATTGGTGCCTCATCTTGATAGTTCCTTGCCAGCTTTAAATTGAGCGCGGCCGAGAGTGGCAGGCATTCTGTTCGACGACCGCCCAGCACGCTTACTGATCGCCGCCACCGCGTCATTCAGTTGTTTGTGGGCGCCGGTCTGTCCAATAAACAATTTCTTTTGGAAGCCCTTCTCGCTGTCTTCTTGCGTGCCAGGCTGCCGTCACCGCTACGTGACAATATTTGCCATGATCACGGCCATGCTGCAGCATTATGAATTTAACAAAACTAAGAGCCGACGCATAAGCCAACGGTTTAATCATCCAATATTTGTAGAAACCAAATACAGCGTTGAGATGACCCTTCACTGTTAGCATCCTGGTCACTCGGGTTCCCTCAAGTTGGAAACATATGTTGGCGAACGGGTATGTTGTAGAATTCACCTGCTGAGGTTGCTCCTCAGTCTAGATTAGGAAGAAGAGGTGACACAAAACAGTGGCTCAGTACAAAATGTGACAACGAAGCGGTTACGAATTCCGAATGCTGACGCAGGTCTTCTGAACGTGGGGAAAATATTGCATCAAGATTAAATGGGCTTATTTCAAAAGTACTAGCTTGTGGGAAGCCTGATCGAATGTTTCCGAAAATCTTGAAAAATGCAGTTTTCAAGGGAGCGGTGGTCGAGGATTGGAAGGGCACGTTAGATGGATTTCCTGATTTATAGTGTGGAACTATCTTTGTTACTTTCAAGCGAGTAGGAATTTCACCGATATTAATCTTACTGCATTAACTGTTCTTGCGGTTAAACAGCGCCCCGCTATCGTGTTTTTTTACCAACCACAATCATAGGCTCTGACCGAACAGCGCTACACGATATGCCTTAAATCGTCCACTCTCGCCTGATGCATTTCCGTCCAATTTTATTAATGTTTTTCCGGCTCAAGCGCCATGGCTGCATAGCTAAATATAACCTGAAGTTCTGTAAGATAACGCCGCTTTTTCTTCGAGCAGTTCCGGCGCCGGGACGCTGCCAGGAGGCCTCAGGAAGCAATCGACGGGATCCAAATCAAGGTGACGCTGGAAATTCCTGGCTTTTAGAGGAAGCCTCTACGGCCCATTAAGGCGTTTTAAGCGATAGATTAAGCAGCTCGTCGGCTCACTAAGTTGAGATGCACCGTAACGCTTGGTCTGGCAAAACCTACAGCTGCACCAGAGTTCCCCGCTAAATTTAGCGGACGTGCTGGTGCTTTGTAGCGATGGCTTAGGAGCTCGTTGGCTCGCCGGAGAAAGAGAGAGAGAGCTTTATTTGTCACAGGTGCCGGGAATTAGGGCAGGTGGGTCCTGTGTGGCCCCCAGGGGGGAGGGGGGCGATGTCGTGGGCCCAGGAAATGAGTGCAAGTTGAGTGGTCTACCCAGAAATAGGTTGGAGCGCCGAAAAGAACAACACACAGCAAGTGAGACTTGACAGGCACAACTTTCAACTGTTTTTTTTTATTACCGCAAATGCGAATGAATACAAGGACAACAATCAAGATCGGTAGCAAGAACCACACATGCGCGTGTGGGTTTTACAAAAAAAGTGGATAAAGATAGGTGAGGCACACCGGTATCTCACCCCTGTGTATCTAAAAAAGCAGTATCATTCTTATAAATGGTGATGGATGGGGCACTAACACAATCACTACAGTTGCTTTTAATATAGAAGGCCTCGAACAGTTTACAGGCTGTCTGGTCCTTACTTCTGTTTAAAACTTTCGTTTCTTTCAGCCTTTCTTCACACTTAATCTTTCTTGCGTCTCCGCTGGCTTTACAATGATGCGGCAAATCTGAACCAGTACCATTTTGTAAATCCCTATTATGTTCTGCTCATCGGTCGTTAATACAGCGGCCGGTTTGTCCAATGTATTTCCGCACGTGAAGGAATCTGACAGACGACTGAGTGGCCTTGTCTAGCTTGTTTAGGAGTTGGTCCTAGCTTTCCGCAAAGGCTCGCCAAGATGACGTGCGCAGCAACTAGGCTATACTGTAACACTTGGGAAGTCTACACGGGTGCTGCGACGACGCGGGAGAAGGCTCGCCAAGATGACGTGCGCAGCAACTAGGCTATACTGTAACACTTGGGAAGTCTACACGGGTGCTGCGACGACGCGGGAGAAGGCTCGCCAAGATGACGTGCGCAGCAACTAGGCTATACTGTAACACTTGGGAAGTCTACACGGGTGCTGCGACGACGCGGGAGAAGGCTCGCCAAGATGACGTGCGCAGCAACTAGGCTATACTGTAACACTTGGGAAGTCTACACGGGTGCTGCGACGACGCGGGAGAAGGCTCGCCAAGATGACGTGCGCAGCAACTAGGCTATACTGTAACACTTGGGAAGTCTACACGCGTGCTGCGACGACGCGGGAGTCGGCGTCCTTGAGCCAGATCGGCGCCATTGATGGCAAGCTAAAGTTTCTTGTAGCTCGGAGAGGTAGTGGTCGTAGTTAGCAGCCCAATGAGGGTGCTAGTCTTAAACGAAACCTGTCTTTGCGACATCGCGAAAGAGAGGCATTGATTTCTTTTTGTCCTACATCAGGTGTTGGTCACCACAAGAAATTTTTAGCAACTACTTACGCTCTATGCATTTGAGAGAACTGTAAATCAAGTGTGTTTTTAACACAAATCTTTTTGGCCACCATGTTTTTCCAGAGGCCAGCTAGGTGCTAGAAGATGTTGGCTTGAAGTCACTTTTAGTGTTATGAAATTAATACTTTTATTCGAGATTCTTTTCACGCTTATGTTTTCAGATTATTTTAATTTTATTTGAATCGTATGTCGCATGTCGTTCGTTCTTTGTGGCTTACGTTTGGAGTAAGCATGCCATGTTGTAACCTCCATTTGAAGGAATTCCCTCGAGTGACGTAGTTACCTTGGAAATAAAATATGCGGAATCTGCCGTGGTGCTACGCTGGATGCCGTATGAAGACCAGCGCCTAAAAGAGGTAGCAGTGGCGAGGAAAGAAAGGGTGCTAGGGGAGTAGATTGTTGGCTACAACAAGTAGGCTTCTTTTTGTTTGGTGGCCGTTTCGTAATTTCGATGAATTCTGCTTAGGGAGCATTCAAACTCTACGTTGTTTTAAGGTCGTTACTTGGAGGAAACGCTTAGCATAATGACTTTAGGATCCTGCATAGCTCAAAAGCTGCACCGAAAACTGCACTGCTTGCGTTAATGACGTCTACGAACATGAAAAAAAACCACATGTTTTTGTATGTGTGGCGGAATGTGGCCTAAAGTGTATTGCATTTAGAAGACAAGAGTGGCGTGGCAGCCATTTAGACACTCATACAAAGTTTATTTCATGGATATTTATGCTCAAATGATCAGAAATATGCGAAGAAGCACAATTTCATTTTTTGGTCGTATGTGCGAAGGGACGTCTATATCGAGAGCAAAGATTTGATGCTGTGAGCTTTGTTTATTGTTACGTAGCTACAGTCCTGAGGTTTTTTTTTGATCCAATGATTTCCTCTTCACATCTGGGAATGAAAGTTTAGGACAGAGTCATTGAAGGCAGAGTCACTGAAGGTGCCCACTTGCAGTGATAAAGAAGCCGAAGTTTTCCCTGCTGGCATGAAGGAGAAGACCAGCAGTTCCAAGTCAAGGTGGGTGAAACTGCAAGTTGTGCGCAGTTATGACACTTTTCCACATGTTTTAGTCTTAATTTGTAGTAGATAACAAACAGTTGCCAGCACCCGCGATGGAACCGAATAATTTCCCAGCTGCGTCTGCTGAGTGCTGAGCTTCCCTTAGTGCACATTTTCCTGTTGAGTTCTCAGCTCACTTCCTTTTTTCTTCTTCAGCAGCTTGTTGGTTTGTTATAAATTTCTTTCCTTCATAATTTCTTAGCAACTGGAGTTGCTTAACAACGTATATAAGGAAGTTTTGCAGCTTTGTGTTCTCCGGGCCGTCTCGAAGCCTGTACGCATGATCAAGCGCTAGGCAGCGGCTTTCACAATTCTTTCTTCGCATTCGCTAGCTAGTCCGTATTGTAAGCCTTAATCCGTTGTTCGCATCGTATACACCCTCGTAGTACGAGCTAGCTGTTATGCAACAGAGCTTGTTTTCTGGAAAATAAGCAAGAAAAAACAGTGTAATAATCTAGGTCACTGTCTGGTGGTGTGGTAACGCTTAGTCCTGCTGCAAAAGGCTTAAATGAGATTTTAGATGTCTACGTAATAGACGCTTCAGGCATATCGATGTAACTTGGTTGTTACGGAACGGTTCACTTTGTTTTTATAGTGTAGCTTTTATGGGACAGATCATATAATTCTGTTGCGCGCATGTGTCAAAGGTTGCATAAGTATGAGTTATGAAAGCACAAGTTATCAGCAACGCTTCAGGGTATTTCCACTAGGATGTGCATTCTAACAGGTGCATATACGGTCTCTTGGCAGAACGAACTGAAATTCCGCCTCCATGTTAGAAAACATTAGAATAGTGATTATGTTAACCTTCCACGCATCAAAACTTAGAATACGCATTTGGTGGCGCTCTGTTGCAAGGAATAACCACCCTTCTTGGCACACCAGAGAAAGAGGTCTGTACTGAAGTTTGCTACTTCTCCTTTTTTATTTTAGTTTTGTTCAAATGAACTCCATTTGGTTAGCGGGTGCGAATAGGTTTCTATTGAACAATAAAAATATTTCCGCCGCATCCCCGCCGATATGCGTACATGCTGTGTCTGCTTTCCTGTTTCACGAGATGTCGAAAAATAAACGGTGCTCACCGCTTTCTGTCGAGTGTGGACTGTTTTACTTCTGTGCACTTATGCATGATCCATTGGTTGTATGCTCTGGTTTTGCCCATGTTCACAGTGGGCAGCGCAGTGGCGGCAGTTCACGCCAGGAGGGTCCACCTTCCTTTCCGATCATCGGCGACAGCCCCCGTGCGGCCGGACGGTGAGTGCGAACTGTCCCTCAACGCTCAACGTCCCATCACGTACACCCAAGGATGCAAGTACTACGATTATGGCGGATGACACTGCACAAAGCACGACGATATCAATGTCGCTCACTATGTCTGCCGCAACACCTTTCAAACTGAGTTCGCACTTCTGAATATTATTATTATTGTTTTAAAATTTGCTGGGCGCTTGTCATGTCGCCAATTCAATGACCTAATGTTTGCCCACCAGAGCCAGTGTTACCAGCCAAAGCTAATACGCTTTGGTGCGGACTTGAAGTGCCGTGATGAAGGCTAAGGATTTATTTCTGAATTAGAAGCGTTAACCGAAGACAATTGAGGTTGAACGGCGGCCTAGATATTTAAACGGCCAACAAAAACTGCCATCAAAGTACTGTCAACGCCGTACTGAAACGCGTTTCAGCACATCAATGTGACTTTCATTGAAGGAGGTTCGGTGATTTGGTTCTGACACTTTCTGTCGGGTGCCCACTACGTACACGGAATCCGAATATGTGACAGTGTTACGATGCTCGATCACCTGAAAGACCTCGGACATCGCGTTGGCTCTCTGACGAGGAATGCATGGCGACTTCACCGGATGCATTGCAATTAACGCCGCGTTTAGTTGTAATTGTTTCATCCAAATCGAACGGTTGCGCAGTAGTTATAGTACCTGCTTCAAGGAGCCGTGTGGGCTAAGAACACGAGTGGGCATGCTCGTTGGCACGATCATCCTACTGCGACCTTGACTTTGACAGTGTGACCTTAATTCTACATTTCCTTCAGTGTTTTTTTTAGTAAAATAAGAGGCTGTATAATCGAGACACGCTTTTAAAGATTTTGTTGCTAGTGATGCCATTTTACTTTTTGTTAAAGTGTCTTTTTTTAATTGCGCAAATGTTCCTTCGGCACAAGAGAGTCATATATAAAAATTCACCCCTGTGTCGGCTATAAATGCCAAAAGACTCGGTGTTTGGGCCCATGAATATAAATTCGTGTGTCTGGGGGTCGGCTTTGGTGGTAACCCTGACTGCCGAAATGTCGCTTGCGTGCCACCCAAAGTCCGGGGGAAAGTGGATTAAAATTATTGATTTGTTACACGTACTTTAATTAAATGCTTAGGCATCACAACTGAAAGCGATGCGCATCCGTGTATTCGTTTCCTGAAGCTGGAATTCAGAATGTCTGGAATTCAGCCGCTTCTTTTCGTTTTCTTGCTGTCTCACTTTCTTGACAGAAAGGTCTTCAGTGTAGTCGTTTGGGTTCACCGCGATGTAAGATTACCTGTGACGTCGCTCATGATGTAAATAAGAAATTCTGGTCGTCTAGTTTTTAGCAATTCTCTTTGTGATCGAAGCAACCAGCTTGACAGGTTAGAATACTTACTTAAATTCATGGAGAGCTTGTTAACGGCAATTAAGTCAGCGTGACAAAAGGAAAAAAAAATACAGCGGTTAACGTCGCGTAAGACAAGTGCCAATAAGGCGTTCTACAGACAAATTATAAGCTGCGGGCATCAGCCTCGATGTCCGTTTTTCTTTTACATAGAGCTGATTGTGAGCACGTAGCAATGACCTTGAACCGTCTTTTGTCCTCCCGTGATCACCGAAGTTGAGCGCGTGCACGAAATGAAATCGGCTAGTCCTCTGCGGAGCTTTTCAGGGCAGTCCGTTGGACGAACTCAGTGACTTCGGACATGCACTGTGAGACGTGAAAGGATCAGAGCGAAATTTTTTACCGCAAGATTTGCAGAAATGAATTTTCGCGTTTCCTGCGCAATTTTATTTCGCAATGACGCTTCGATTTTTTCTATTTTTCTCGAGTATGCGACGCTTTCAGTTCCCATTCTCGGCATTTTGAGTCAAACATACCAAGATGAAACTGAAAATGGCACTGAAGAAGAAACTGAAGTTAATTTATTCCGCAAAGGTATAGAAGAAAAAGTTACCACGGCCCACGCTGAATTGAAACTGACACCGGAGTGATGCCAGTAGCTTGGTCCGCTGGCGCGTTAGGACACTGGGTCGTCACCGAACCGTTGAAAGCAGCGTTCTAACAGTTAGGGAGTTCCAACTTCACGAACACTCTAAACACAAATATATCTATATGGGAGTAAAAAGGGATTACGCTCTCTTCTAGCTTACTCCCTTTTATGAAAACGAGTGTAGCAGAGGACAGCTCAATCTCTTTTTACACTTTTCTATTCAGAGTGCAACGTTCCATAAAGCAGTGGACGATTGGAGGACAAGCGCTGTGGGCCAACCTGCTAAAGGCATATGGAAAGCCCGTGCGGTCTATCATGTGCTCACGTATCGTGCCATCGCAATCGTGATCACATCTCTGAAATCTTCGCAGCGACGACGGTTACGATGACCGGTATAACACCTGGGCCATAATTTTCGATGCAGGGGCACACCGCCGCCTCCTGGAGTGAAGGAAAAGTCGGCCTCTTCCAAGCAAAGGTATGCGCGGTCACGGAGCGAGAAATCAGCCTCGATAAAGGGTCGACTTCGCGATGTCTCGAAATTAAGGAGGTACCCCTTGCGCACCTTCGGTTGTTCAGCATATTTGACTGAGAAGTGTTCAGTCTTACCACAGACGCTATTACCTGCAGTCAGTATGCTTATGTTACGCTTGCTTATACTTAATTGGGTAGACTTCCGGGCATCGAAGTGCAATATCGACCGGAAAACGCCGGGCGCAGAACGGTTTCGATGAATTCATAGCAAACGACTGCAGCTCAGTAATCATGCTCGCTTTCCTAAGGCCGCGAACATTAACTTCCAAACAAAACAAAAATCTTTCCGACAAGTGTCAGGATGACCCTCTGGGGCGCCTTGCTCATTTTGCGGTAATGTACACGTTGTTAATAGCAGGCCGGATGCTGGCTGGACTTTGCACCGGTGGTGTTTGTTGGCATCGCCGTATGAAGCTGCGGCGACTACGGTAGCATTGTGCACAATTTCTCAGACTATATCACAGGTGACCGCTCGTAAGTTATCACCATCGGTAGCCATTGAATCGCGGTGAATTGCCGAGAGCACTTGGAGTAGTCTTTCGAATTGGTAGGCTCGCGTCTGCAGGGTGCTCTCGATAGCTGCCGCTTCGGCGGCGAATACAGTCTAAGTAGGTGGTGTGCTGCGTATCAAATGGCGCCTTTTGCTTCTCGCTTGAGGGCTACTTTTTATCTGCCGTGTAACAATCAATGCCCCAGAAACCACCTATTTCTGCCACCTATAGTCGTGGACAAAAATTTGCGGGATGCGAATTTGCAGAAAAAAATTGGCGGTGGTTTAGCTCTGGTTAAAGCTGGAGTGACGCAATATCTACAGCTGGCCGAGTGTAAATTGCTCAGTTGAATCGCTAAGTCAGACTTTCGCCGCTCCGTTTCGCTGGGCGTTCCTCCCTCATCTTCGTCCCACTTGACACGGCGCATGCGCACAGCTGTGGCAGCTCGGTTTCGCCGGCAGCAGCAGCTGCTCCGCACCACGTGATTAGCCACGGCGCCGCGTCGCCTGAAGTTGCTCCGCACCACGTGACCAACCACGTGACAGCGTGGCGGCGCAGCCACGCTGAAGGCTCGAAGTGATACCCTAATGTAGCTATCGCTACAAAATTATTTTAGCGTAGCCTCGCTAGTCAGTAAGATAGTATTCTGCTAGCAGATGGAGAACGCATGTTCCCCCATGCTTTCATGCATTTCATTGACCTCATACGCCTGACCTGGCCACAATGTTTTTTTTTTGCGCGAATACCCATCCCGCATACTTTTGTTCATGACTGTACATGCTGACCATTTTGTTTCAGCTTCGGAGCATAAACTATAGGAGTAGTTCAGCTCTTCGCTCACATATAATGTCCGTAAATGTGTCCAAGCGGTGTATTTTAAATGTGATGTCTACAGAGAAATATTCTGGTTAGCTTACATTTCATAGCCAAGCCGTCCTTCACCAGGAATGTCCATCTCGGTTTATGAACTTCGGAGCATAGAACAGCCTTTACATCTGTCCAGTTCTCCTGGATTATTGCCAGAGGACCCATTGAAGGCAGCAAATTTCCTGCGCTGAAGGAAGGTGATCGGACTGGGATCGGATATAGAGTGACGGTCGATGTCGCAGTGTCCTTGGGAATCGAGTACGTAGGTGTCCGGGGTCACGGGGAAGCTAGTGGAGACGCAGGCTGTGCAGAGGCTTCTTAATGGTATGGTCGGCTTCGGTGGCTTTTCTGGTGTGGCTTCCTTATGCGCGATTTTAGCAACCGCGCTTGCTGCAGTGTATGGCGCGCACTTTCGACAGATGTCATGCTGTGCATGGTGACAACACGGAGACAAAAGTTTGCGTATGGCTGTGACCTGCTTATTCAGGCTTTATTTAAAGAGGGGGGGGGGGGGGGGTCAGAAAGAGTTTGAATCGCTGAAAGGAAAATGTAATGCGCCGGCTGTACCGACAAGTGCACTCTCGAAGATCGCAATGACGGAACTTGTTGGACGCTCGCTATTTAAGCGGAACTTGGAACATGGATGATTTTGTTTGTATATAATTGTAAAACTATCGTACAGCAGAGAGTCACCCGTAAGTTATTACGAATTTCAAATAGAATGTAGCGATGCGAAAACTGCCGTACGAGAAGTATTTCTTTTTGTCTGACAAATAAAAGGATGACGATGCGACGAACTGGCTTCAAAGAAGAAGGCAGGCATTAAAAAAAGATAACAGATCTTGCGGCAATAATAAAGCTGGCTGGAAACGTCTCAGTGCAATGGGCAAGCACAAATATTTGAGAGAAAGAAAAGTGCAGAACTAAGTGTGAGATCATAAATGAGATAAAAGGCAGAATCAACGAACATGCCCTTTTTGTACCTTTCACTTCACGTACGGCTATAGATTCTCAGAGTTCCCAGAAGTAACAAGAAACTAAAGAATACGCGAAACGACTAGAATTCAAGAACCAGAGAGTAAGTGGCACTTATGTGAGCAGAGGCTTGTAAGTCAGCACTTCTGCGCTATACGACTGCGCATTACACGCTGAAAATTGTCAACGAAGACAAAGAAATACGAGTTTTCTTCAATGAGGAAGCACTGCGCAATGCAGGATTCACAATCTGCAACATTGTCGGACCAAAATTTTGAAAATTTGAAAATTGTAACATTCTGCCATGGAAATATTGAATTATTCTGATGTGTAGCGAAATTTTTACCTTAAAATGTTTACATCGATAGCATGGAACACTTAAGACTGCCATAGAAATCCAACGGGGAACGCCTGTGACGATAGCAAAAACTTTAATAGAAAAATATGCAAGACTGCCGTCGGGTGATTTGTGAATATATTGATTGTTATAGTGAAATCTTACATTATATGAAAAAATTGCGTCCATCAAAGGTTTCCTGTTCAAAAATATTTTTTTTCAGAATTGTTGTGTATGCATAGCAGGCAGAACCTGAAAAAGAATATTAAGATCAAAAAAGGCCTTTTGACCAAATAACTGCTGCAGTTAGCACCCGGAATCTCGAGGAAAACTGATTTTCAGGAGTTCCACTGCCTAATTTTTTCACAGCCTTGTTCAAAATTACGTTCGCAAACAAAAAACCGGTGGCTTAGCTCCGGTTAAATCTGGAGTGACGCGATAGCTACAGCTGACCGAGTGGAACTTGGTCACTTGACCAACCACGTGACGAACCACGTGATCAGCCACGGCGCCGCGCCGCCGGCAGCTGCTCTGCACCACGTGACCAACCACGTGACAGCGTGGCGGCGCCGCCACCACCAAGGCGCCGCCATGCTGAAGGCTCGAAATGCTACCGTAATATAGCTGTCGCTACAAAATTTACACAGATTGCTATGTGATGAACTTCCTTAGGGGTGGCGTGTTGTGCAAGCCGCTGTCGAAAATTTCATAACAGAGTATGAAACGCAGACGCGCCCAAGAAAGGGAACAGTGGTAGCCTTGTAGTAGCTTGACCATCGGCCTCGTATGTCGGAGGCGCAGTGTTCGATCCTCCAGTGCCGCCGTGTACGCAGTGGTGTTAAAATGGGCTCAAAATTTCCTGCCTTGGGTGAAATGATTGAAAAAAAATTGGCGGTGGTTTAGCTCTGGTTAAACCTGGAGTGATGCGATAGCTACAGCTGGCCGAGTGGAAGTTGGTCACCTGACGAACCAGGTAATCAGCCACGGCGCCGCGCCGCCGGCAGCTGCTCCGCACCAGGTGACCAACCACGTGACAGAGCGGCGGCGCAGCCACAGGGTGGCGGCGCCGCCACGCTGAAGGCTCGAAATGCTACCGTAATGTAGCTATCGCTACAAAAAAACACTCTGTTTCCAATGACATGTTTATATAAGTTGCGTGCGCTTAATTCCACTATTTTTCGACGCAGCGGCAGTTCAAGCGGCACCGCTGGCGGGACCGGGACTGGAGCTCAAGACGCTTCAGGCTCTGTGAGGGGGACGGGACCGCGCATAGTCCCCGAGTCAGAGGCTGACGTAGCACAGCCGCCGTTCATGGCCGCTGCAGATGAAGCCGAAGTCGTGCCGCAAGGAATGGAGGAAAACCAAGCTATGGCGCCCGCAGTAGCTGCGTGAGCTGCATCTGTCTAGCGTGATGCTGCGTTGGTTTCTCCAATCGGCCTACGTTAATTATTAATGGCCTAACTGTGCGCAGCAGGAATTTATGCAGCAACCACAGTCCTCCGAAAGAGAGGTGAAAGGCTATAAATAAGAAATGGTGCCAGTCAAGCATACTCAATATATCCAGTTTTTATCAGCGCAGATTTGCACGCAACACTCAGATGAATTGGGAAGCACACGCCATAAGAATTAAAGAGAAGTACTTCGTAATCTTCTATTCTCTGGACGCATTAGAGCTTTAACCAGCCAAGCGCAGGAATAGCAGCACATGATTGAACATTCAGAACACACTCAGTAGAACTTCAAACTTAGGTGTGATATGAAGAAAACTAAATAAATTATCAATAGCACCGGGAGGTAGCAACAGTGTATGTAGGGTTGCGATGTAATGGAAGTATTAAGGAAGAAATTACGCATGTCTAGGTGACTTACTGACCACAGGTCCAAAATTTCCAGTAGATTAACGAAAAATTTGTGCACATTTTGCACGCAGTTGAAAGTTATGGGCAGCGTTTGCTGATAATTCCTTAAGAGGAAAGTAGCCAATAGCTGTGTCGTGAACAAGTGCGTTGAACTGCTCAGGCAAACGGAAGGACTTGAATGTGAATTGTGAATAGCGCTGCGAGGTACGTGAAGAAAAATTCAAGGCTAACATTATTGAACAGACTGCAGCAGCGTTGTCCACACACACAAAAAATTTGGTTCAATAAAATCGTAGCAGAAATGAAGAAATAAAGAACCTGGTCGCGGTCGCGTCCTACGCAAAGGAGCATAACAACCGACTGACTCTCAAATTAAACCATTGCATTGCAAGGACCGGAAAACGAGAGCCGGCGCTGGCAGAGCGTCAAGTGGGCAGATGGGACGAAGTTCGTAGAAATAAGGGGCCGCTGTCGGCGCAGGTAAGGCTCAAAGCAGATGGTTAGGAGAGGCCTGCTGTGTATGTAAATGGGCTGATAATTCCGATGGGCATTTTCACGTGCAGACATCTGACAACGCCAAAGCGCTCACTGCAGACGAAGCCGGACTTAGAAATCAGTTTCGTAGAACAGGAACTCATTAGCTATATCGTCATGGACGTCTTGATCCAGACGAAAATACGGCGTGAGACCGCGCGGCTGTACCTGAAACAAAGACTAGGCAGTAGGTGCTTCGTTGAGAGCTGGGTGAGGCGGGTGATGCCAAATGAGTGATGCCTCGCATATGGGTTGAAATCACCGGTGTGTTTAACCGGAATCTCAAAATTGGAAATTTTGCTACCGGGGCGTTCACGTGCCTATGCCGCATCTTTTTCCCCTGGTGTTTAATGGCGCTCTACGCAGCGGTCATTTTACAAATGCACTGCGGAAGCGTCACAAATATATTTCCATGATACCTCCTTAGCGCATCCAATTAAAAATGGCTATGATTTTGATTTGATGGCTAATTTCTGATTCATTGAGATCTGTCGCGTAAAGACGGAGGGGATAAAAAGGGGACCAAGCTAATAGAAAGCTTAGCTTCGTTGAGGTGCTTTAAATTGTCTACGTTGATTGAGATCTCTTTTGTTCTATCGAAATTTGAAGGATTGGTACAAACGCCAGCGCCACTACTTGAGGGTAGCTTGAAGTATTACCTAGAGCGGCGTCTTCTTGCTTGAGCGTATTAGGGGGAGGCTAACGACTGAACGGCACGGGGCTCAGAGCGGCGCACTTAAACCCTGCACCACCCTCCAGGTCCGGGGCGGGTGACGGCCAGGGTCCGCAGTACTCGCCGTACGAGACGGACTCCCGCGTGACCAACCTGCAGTGGCAGGTCCGCTGCATCCAGCTTGTCCTGCTCGGGCTCATCGGTTTCGTGATCTTCACCTTCGTGCTCTGCTACCTAAACGTATTCGGTAGGCCCTGATATGGTCATTACTGCAGAGCGTGCAAGCAGTTGGTTGGCCAGCCTATCAGAGAGGCAGCATTGGTCGCAAGCGAATGCACCCTAGCATGCCTCTTCTGACCTTTTAGGGCTAGCTAAAGCTTTTCTCAATGAGCTTCAGATGGTGCTGATGTCACGGCTGGCACGATGTTCTCTCGTCATGAAGCTGGTATCCGCATAACATTGAGTTCAACCCTTTAACCTTCAAGTTTTTTGAGCAAATGTTACAAAACTTTCTACGTTCTTTATTTGCTCACATTTTTTTCCATATCATCCTGATTCTGAAAATATATCGCTTGCTTGCTTGCTCAATATAATTAACACAGAAATTTGAAACGAAAACCATTTGTTTAGGGAAACTTCATTTCATTCTATGGAGCAGTTATGAGGTGAAGTTCTGAAATGCGCAGTATTTGGTTTACCAGCCGCGCGCTAACAATATTACAGGAAACCGAGGAGGTGCGGGCGGCGTGCTTTGAGCTTTCACGCGTTGCCACGCACGAGCAGTACCTAGTGCGTCGGTCTCGTTGTTGTCGGTGTCCGTCGTGTATTCAACGGTCATGGCAGACTCACTGTGGGAGACAAACTCGATATTAGGCTTTCGACGCGAAACCCAGTGTCTGTGGGACCATAATTCCCCATTGGGCGAGAGGTTCGTGACGTCGCAATCACATCACCTCGAGTGGGTAATTCAGACACCCCACATCTATTACAGATTACAACAATTACGACGTCACCACACACTTGCTATTGCACTCAAAACAAAAATCGTCGAGCTGAGGCTCGAACCGCTGCAACTTGGATCATGAGCATAGCGCGCTGCCTGTGGACCACTAAGGAACGTTTGTTTGATTTGGTGCGAGGGAGCCCTTGTGTCTGTTATGACAAATGAAATAAACAATAAAAATAAGTACTAAATAAAGTAACGCAAAGAAGAGTGTACGTGTCTGCGAAGTGATATGCAAAGGAGACCCCAGGCCTCTGACGTAACCCATAACGCTTTCGCGTCATACACTTAATGCGGAGCTTACGTGTCCCCGCGAATATTTCACAATCGTGGTTATTTGAACTGCTGCAAGAAACTGGTCGCTTCCGAGAAATATGCGCGCCACCGGCACCATTAAAACGTGCTGAAAATTTTGAGTCCCCGTCGCTAGGGAAGTGGAGCTTGAATGGACGAAACCGCAATTTGTTTTTTTATCGAATTCTAGTATCTTGTACGGTTAAACACAGAAACCGAATTACGGTCTTACGTCGGCTTCGGCAGTGCATGGAAAACAGCTTCAGGCTCGACGAATGCGACTCGCCATTGGAGACGTAGGTACAACGTCCCATGAAGAGTACAACTCGGGTATAGGAGATGAAGGTTTAAGTTTCGCGACGCATTCGGACAACCGTCTGTGCCATTGCTGCTTTCGATTTCGTAGTCCTTCGCCATTGCTTGCACGTGTGTGTGCGTGCAAGTTTATTTAAACCTCGAGCTGATGTGGACGTAGTTAGTGTAAACGCGCAATGGTGGAACCAGCGAAACGGACGCAGGACAAGAGCAAGTAGGCACACATACAACACCGCTGGTATCATCTGTCTTGTCATAATCAAATGTAGCTTTTTGTAATATATTCACTGTAGCTGCTGGTAAAATGGGAAATAGTCAAATCAGCTCAACTGAAATTTGCGGCCTTAGGGGTCTGTTTCGGTCAAAGTAAATAGTTAGCCACTAGGCAGTTCTTTTAAGTTGAGAATATCGAATACAATCGTGCAAATATTGGTCTAATTTGGCTTGTCCGCAGTTAGTGGTGGCGACTTTTTGCGCTAATTTGAGATATCCAAGAAACGCTATCCCCTGCTTTTCTATTGCCTTTTCTAGAGAGTTTTCTGTAATCTGTGTTTTTCTCGTTTTTGCAGGTTGCCGGAATCCTCCGTCGTTCCCAAACATTTATATGATCAACGAGACAACAAACTGTATCTCAGATGGCTGCAAGGACTTCGGTGAGCACGGCTTAATGTTTCATGACAAAGTGCTGAATGCAGTGTACTGTGCCAAAAGCGTGTGGCAGAAAGAAGATCCTTTAAATTCTTAAGGTAAAATTCTTCTTGTTACATAGAGCTTGTCATTAGCCACAAAATATACGAGTGACACGCACTGTACACGCTACAGCAAGCGCATCCTCGCCTGCATGTCCCCCACATATCTAGGAGTGGAATTAGGCGGGCTAGTAGGTTCAGAACACACATAAATAACAGCGCGACAGGCGGTACACTAAGGAAGAGACACAAACAGGACCGCAAATATTATTTGAAGCTCATGTCATTCATAAACCAGGAGTGACGTGCGTCAGCACACAACCTATCACCTTTAAAAGAGAAGAGATCAGTTTTCTTTATTGCTAGCAACAGAGATAATCTTGGTGTTTGGTATTGAAGTCTTTATGTTTTTATGCTGTGGGCGTGGCCCGGGGGTATATATTGAAGTCGCGGCAATAAAATTTCTTTCAAATGCTAATTAGAGCTCGTGTTTTTGTATCGTCCTTATTGTCCCGTCTGTCGCGCTATTATATGTCCCATATATCTGTTTGTGCGGCAGTAATCCAGTGGTGGGAACGGGTGAAAGGTACAAATTAGGCAAGTCGATTAAGGAAAGATCCGAATGGTTATTGTCAGGGGTAGTCTTAAAATACCTCTGCGCAGAGATTAAAGAAGAGGAAAATCAAACCAATCTCTCGCTTTATTAAGTAAGCTGGGTGGAGGTGTGAAGCAAGTAACACGACGCTGTTCGGACAGTCATTAGCGTACCGGCAGAGAGAATTGTGACAATTGTTTTCACATGAAGAAATAGCTTCGGAATGCCAAAAGACTAAATAACTTAGCTACGGTGCCTCCAGCGCAGCTATCTCCGTTTCGAGTGCTGAAACAACCATTGGGGAATTGTGGTGCCAGAAGGCATTCGTGGAACACTTAGAGAGTGATGTAATTGAAAGCGATGGCTGAACTGATTTCTGCTTTTCTTTTGTAGCGCATTACTGGTTGCAGCATGCTACCGAGAGATGACTCGCGTTTAGCCGACGCGGTGGCTGAGTGGTTATGGCGCTCGGCTGCTGGCCCGAAAGACGCGGGTTCGATCCCGGCCGCGGCGGTCGAATTTCAATGAAGGCGAAATTCTAGAGGCCCGTGTACTGTGCGATATCAGTGCACGTTAAAGAACTCCAGGTGGTCTAAATTTCCGCAGCCCTTCACTACGGCGTCTCTCGTAGCCTGAGTCGCTTTGGGACGTTATACCCCCATAAATCAAACCAAACCATATACCAAACCAGATGACTCGCGTTTATTAGAGGCGCAACTATGGGGCTTCGATCAGAAAGATCTTGTTGTAATGCACAGAAATATGTGATTGTTCTCAAAGCTCTGCCAACAGCAGTGTTGATTTCTTTTAATGCTTGAAATTTCCGCATTGTGTAAAAATCAAAATTTAAATTCATTTTAGGGTCCACAAGTCGAACCCAAGCGGCACGCTACGTTCTTTCCGTGGTCATCGTGTGAGCCGTAAAAGCAGTCGCGCTGTACCGCGGAAAAGCATGGAGTGCTAATCTCCGAAAGTAAAACCAATTCTTCCTCTTCTTCTTCTTAAAACTTGGCACATACCCACATGGGGGGATAAGCCAAAGTGTAGTGGCATAAACAAGGAAATTTTCATAGGAGATTACGACAAAATTTCAGCACGAAGCGTGAATTTTGAATTATGTATCAATAAAAACGACAGATGAACATTCAAACTAAAGTAACAGGCAGCATTTTTGTGAAAATAGAAGAGCTCGAAGAATTTAAAAGAATTATCAAAGGAACCTATCAGCTGCAATTATGTAACCATGGAGAATCCTCAAATCGAACCCAGTGCAAATCCTTGGGCGCTCGCACCGAACGATGACAACAATGGTAGAGATAACGGGAGCCCTAACCTGGAGAGAGGGACCTCCAGATAAATCTTTCTCTGAAGTGCGAACATTGTACGGTAGAGGAGAAAATGGTCTACAGATTCAACTTCCCTGCATGTGTCACATAGGTTTGTCGGTGTCGACCTACACCTGCGTAAATATAAATTCAAACTGGTAATCCTGCACCGCACACGTGTCATTGTTACCTCACAGACTGGTTTTACACAAACAGACGTTCGAATTATATGCTAAGTGGTGATAATCACTGGTATTTAGTAAGAAATCACGTAACCTGGCTGATATGTGTTGGAACCGCTGAAACCTGGAAATCGCCAGCAGGCTGAAATTCGGGACGGCATGTGTCACTGACCCGTCAAGAGCCGACCTTGCTAAGTAATCAGCCACCTCATTTGAATGAATACCTGCATGACCAGTGACCCAGACATAACGGGCCTACTTCAAAGTGCATGGGAGAAAAAATCGCAGGAAATGGGTCAAAAAAGTTTTTCGTGAAGTTTCAAGGGAGAACAAAACTGACAAACAATTTGTGCAGGGCCAT
The DNA here is from genome assembly GCF_052857255.1 of Amblyomma americanum. NCBI lineage: Eukaryota > Metazoa > Arthropoda > Arachnida > Ixodida > Ixodidae > Amblyomma > Amblyomma americanum. Next base: position 146,961,022 of record NC_135498.1, read on the forward strand.
TCTAAAAACCAAAAATTCCGCAAAGAATATAGGATTATAATCTGGCATGCGGAAAGAAAAGCTCCATGCGAAATCTTGCGAAAAGATGCCATCTGCAGCTTTTTAGCAGCAGATAGAGGCATCGGTAGAAAGCACCGTATGATGGGGGTATTCCTCTATGTGATCAGAGAGAAGACCGTTTAAAATGTTTGCGGACATGTGTTCCGCATGAGATGGGAAGATATGGTCGAAATGGAATTCTACTGCTCCCGGTGTGTCATCAACCCACTGAAAAGAACTGAGATCAACACCAATCGGTGTTAAAAGGTTCTGGTTTACGAAATTTGGGGCATTTGATACTGTCGCCAATGATGACAAAAGAATAAGGCCGGCTCAGACACAAAAATAGGAGTACTGACATCATTCACCGATTCCAACGACCTCAGGAAAGTTCTCACCGCGAGTATTTGAAAGCAGAAATTTAGATTAGGGATACGGGCTTCCAGATAAAGCAGGGAGTTTGAAACTGATTTTGGGAGACCAAGGCAGAGGCGTAGAGCGCGCCTTTCTAGTAAGATTAAGGGTTGAGTCGTGTAGTTTTCGCTACCAGAGAAGAAAATGCAACCAAATTTAAGCATAGGTCTTCCATTGGCTTTGTATAATAATAATAATGTGTCACGGCACATCCCAAACTTTTTATTGCCAACTCATGCAAGTCGGCCTAGAGCGCGTTCTTCTTTAAACACATTGGTCTTTATATGAAATCTCCAATCTAATGCTGGGTGATAAGTAACACCTAGATATTTAACTGATTCCACTTATGGAATCTGGTTAGAGTGATGGACTATTGATATATGCAAAGGCGTGTCTGGAGGAAATACCGAAACGCCGTATTTGTCAACAATCAGGGAAAAATTAATACCATGCAACCATACCTCAAGAACATCAAAATATCCCTGCAGAGTCTGGTAAAAGAAATGGATATCCCTGGCCGAGGAAAAAAAAGCCATGTCATCTGCATGCACAAAGACTGTTATATCAGGACGAATAGGGATGCCACTGACCAAAATATTAAAAACCAGCAGGTATAGCACCGATCCTTGCGGTACACCTCTTGACTGATATTCTGTTTTAGAGCATTGGGTTCCCACTGTGCAGCAAAAGTATCTGTACTTAAGAATTCAGATATCCGCGTGAATATGTTGGTTGTAGGATGTAACTGACACGCTGGCAGCGGGCGTGGAGGCTAGCCCTCGAGCAGACAAGCCCGTGTCCTCCCACTTTCTATCCTTCCATCATCCACAGAAGAATAAGAACAAGAGTCACCATAGCTCAAACTACCCTTCTGCATAGCGAGAGCCGGATTCTGCTCTCTACATCCAAATGCGCGGACAATATAGCGCGTCAGCGACAAAAGCCAATCTGTGCTGAGCTGAGACCATTGACGTCATGAGCATGTTTTTTGAGGCGACTGTGTACTATTGTTTCTATTAATCGGACTAAATTTGCAATTGGCCGAATGTTATCTAAGACGTATCCTTTCTCTGCATCTTTCATCAATAAAATAATTTTCGGTGTTTTCCAATTACTTGGAATCCATGCATTTACCAACGAAGCACTGATCATATCTGAGAGGTCGGTTCTAAATTCTGGGCTAAAATTTTAATCATACCAACAGTGACACCATCTTGTCCAGCAGCTGCAGGATGCAAAATTGCCAGGACTGAGAGAAGCTCTGATGCCTCAACCTCTGTATAATTCGAATAGGGTTATATTGTGCACAAAGCGACGTTTCTCTGCGTTTGGAAACGTAACGTCAATCCTTGAGAAATACGCTCCAGGGTTTCCTGAGCCTTTTGTGGTTACGTTCCATGAATCTATAGTCTTCCGATTACGAGGATTTGAAAGATAAGTTTAAATTTTGGTTATGCTCCTCCTTGGCTTTTGGCATTGTTCTTTTGAAAGATGCAGAGAAGAATTTGGAATTTAACCAATCAGCTGGACTCTGATTGCACGATAGCCTCTTCCAGGCCTCTTTTCTGCAACGATAGGCCTTCTCGCATTCTCATGTCCACCAAGGCGACGACTGTTTATTAGAGACTGCCGCGGCACAGTGAATATTGAGTGGTCTACTGCATTTTGCAAAAATGAAACCATCTGCTGAGCTCTGTCTTCCCGGCTTGTACTAACTATAGAGGCAAGTGAGGTGGACATCAGATTTTTATAAATATTGTGGTTGACAAATTTATGGGGTACACAACTAGTTTTCAGCGGAGATAACCGGATTGTGAAAGTTATAGGAAAGTGGTCACTAGATGTACCCGAATCCTCTGTCTACCAATCAGTCACCTCTAGCCTACCTGCTGATAATGTTAAGTCATTGGCTGAGCAAACGACCCCTCGCATAAAGGCTATTTCTCTAAAATTGCCGCAGCGTACAGCATTTGCAGACAGCCACGACCAGTGAAGCTGGCCGCAGGAATCAGTACGACTTCCCCAGTCCCTATGGTGAGAATTGAAATTCCCTGCGAAGACTACACCACAGTCAGGGAGAAGAATTTTCTTGAAGTTAAATGCCTGATGACATGTATGTTTAGACAGCATGGTTACCAATCCACCTCCCATGCCAACATTTCGATCTGAACTCGAAAGGTCCTCATTGTAAATGATTTATACGGTGACAACCATGTTTCTTGTAAACGCACCATATCGGGTTCAGGTTTTTAAATAAGTAGTTCTAGGTCAGGAAGAGGAAAGAATGCGGAGCGGCAATTACATTGTACCACTTTGATACCTGCCATGAATACTGACCAATTGAATAGGCAGAAACCGCCTCTATAAAAATATAAACATGGGGAAGAAGTTTGGGTGGTTCTTTTTTAGCTTTCATCTGTGGAGAACTAGAATTAGATGGTGACGAGGAAGCACGGCGCTTCTGCGTTGGGGACGACATTTCGACATCTGGTCTGCAGATGTCAGTGCGACATGCACTGCTGGGAACATAGATGTTAGGTGGGACCTGGGGAGCATCAGGAGGTGATGTTGAGCGGCTAGCACTAGCTGCACAAGCTGAAACAAATGCAGACGTTGCTGACGGAATGGATGTTGATGGTAACACAGATTGAACTTCAACAAACTGAGCCAACGCCTCAGAAAAAGTGTTTGCCATTCGGTCTAACACATTATTAAGGGATTTTTCTACTGTGGTCACAATTGAGGCAGTAAAGTTGGACTCAATGTTACCAACAGTAGCGTGCACACGACTGGCATATGAATCTTTTTTTTGCTGTTAAGAACAGCGCAAGCATCCACTCTTGAGCACCGCTTCTCTTTGATAATATCCAACAAGCTACGCTCGTCACTACGTTTTGCGCAATCGGCATCATCAGCTGAGTGGATGTTCCTGCAGAGGCAACAATGAGGCTGCTCTGAGGTGCAGTTATCAGCAGAATAGCCTGCTCCACATAAACGGCAGCGGGTGTCCGACTTGCAAGCTTTGCCGCTATGCCCGAGCCGCCAGCAGTTGGTGCATTGAAGAGGGCGGGGCTCCAGAGTGCCCACACGGTATACAGTCGGGCACATTTTTTAGTTCAGCAGAGCAGGAAGAGCCAGCAAAAGTTGTTATTACAGACTCAGTAGCAACACGCGAGCCGTTTACCTCTCTACTGCAGCGGTAGACTTGAAGGACCCAAACTCCTGCATCCTGAAATTCTTCTAGAGTTTCTTGCGGGCAAGAGCTGGGTAGACACCACGTACAATACCCTTGACGCATGCAAGCTGTTCGGGAATGAATGCTTTAACCGGCAGTGAGCTTAAAATTTTGCACTGAAGCAAGTCTGCAACACAAGCGAGGTCAGAGGACTTGCACACAATGCCTCTACGGCCAAATGGGCGCATTTCAGAGATCTGCAGATAGTGGGTTGGGAATGATCTTAGCTTCTGTTGAATTAGTTTGGGGGGTTTTCATTTTGATCGCACCCTCACCGATTGGGATGAGAGCCACGGAAATTGCATCAATGCCATTTTTTGGAAGGACTCAAGCGGCAGGCTTTGGGCTGACAAGCTGGCAAACCAAGCTGCCGACCCTCCACCTGGGGAGGTCAATATCTCTCAGAAAAACGCATTCTCACGTTCACAAGTCTTAACCTACGCCTTGGCCAAAACCCACCACGTAGTAAGGGCTCACCAATGATGAGCAAGCCGGAACCACCAGGAAAAGCAGAGAACAGCAGCCAGCAAGGAGACGTCAGCGAACCAGCTTTCACCACCGTCCCTGCTTGTGTGCTCGTGCTCGTGCTTGTGTGCTCGTCTTTTTTAGCGCTGCGGAACTTTTCCTTTATTCTCCGAAACTTCCTTCGTAGCATCATTTTAGTTTGGTTCTGTGCGCAGTGTCTCGCTTCTCGGACACAGTGCTGCCCATGGTGGACCCTTGCGAAGACTTTTATGAACACGTCTGTGGCGGCTGGCTCCTGCGTACGCACGTGCCACTGGACTCCTTCGCCGTGAACGTCTTCTCCGAGGCGCAGGCGGCTCTCACCGAGGACGTCATGGGTAAATGCCGCGGCCCATGAGCCATGCGTACTGCAGGGCCCGTCACTGCGGTGGTCTAGCGGGAGCTGGAGCCGTATTCATACGGTGGATCATTCGTGCCTCTAGGCAACACAATTGCGTGCAAAGCGTGACAATGTCTGGTGACCTCAGAAGAACGTTCGAAATTTGCCCTTCATTAACCAACCCGACTCGGAAATTAGCGGTGGTAGGTCACGAAGACCACAGATTGCTTTACGAGGAGATATTGTAAGCGGAGGTGACTGTTAACCATTCCATTACGATGAGAGTCATCGCAACGAGTTTTGCGGAAAATATTTTAGTGTTAATTTCGCACAATGTGGTGGTTCGTTCGTGCATGTGTTGTTTCACTATAAGAAAGCAGCAGAATTACGTATTTACGTATTTCCGCGCATCAGATACTTTAGATCACAGCACAGTTCATTGTGCTAACGAAGAAATACAAAAGTAAAAGCATTTTTCGTGTTACTTGAAATGGCAAATGCTGCGCTGCTCAGGAGGACACTTGCGCAACATGTAATTTTGTTATTTGGCTTCGTTCAGTGCAATACTTTCTCTACAAATTTACTTGAATCCTGTAACTAAATTTCGCTTTGAAAACTTTCGAAAGCGCTGCGACAGGGGACGCAAAGAGAAAGACACGGAGGACAAGCGCTACTATCAACCGAAGTTTATTTGAAAAAACGCAAGGTTAAATAGCTCACAAAAGGCAGCCAGCAGCGCATACGCCTACCCCCAAAATGACAAAACGAATCACTGTGCTGAACCAAGATACCGAATTTCACAATCATGGATTACAACAGATGGTGTACTGACGCACATCAAAGCAGGTCCAGAGGCTAAAGTCATCAGGTTTCCCTAAAGACGTGATTGCACTACCCTGCATTGAACTCCTGAAAAAGCTTAAGTCATTCGGAAAACCCGATCCACCAAAGCCTCCCAGTAATGAGAAAAGAAAGTGGGTAGTAATTTCGTATGTTCACAGATTATCCCACCGATTAAAACAAGTAGGCACTAGATATGGTTTAAGGGTGCTGTTTTCAGCTGCCCAAAAACTTAGAAAAATCTGTGCTATGGTCGATAGAAGAGCCAGATCAGAAAAACAAGTCAAGAGAAAGTAAAAAACAGTGCAATTTAAAACATGAGTTGCTGTTTGCACCTTGTGCCGAGGGAGTGGTATATGATGTACCGTTCACATGCGCCAAGAGTTATATGGGCCAAACAGGTAAATGTGCAAACACATAGCTACGCCAACATAATTCGTCTTTAAAGGGGGCTCCTACCTGTAATTTGGCCCTGCCTTACAAAGACTGCAAACTTAACAATTCTAGCTCGTTGGACAAAAATGCATGTGTACCTCTGTTCAATAGAACAAACATTCTGTATAGGCATTCCAATCAGCTAACAAGGGATCTGAGGCATATCATATTCACAAAAACTCCGACATGTGCGTCAGCACACCATCTGTTGTAATCCATGATTGTGAAATTCGGTATCTTAGTTCAACACAGTGATTCGGTTTTTTTTCCATTTTGGGGGTAGGCGCATGCGCTGTTGGCTGCCTTGTGCGAGCTATTTAACCTTGTGTTTTTTTCCAATAAACTTCAGTTGATAGTAGTCCTTGTCCTTCGTGTCTTTCTCTTTGTGTCCCCTGTCGCAGCGCTTTCAAAAGTTTTCAAAGATGTACCAACTAGCTCAATTGTCCGTTTTACTCCAATTTAAATTTATCTTGCATTAATGATGCTATTAAACATCGACATGAATGCCCCATTTTAACAAAAGACTTAGTGTTCGTGCAAAGACGAGTAAATAGTTGTTTGGTACAAGAACTGATTGCTGCTTAGTATATATAGGGAAGCCAGGACTTTTTCAATACAAGAACCTAACAATAAAACAACAAAATATAGATGTGAGAAAGACATTAGGAGATTTTATGCGGGCAATATATAGAAGAACATTACTTTTTGAAAGCGGTGAATGAGGCCACGCTGCTGCTAAGTGTTTCATGGGTGAAAATCGTCTTTTGTGCAAAGAACCCTCTATCTGTCTGTTATTCTTGATATTCTCTGGAAATATATGCTTAGTAGCTAACCAACCATCCTGTTTTCCTTTCTCTCCGCTTATTCTTCTCTGAACTTTAACTTCTTAAGCACATTTCAGGCAGAAGATGCTTCGGTCAACCATTTTATTAAGGGGCTGAATACAACTTATTTTAGTTCCATGTTTTGATATCTGTAATGACGCATATGACATTAGCATACACAGACCGCGACGTGGTATTTGCTCGGGAGCATTAATTTCGTTAAAACTGAATTTCTTGACCCGCCACGGTGGCTGAGTGGTTATGGCGCTCGGCTGCTGACCCGAAAGACACGGGTTCGATCCCGGCCGCGGCGGGCGAATTTCGATGGAGGCGAAATTCTAGAGGCCCGTGTACTGTGCGATATCAGTGCACGTTAAAGAACCCCAGGTGGTCGAAATTTCCGGAGCCCTTCACTGCGGCGTCTCTCAAAGCCTGAGTTGCTTTGGGACGTTAAACCCCTATAAACCAAACCAAACTGAATTTCTTCTGTGATTCTCTTTTGGTTTCGGTTTCATCGACCGGATGATGGCGTTGTTGTGTAAAAATGGTCACAGGAGGCAGGAAAAGAACTTTAATACAAGCGCTAATATGTTGATTTTGTTATTCCAGCTTGTGAAGCATGTCGGCTTAAGCATTTGTAGCTAATTAAAACAACGCATCAGCGATTATGTAGAGATTTGTCATGTATTATCTGACCTAATCCGCCTTTACACGTCAGAGCCATCTTTTGCTTGTGCAACCGAAACCGAATCAGCTTAAAGAGGAAATTTATTTGCAAAATATTTGGCGGCAATAGGGAAATATGACATGGTCATTCATGTGTGCCAGTGTCTAAAACATCATTTCAAACAAGAATACACGCAATTAAAAATTTGATCTCTATAGAAATTTAAAGCAACGACGAGTAAAATATTCCGTCATTAGCTGAAGGCGATGACTGCGGATGCTTCACAATGAATGTAATAGTTACCGACACTATGGAATGAGTATATATATCTTGGACCAATTGATGTACCACGAGCTTTTTCGCCAGTGTATCAGCACCAGAGAGCAGATGAAGGGTGTTGGGCGATCATGATAATGAAACCGAGGGCATCGGGTTATGTATTTTGCTTTTTCCAGACAAACTGAACCACACCATCGTGTCCTACAGAGGCCAGACTGCCTTGCAGAAAGCTGCAGCGTTTTACTTGGGCTGCATAAACATAGGCAAGTTTGTCGCACAATGTTTCCGGAGCATGGCGTCATCGTGCGATGTTACATGGGGCAAAATACGCGTGGGATATAGCTAATGGCTATAACACAATGATAGTGGCATAAGGAGGCTCCAGCTATAGGTGGAGGAAGTCAAAGACTTGGTGTATAAATATTAGGTGGTTTTTAGCACCGCCTGCAGTCTGAACGGGGCAAATGAAAAGGACGAATGCTACGCCGTGTAGATATTAAACTAAAAAAAATGATGATTTCTAGTCTTTCAGATTTTTTGAGCGATTCTAATACTTATTTCGCATGCCCAAAAGGAATGATTGCGCTGCTACGATTTTCATCAGCAGCAATACTAGATAGGCTGCAGCGTTCTCTTCAGTCAAGGTAAGAAAGTTCGAAGAGAGACGCAAAAGCCGTGGTGCGTTGGCGACTCCGTAAGGAGCGAAATGGTCAGGGTGCATAAGGTTTGCCGATGGGTGTTTCAAGACAGGCCGACTTCACTCTGTGCTGCAAAAGAACTGCTAAAACCTGTGCGATTTCGCGAATTTTATCCCCTTCAAAGATGCAGTTATCCTGATCATTGCAGTTTTCAGTGTAAAATGCAGTTGGTGTACTGGGCTGAGCGACCTGAAATCGTCATTTTTTGTTTCGCCAATAAAGACTTTCTGCACCGCTGAAACCTCTGTGCTGAACTTATGAGTGGTCATGAGCTATGATATATGAACGAACAGATGGGTTATCAAAGAGCAGGTGTATATGCGGCACTGGCAGCGGTAAGAAAATGGTGGCTTTATAAAATATTCCAGTAGCAAGCCAGAGTTTGTTCATTTAGCTACCTTAAGTTTTGTCAGGATATTAAACACTGGAGGAGACGCATCAAGCGCGCAAAGAATCAGTTTTGGTTTGATTGTCGATTTAAGGGGGTAGTCCTCACGTACTTTATTTCTGTAACCGTTCTGTAAAGGTTTCTGTTATTGTCTTCTGTGAAATTTCATACAGGCACTTGTAAGCGCCACTGTATCCCAGGAGAAGCATTTACATGAAAAAAAGCCCTCAATAAATGGTGGTCGGTGCCACGAGGTGCCCCATATATAAACACCTCCTTCAGACTTGTCGTCACTCTGCCACAGAAAGATATTTCTTTATTTCATTGTGCAATGCTTTAAAAAAATACACTTGACATCCGAAGAAGACCATTAGTCAAAAGCACATTTCCCTTGCTCGCACAGCCTAGGAGGAACGGTTTGCACTGTGTTCCATTGTATATATATACGACATGCGGTCGAAAAGGTGTAGATGGCGGCTGTGCACGTGGCACCACCAACTGTGCAGAGCGCGAACAGCTCTCTGAAAAGTATCTAGAGGAAAGAAATATTGTACCGCCCGTAGCAAAATCTTGACTGCTGTGTCATTTCTCTACGTCATTGTACTGCGTTCTCATTGTTCTGAAAGACAATAGAATTGCCTGCAAAAATAAGCACCGGATGAAAACGAAACTCAAATTACATCCGCTGATGTATTAGCCTGTCCAACATTCAATCGCAATCAAGAGGCAGTTGTTTTACACTTGTGGAATCCGTGCATGCAGCATTTTGGTTTGGGAAGTGTGGTACGGGGATTGCCGTGCATTACGGGGAAAGAAATTTCTTTGTCAGTCCCTATTGTCCCAGCAACCGCACGCTCCCTTTATTTCTTCCATTAATTACCATAAATGTTCACTTGAAGTGTTACATAAAAGAAGGAGATAATTGTGTTATCAAGGCTAAATACAAGTTGGCCCGGTGACTTGGCTTTCAACGTGGGTATAAAGAACAATTCATATGCGGTGGCAAATGCGGATTGCCTTTTTTACTCCTGGAATGCTATGGCGAAACTTAACCCGTTTGATTTGAGGTGAACAGGCGTCGCGTCCCAATGTTGCGAGGGGGTAATGAAGCTTGGATCGGACGTTTGTAGATGGCTTCCGAATAAAACGTTGTTAAAGAGAAATAGGGACAGCACAAAAAAAGATCAGATTTCAAAGGTGCTTCCTTGACGGCTTAATTAGAATGCCTATTGAAAGGAAGAACTGGTAACAAATAAATAAATAAATAAATCGATCAATCAATAAATCAATGAATCTTTCATTTTCCCTGAAATAGAGAAAGGACTAAAAGATCGGAACCATCACAGAGGCCTCGTCCGGCTTTACAACTTGGCAGTCCAGCATAGGAACGGCAAACAATATATGATTCATTTAAAGCATTTAGAGTTTTCACGCTGCTGCGACCCATTTCTGTTTGCACCCTGCGCCCTGTGTTACGCAGAGATGCGCAATACCAAGGGCGTGAAGCCTCTGCTGGACGTACTGACGAGTCACGGCATACCACGATGGCCAATGCTTCAGGGGCGTGTGACTGAAGATGTTATGATAACGCTCGGCAACTTCATTCGAGAGGTGGGCCTCAACGCCATCGTCTCGGTGCGCGTTGGAGTTGACCAAGCGGACAACCAGAAACACATTCTTTACGTGAGTGCGGCTTCACGAAAGAGCGCTGTGCACGTCTCGACCTAGGCGCACTGTGGCGGCTTTACAGTCAACGTCTCGCTCTATCCTCGACCTTACTGCCCTGCAGATTGGCCAGCCAGAGTTCGGTGTGGAGCGCAGTGTGCTTCGGGGCCGCCACAAGAGCCCTTACTTCCGCATCTTGCACCGCTACAAGGTGTATATGTACCGCTCAGCGCTCATACTCGGTGCGACGGTGGCCGCCGCTGACCTGGTCAACGAGATTGCCGCCTTTGAGGGACGCCTCGCCGCGGTCAGTGACGTCCTTGGCTGAATTTGTGAATGAACGTTGCCTCAAACAGCGGTTACTTTGGGGCTAAGAACAAATGAGTTGTGGCGTTCTGGTAGTTACTAAGCGTACTGTCGGCAGGCAGCTTTTTCAGAAGTAATGCCAGGGTGACTCGAGGAACCGCTTAAATTGTTTAAACGTTATCATGGTATCAGTTGTGAATCTGATTTAAACAATTGTGCGCAAGATGCCACTAAAATCTTTTTATTTCTGGGAGAGAAGGAAGGGTTCAGTTGTGTAGGTTTACTATTTTTTTCTTGTCGCAAGCTTACTGGCTAGTGGCCGAATGAAGGGGCTCAATTAAAGAAGGTCCTCGAGTGGAAATGGATAATAATTGACAGTAAAGGAAGCAAGGATTAGTGTAGGCAGCTGGTCGTAATTAGTCGCAATTAGGACACCGTGGGCCCAACAACAGCCACTCGTTAACAAGAAAGGCGAGTGAGCCTCATGTAGCTTAACGTAGTTTCGTGTGAATACCCTGCGGAACAAGGTAGAAATAGAAAAATCAAACTTGCAGTGCTAATTAAAAGAATGCTTTTTTTAGTTTCTTGAATTGTGTGGTACTTGAGAAACAAAACGGAGGGCGGTTTATATGAATTTACAGATGATTACATCCTTGGCTCGCGTAAATCTGCAGCCACTTGAGAAAAAAAATTATAGGTCTATTATATCTGGAATAACGCGAGTTTCAGCGGCAGTTTTCCCGCAGAAGCCAGAGCGGTTAGATCACCAGAGAATCACAATCGGCCGCAGGCAGGGGAGCCAAGCCGATTGGATTTTCTATAATTAGGAGTGTGAAGGCGCTGTTTGTATTGTAGCCTTTCCACGCGTCTGTCTGCGTTTCGCGTCGCTGTCTGCGGCTCGAACGCCGGAGTCTTTTCGGTCCGGGCGTTTGGCTTCCGTTTCAGCGACCAGCATGGTGGAACCCTTAACGTCGCCTACGTTACGCTTGTGCCACGGCCTCTTGAACTGTGAAGTCTTCAAGCGTACTGCGTTTTGCCTTAGCTTTGGCTGCTTGCACGGCGGGATTTTATCAGCGTTGATGGTGCGCTTCAACTTTGGCGTCTCGTTATGCGGTTTAGGCTTGTGGATTTGAAAAACCACGGCGCCCATAGCTGGCAAGCAGAACAAAAGTCTCATAAGCAGCAAACACATGGGCGTGGTGTATGTGTGTGGTGTGTGTATGTGTGTGGCGTATGTGTGTGGCGCGATTCCTCCAACCAATCCGCGTTGCACCCAACATCCGTCGCTCGGTGCCCTCTCTCTCCACCTGTCCTCTCTTTGTCCAGCCGCCTCGCGCTTCTTTGTTGCAGCGTAGTGGCTGAAGCTGCCTGGAGCACGGCAGTTCTCTTTCTTCTGCCGTTCTCTTCCTCCTCACACTCCTTGGCGGTTACTCCGACGTCGATGTACGCGGAGATATCGGTTAGCGGAGCAATGACCACTGCGTTGTAAAGCGTAGGAGAACCTGACGTGCGTTTGATGGCCATCGTGCTGTCACAACTTCGTGCTCTATGTGTAAACCACAGCTTACGATTGATTGGCGAGCCTGAGTTCGTTCGCAGTAGCAAATCATCCGTTAGTTTTGATGCAGAATTGGGACAGGAAGCAATATTGGCAGAACGGTGCAGGTCACTTGAGAAGCAAACGAAACATCTAACTCGAAAGTGCAGCATCTGAGCAGTAAGGATCATGATAAACAGGCCCATGAGATATCTTTGAGACGTGCTTTTTGCCCTTCTTGGGCTGGCCATGAAAGACCGGTTTGTGGCGCCAGCCAGAAGGTCGATCCAAGATTAGCGGTGCTTCATTGTCGTCGGCTGCGCGAGGCCTGCCTTGGTGCTACAAAAGTACCAGGACACTTCATCCCTCAACATTTAATGGCCATGCTTCAGCGAAGACTTCACTGCTTTAATGTCAAATTTGTGGGCTAATTCTATGAATTCGAATATGCATATCTGGAGACGGCAGCTCAGTTGGATAAAAAAATCACAGTGTTGCCGCAGTGGATACGTACGCCAAAAAAGATTTGGAGAAGCAGCTACCACACTGAAAGCGTATTAGATCTTGCTTTCACGAGCTGGCTGGAACTGGTTCAGTAAACATTTCTGATGCGTGAAACCGTGCAGACCTCCTCGGCCATATATTTGCCAAATGCCTTATCATGGCTCAGGGCTCATTAAAGAAGAGGCCGTGGGGGCAATTGGTGTCAAAGAATCTATCATCGACGAGTACAAAGATGAGTTGACCTCAAAACTACACGAGTCAGTCGGGCTCTACTGTCAAAAAACCAGCACTCGACTGTGCCCGAGAGTTGTGTCGTCGGATGGAGCTTTCTGTTAAGATCGTCCATTACATCTCACGCAGTGGCATAACTAGACTGGGAGCATATTGAAGTATTCGGCCGGGGCATTAATTAAAACCTATTCGTAGTTTCCAAAATATATGGGTGTGGCAGTGAGGGAGCGCGATGTTTACGTCAGGAGCAATGTTTGCTTTACAGGCCGTGCCGGACCCAACGCCAGTGAACAATCCCCACAAGCTCTTCAAGACCATAACATTGGAGTCACTTGAAACAGCGATACCGCTGGTGAGTGCATCCTGCCCTTTCATTGGTAGCGTAGCTTAGTCAGTGCGGTTCCTTAGTTGCCTCTCAGGAAAAGTTCCACAGTGCGCGTATTATTTCGAGCGGAACTGATGCAATATTATGAGACTCTAACGCAATATGTAATTTTGCTCTTATTTTGCGCATGAACAGTAGGTGTTGCATGCTCACACGAGCGCTATTTTCTGGCTGAACCTGTACTAATCTGCTTCCTTTCATTTGAGTGAAGTTACCCTGACATATAAAGACATTCGCTGTCTCAATGCTCTGTGTGACATGCATGTAGAGCTATCATTCTACGAACTCCAGTGCGCTGTGGCATCACCCCAGAAAGAATACTTTTCATCCAGGAGGAACAATGTCATTGACCAGGTGGTCAGCATGGTATTCCTTCATTATCCCAGCTTGGAAAGGGTCACCGTAGTTGGCAATACCATATATATATATATATATATATATATATATATATATATATATATATATATATATATATATATATTGACTGACAAACAGCTTTTAACGCTCTGTGGAAGTTATCTGATACGGACCTCACCAAGCAGTAAACGCGGGAGCAGAGACGGCAACGTCAAACCGAGCCTTACTGCTCCAGGTGAAGTGGACACTCTTCCTGAACAACATCCTCAAAGACACGCCGATGACTCTGGACCTCAACGACAAAGTGGTGGTCGCCGACCAGGGCTACTTGCGACGGATGTCCATGGTCTTGAAGGACGAGCCACCGTGAGCACTCGGGTGGTCACCGCGCAACCCCTATGAGAGGCGGGGAGGAAGGGCATATATTTGAGTTGCTGAAATGGCAAGTAGAGCAAAAAGATGAGTCAAGGGCAGGCACCTCATTTGAATATTGTTCCCCTGCCACGGTGCGCTTGAGTGGTGTTTAAGGAGCGGGGGGGGGGGGGGCATATAAAGAAAAATGGCAGAAACTGTAGTCCATTTTTGTCGTGAGCATACTTGATCCAGCTTGATTAAGTGTCAGCGGGTTACTTTAAGAGCACGAGAATATTCATTCACTGGATTATAGATATTATTGAAAAAACTTAAGCAATCATTTATTTTTGAGGCGAAAATCTTCACTACGCCAGCTTTTCGAGCAGTCAGCGGGGCCGCAAGTTTGACCTGGAATGTAGCTAGAGGTCACGGTGGCCGCAAGTTTCACCTTGAATGTAGGTAGAGGTCAAACAATGAAAATAACTGGTGGTAGTCAGGTTCGAAACATGACTTCAGCTACAGCAGCGACACCAGCGGCAGTTACACCATCTATGTAGACTTTGACCGTGACCTTTGACATTTGACCTTGACCACTGGTCAAGGGGAGAGCATCTGGCGGCATCGCGTGCGCAGGTCATGAAAGTGGGTTGTGCATAAAACGCCGGTGAACTTTGATGCGTTCAGCGGAACGTTAGATGTGATCGATGCGACGCCTGTCGCGGAGACCGACACCCGAACCGCACCCGTACGGGAAGGAAAATGAAATAAATTTGGTTAAGGAAAGGAAATTACGCCTGTCTCACATATCTCGGTTCACACCCGAACCGCGTCTATGGAAACCGCCAGTCGCTCGACCACAAACGTAGCCAGGGAGATGCAGCTTTTCGCTTTCGACCGGGCTTAACCAGAGCTGAACCACCAGCAATTTTTTGTGTGAGCTTTGTAAGGTGCGTGCATGGTTCTCAAATACCACCTTGTGGCGCGTACATGGGGTCGACGATAAATGCGCTTTAAGGAAAGAATCCACGATTTTTTTTTCTCTGCAGGTAGTTCAGCTGTTCTAATACTTGTTGACAACACCTCAAGACGGGTGTCTTTCTGTGAGTTTATTGAAACAAAACAGAACTTGGCAGAGAACTTCTACCCACAACTGGAGAAACCGGCTGGCGGCAATAGCACCATGCCTACTTGTCTGTGGCCCCAATCGCACTAACACTGGTCCTTCGGCTTTATTTTCATTCAGAGTGGGGAAGAAAATAAGCAGATAATAAGTAGATAAGCATCTAGAAGATAAGCAGATAAGAAGAAAGAAGAAGATAAGCAGCTATCGGCCTAAGCAGTTCTCATCTTTGCGTTGTCGGTATCGATCAAGAAAAAACTAGTAGAGGTGTAGGAGCTAAATATTATTCTGTTCAACTCGATGTATTCAATTAGTTATGCAGTATATTACAGGGCAATTGATGCCGATAATTACTAATGCATTAATGCATTAGTAATTATGCATGAATTAATGCATTAGTAAGTATGCATTAGTAATTCCCGCGCCTCCACGAAATATGTTGCGGGAAAGAATATATTTACAGTTATTTGCAAAACGAATGAACAGCTACGGGCGGCACTCAGAACACAGCCAGAGATGAGTTCTCGTCTTCTTCCTCGTCCACTCGTTCACTCGCTCAATGTCGTCGTCGTCGTCTTCCCGCTGCAATATACGATTGCTGAGACCATGTTGAACACTACCGATGGAGAAGTATCAGCGAGTACGCGATTACATTATCAACGCACCTCGTCAAGCGGAATTGAGAGCGAGGGAAACGTGCATTGAGAGCGATACAAGAAGAAAACATATTTAAAAAGAAGTATTAATACTCCCGGAAATATTGACTTGGCATATAATATTTCGATATAATATCAGATGCAGGCCCGACCTGGTACCATTCTGGTGTAGTTATTAGAGTGGAAAGTCGCCTTGCTTTATGTTCTTTCTGCGAATGGCATTGAGTGTAGAGAGCAAGAATATTATTTTCTTTTGTTATTATGATAGTTCTTTCTTTTGTCTTTAATTATTAATTACGTATTCGCTGTTGTAACTGTCTTGGGAAAATAACGACTTGAATTGCTAAACTATGTACTATTTGTGGGTTAACGACGAGACATGAAGAGCTGAGCGTGGTGTCGCTGGTCAAAGGTTTTGGCGTTCTTTCCTCTGCGGCGCCTCAGGAGGCGTTCCTCATCCGCTCTTTTTGTCAAGGGTCGCGGGGGAACATAGAAGCGACACGAACTGCTTGCTACTGTTTACAAACCAAGTTGCCGCTCTTGGTTTCGCGAGGCCGTCTTCCTCTGCCAGGTGTCCCGCTTATGTTATATATTAAGCAGCCGCTCTCTATCATGTTTTGCTGGTTTTGCTTTCAATATTTTGCCAAACTCCACTGACATTCACCTATATTCTGGACGGTCATAGTCACTATTCGCGGTTCACTTGCATTCGCGCTCAAAAATTGTCTACATGAACACCGGCGCCCAAAACAGAAGGTGCGGCATGTCCGCGCCTACCCCGTATTTGAGGAGCGTTTAAGGGCGTTCGAAAGAGAAGGGAACGTGCTGAAGATAGAGCTGGCTTTATTGTTTCACGAATTACGTGATCTCGAGGGTCTGTCGCTGTCATCCTGGGGATTCGTGGTCTCATGGGTTATTTAAACACATAGCGTTTTAAACAGGAATCTGAAGAATACTTACCTCTACGCTTAAGCCATGGCTGAGGGCGCTGTTCTTACACACTTGGTGCAACATAGGTTGGCTAAAGAAAATGCGCAGTTTACTAAAGGAACTCCTTGCCATGCTCTATGCAGGTACGTCGTGGTCAACTACATCGCGTGGCGCGTAGTGCAGCTGCTAGGAGAGCTTTCCATTGACCGCCTGAGGCGGGCCCACTTTCGTTTCGACCGTTACCGGTACTCGCTGGTCCAAATACAGCCGTTATCTCGGCAGTGCTTCGACCTAACCGCCAAGTACATGCGCTTTGCCGTTGGGCGCATCGTCTATGACCGTGACACGCAGCGCCCCATCGAACGACACGCGAAGGTAAGTGCCTGCGGGCATCTTCGACGGGAGCGGCTGTGAGGGGTTGTATGCGTGTATTAATGGCGTACTACTCTTTACAAAGCCCTACTTGTGTAGACATTCTTTAGAACAAAAACTAGGCACAAAAGCATGTCTTTTAGGGCTTTTGAACAATGGGATAACAGTGGCATATAGCAAACTAACGATGCGTTTCGCCAATTGGTGATTCTTCTACCGAAGCTGAATAAAATAAAAAAAAACAGCTCATGAGCTGTTTTTCATGAGCTTCAGATGTCACGCTGTAGCCTCAGCTTGTGCAATATATCTGCTTACTGGCCTTTTCTAAGCTGCTGTTTTGAAGGCCCAACTTTTCAACCATGCATCGAGAACCGCTGGAACGGTTAAATTTCTTTGAGAACTACCCCGCGCTCAATGTATTTTAGGTATGTTATTACTCACAGCAACTGTTCTTGACCTCTCTGTGAGAAATCTTCAGGCAGGCGCACCATATAACAGAAAAGTTGATATTGTCATTGCTACGAACAAGCACTTAGGAAAATATTTACAGACAGGGAGTAGAAAGCCGGGTGAGAGGGTAGGTGGGTAGCGTCAGATTCTACCACAGTGAAGGCGCAACAACAAGTGGCACTGCAAAAAGATTTGAGAGCAAACACCTCAAGGCCGCTGTTTCATTCCAAGATTGCGTTATAGCCGCTACTTCCTTCTCATAAAGTTTGGTCTTTGGCAACTCAACGCTAAGAAACTTTGGCCTTTGGCAACTCAACGCAAAGTGGCGCACGTCTGCAGTTTGGACGAGAGTTTCAGCTGGTCGGAACCGGAATCTTTTTCGGAGGATTATCAGCACTGACCTTAAATTAACCTCTGTGCGGTAGAAGTGACCGGGAAGTGAGAAGGGGTTTCGGCAGGCGTGAGAAGTGCGACCACGCTCGTCCTCACTTCGTAGCGCCTCGTTGTTTTCTGTGGAACGTCATGACTCGTTGAACACTTAAGTTTGCGTGATGAAAGGAGCGCGAAATCAAGACGACGGACGAAGACAAAACACACACCACGAGCTCTTTTCGCGCTGTTCTTGCCATGGGTCGACACCGAATCGCCCAACTTTCCACCCTTGTCACTTAAGTTGACCCCGTGTACTGTGCGATGTGAGTGCACGTTAAAGAGCCACAGATGGTCTAATTAATTTCTGAAGGCCCTCACTGCGACATGTTCCGTCGGGAATGCACAACAATACTTGTCCAGTCTGGGCCCAACGACTGCACCCAAACCCGGTGTATCCGGTCGTAGTGCTGAAAAATGCATGGACTCGACAGTTGCGCAAACTTATTTATACAGAAAGGCAGGTAGAAGGCGTGTTGGAGTTGCGTGCTGCAGCGTACGCATTCCGTGCAGCCGTTTCGAAGCCGTACAGTCGTAAGCATTCCAATGACCCGCCAGAGCCAATCGCCGCCTGTTGTCTGTGGGAAAGTTGTCGGCACCGTAAAAATTGCTGCTGACGTCACTAGCAAATCTTGGAGGTAGCGTATGCTGCTATTCTAAGCATTCAAAGTAACCTTTTCCTGTTCGCAAGCAAACTTCTATAATACAACACGATGCTGGTAAATGGGGCTAATACGATGGAGCACTCCTCTCACAATGCTAGAGTTTACGGATCACCTGATGTGGTATTCCACCTACATGGTACAGTGCAAAAAAGTCAGGATGATATGGTTGTTCTTAGAAACAGCTGTGTGACAGTACGCATATCATATGTACAGGCTTATTTTCTTTAACCATTAAAGATTTTTATTTTGAAAACTATAAAAGATATGTTGGTGCGGTCTGTTCAGCAGGATTTTACTGCCAGGCGGACGTTATTTATTTATTTAATTATTTATTTATACATACTGCTAATCCAATTTGGGATTGTTGCAGGAGGGCAAAATAGGGTAATAAGAGTTGAAAAATACATCATTTTGGTGAAGATCGTAAAATAGACAACTAATAGTAAGGGTAAAGCAAAGGCACTGGAATTAACTGTGGAAATACAACCAAAAATACAACAACGCAGAATAACAATACAACGAACTGTATCATAACCATATCGAAACAAGGCAAATTAATCTCACAATAGTGGTGATGACAGAAGTTGCATCGCAATAGTTCCGAAAACAATACTGGTAGTCTGTGTATACCTGAACAAAGTTAACATTAAAAAGGCACACAGAATAGGAAGCAATATTAGCAACACAGAAAACACACATACAAAAATATTTGCTAGTTTAGTACCGAGCTCTCGATAGCAGCGCTGAACTTTCCTAACGATGAGCTGCTAGTTATTGAAGGGTTTAGACTGTTCCATAAACGAGTGGCAAACGAAAAAAATGTGTATTTGAAGCAGTTAGTATGGAAAGGGTACTCGTTAAGTGTATCAGAATGTTTGTGACGCGTCGATCTTGCTTTAGAAAAGAAAATATATTTAGTAACGTCAAGTTTTATTTGCTGGTGAATTAGTTGATACATCATCTTTTGTCGCGCGAGTTTACTACTTCTTTGGAGTGTTTCTATCTCCTCACGTTTCATTATTTCTGTTGGTGAGTCAGTGGTTTGGTATTTGTTAAATATAAATCTGACAGCTTTTCTTTGAACTGCTTCGAGTTTGGCAATATTTTGATTAGTATGAGGAACCAAACGACGTTACCATATTCTAAGACAGATCTAACCAAAGTGTTGTACGCTAATAATTTAGTTTGGGCAGGGGCTAGTCGCAGACGTCGTCTAATAAAAAAGAGTCGTTTTAGAGCTGTTGATGTAATCGTGACCACGTGGGCGTTCCACCGGAGGTCATCAGTTATTAGTAGACCGAGATATTTATGTTTCGTGACTGTAGTGAGTGGTATGTTATTTATGGTGTATGGAAAATTTGATTTATGTTTCTTCCTCGTTATTGTCATACAAGCTGATTCAGTAGCGTTAAGGGTCATCTGCCAGTCCGTGCACCATTTTGTTATAGGTTTCAGCTCATTGTTAAGGGTTTGATGGCCATCAACTGTGCTGATTTCCTTATAAATGATGCAATCATCTGCAAAAACTCGTATGTTGACATTAGTATTAGCGGCTAATCATTAATCAAGATTAAAAAGAGGATGGGGGCCAAGACACTGCCCTGGGGAACACCGGATACAACTTGGACTATGTGGGAAGTTTGTTGGTTAATTTCTACTAACTGGTTTCGATCTGATAAATAATTTCTAATCCAGCTAACTATAGGCCCTTGACCTAGTGTCGTCTCAAGCTTATTAATTAGTTTGTTCTGCGTAACCCGATCAAATGCCTTCGAAAAATCAAGTAGTACTAGGTCGGTTTGTTTTCGGCTATCTATGCTTTGCGATAAATTATGTATTAGTTCTATTAATTGAGTTACCGTGGAAAGCCCTTGGCGGAAACCATGCTGAAATGGTGATAATATACGTTAATCTTCGAGAAAAATTGTTATGTGCTTAAGAATAATATGCTCAAGTATTTTAGGCACTGAGCAGGTGATGGAAATGGGCCTGTAGTTAGTAACATCAGTTTTGCTTCCTGACTTGTGAATAGGGATGATTTTTGCTTTTTTCCATTCCTGTGGGAGTGTACACATTATTAATGATTTGTTAAAGATTATGCATAGATACTTAGCCATACATTCGGCATATCTTTCAAGAAAAAGATTTTGAATCATATCTGGTCCTGGGCCCTTTTTTGTATAGGGATTTCATAATAGATTTAAAACCCCGCACTCAGTAACAGTGGTTCAATGTGTTTCGTTCCCGAATATCTGAAGGGAGGAAGAGTAACGATGTCGTTAGTGAAAACTGAAGAAAAATAATCATTCAATGATGTGGCAAACTCAAGCCTTTCTTCTTCCGAGAGTGTATTATCAGTATTTTTCTTAGGATTTAAGTAGCTACAAAATTTTGTTGGGGACGTCCTTATAAAATTGTTTAGCGTATGAGTAAGATAGTGTGATTTAGCGGCCTTTAGTCGACCTTTCATGTACTGTATTGCTAAGGTGAGGTTTTTCCTTGTTTAAGTGCAAGATTTTAATTTGAGAGCTTTTTTGCTTCTACAAGGCACGAATTTCAGAATGCAATGCAATACAATGTTTTTAAAGGATTCCATAAAGTGTCAATGTCAGTTGTGCGACATGCAAGATTATAAAAGGAGTCAAACTCGAAGTTATGTATCTCATCTGGATCAATAATATTTAATAATATAACACAATAACATAAATTACCTATAAAGTCTTCACTTCTGATTTTACGGGGAAGGTTATATTGCGGAATCGATGGCTGTGAGTCCTGTTATTAAGTTTTCTTCTCTTTCAATGTGAGTCTAACTAACGCAGGTCAAATATACGCGATTGAAAGTTTGTTAAGTTGGCTTTTATGAATAAGTTAAACGAATAATAACTGAATATAAATTAAATAATAAAATGGCTTGGTATCGTCGCCGAAATCAATTTACCTACTTCTATACAGAGTTGTATGTAACGGACCACTTGCAATCGATTACTTGTATTTAAATACATTGTTTAAATTTGTAAAAAAATGAAAAAAGACTACTCTTTTACACGGTAACGTTTCGGGTATTTAAGTTATTGTTTTTATGTAATCGGTTATCGGTAATAAATTACCTCTTTTCAAAAAAAGTCTACGGGGGCGAAGCGTTCGTGTGGATTTGATTGCGACGAACAGTTCAGTCGTGCACGAAGGTGCGCATGGCTGCCTGACGTGTTGCGCTTTCCGCGGTGTTCGTAAGGGCCGAAGCTGGCGCCATCTATAGATGCTTCTTGCAATATGTCGTGCCTAGCTAATTCCTTCTAATAAAAACTGCTTTTTCTTGAACGGTCAGAAACAGCTCAAGACTGGCGTCGGCGATAAGAAAGAATACTTGCAAGACAGGCGCTGACTACCAACTGATTCATTTAGCTTTCAAGGAATACAGTTTATGGACCTCCTTCACCCCGCGACGTCACGAAGATGCGGTGGCGCTGATGTTAGCAGCGAC
This sequence comes from Amblyomma americanum, assembly GCF_052857255.1. Taxonomy (NCBI): domain Eukaryota; kingdom Metazoa; phylum Arthropoda; class Arachnida; order Ixodida; family Ixodidae; genus Amblyomma; species Amblyomma americanum. The sequence goes on from NC_135498.1 coordinate 146,983,130, forward strand.
TTTCGCATGGTAGGCAAAACAGGTTCCGCTTGCCCGTGCCTACCGCAGCTGCCGCAGTTACCGGCGGCTGCTTCAAGCCTGTGCACTGCAGAAGCAGCATATATTGACCAGATGCGTCACTGCTGCATCCGCGTAGTAGCATAAAAAATATTAAATTAGCCTCGATAGGTTTCTCGCGCATAAATGCCGCATTTGGAAACTGGCTAACAGGCATTGGGCCACGGTAGTAAAGCGCGAAGTCTGGGAGTCGATAGGCACTGCCACTCAATGCACTTAATGCATGCAAGTTACTGCGTTCATTCACCTGAACTTCAGGATAGTAGGCTGATAATTGCTCAAGGAAAAAAAAGACATGTAGCTGCACACGTACTTATCACCTTGAGCCGGAATGCACGGGGCGCCGACAGGTTCACTCGCCCCCAAGGAATGCGTTTTTTTGTTAATAGCACACCATGTTTAAATGGCGCGTTTTGTGACATTTAATAGTTACTTGAAACTGTTTCTTGATATGACGACGTAATTATTTCATTCGAGTAGAAAGAAGTCTGGTAAGTTGTGTCAATCTTGCGCGGTCGCGTTGGTGTGCTTAGAATAGCGTACCTTAAGTGTGCTGAACGCCATATGCTTTTTCATTGCATCATGCATGTGTCATGTTTCATGAGGTAATACATGATCGCGAAGCTTGTTTGGAAAGAAGCAGCCGCAGGCGTGCTACTAACAGACACGTGGCGAGATTGAGAGGGGACGCGGCATGAAAAGTGTTTTCGTTGTAACTAAACTTGGTGTAAATATGAAATTGCTACGCTAGTTTCAGTCATTCCTTTTATTTATAGCTATACCTGGCGCAGTTCTGGGTAATTATAATTAACACCGTCGTCAAGTCCCCCCAAGCTAGGTCTCTAATTGAGTAGATAGTGTGCAGTTTTTTTTTTATGCCAGCATGTGCATAAAGCCCTGTTCTGTATGATGACGCGATTAGTTGTTTTTCTATATGATCAGTACTTATGCATGCATAGTTACATGAAAACGTTTCTTACAAAAAATAACTAACACAATACTGCACGTGTAGGGAAAAAAATCGAGAGATTTATTACGCTCCTCAACGTCTCAGGAATAGATTGCGACAAATGGAATCATATGATTTTCATGCGAATTACGAAGGTGAGTGATCCAGTCGCAGAAAATGTGAGAGGTCAGAAAACGAGCCTTAAAGTTTATTCCCTCGTTTATGGCATCTTCGCTTTCGCTTTGGTCAAAGAAATGCGGCACTGAAATCAAAGAAATTACCTCACAATTTTTGACGACCACACTTCTAAAAAGCGTAATTTATAAATTTGTACTCAATATTTTGCTATAATTTTTCGTCACGAAACTAGACTTCAGGGCTAGGAAAGGAAATAATTCTAGAAATCAAAAATTTTCACCAAATCGACCAGCTTAACAAGAGGACAAGTCGGCCTGGCTGGTGCGTGGTCATGCGGCTAAAAACAGCGCTAAGCGAGACAGGAGATCGGGGACACGACTCTGTCCCCCCTTTTCGCGCAGCGCGACACGTACGTATGTCAGCAGACGATGAGCGCATGTCTGCTCCGGCGAAACAACGCCAGCACTTCCCCTCACTAGTGTCCTGAAGTAAAATCATTCCGGCTAGTGCAGAGTGTCAAAACTTGTTTTATTCAATGCCTAGCGCATAAATAAACGGCAGGAACGCTTTCTACATGTTTACTACTAACCATATATACAATACACAGTGGCAAACTATTTCTCTTTATAGGCCGCACGTGGACAACGCGAGCTCGTGTACTTCGACAAATTACTAAGTTGGAAGCATCGACCATTGCTGTGATTCGCAGAAACTGGAAACGCGCCTACAGGCCTTGAAAACCCGCGCTCAACACCTATCCGCGACGCCACTCCCCGACCTTTTGCCTACCACGAGCTCGCTAGCGACTGCAGCGCCACCTCGTTTGTTTACAAACATGCAGGAGGTTCATAGGTGCAACGATCGCCAGTGCACAGAATCTATCACACGATCAAGCGATAAGCCTATATTTCTTTGTGCAGTCATTGCTTACTGAGAGCACCCGCCACAGGTTTACACAGCAAAAAGCAAGAAGTGATACGAAACCGGATATAACCTGGAATAGACAGCAAATAATCAGTGTTTATCAACGCAGAATTGTATGTCTCTTAGCCAGGCTGCGTCAAAAGAGACAAAGAAAAAAGGCGAAAACAAAGAACCAGTGTCGACAGTTAAAACCGTTCGATGCAAAGCAGTGTCAAAAATGAAAAAGCAACCCCAGTCAAAGGGTATTCAAGGCTTATGAAACTCGCAGAAAAGACCGCAGGAATCACCACCCACACAAACAAAAAAAAAACAGCCTACACGTGTCCGTCCAGAAATCGCAGCTCCGGAAATAAAAAAGAACCTTGGATAATCTCTTGTTCTAGAGAGAGAGCGAGAGAGAGAGAAAGAGAGAGAGAAAGAGAGAGAGGAGAGACAACTTTATTCGCCACTGGTGTCGGAAATTAGGGCAGGTGGTTTCTGTGTGGCCCCAGGTGGGGGCGACATCCTGGGCCCACGAAATCAGTGCTTATGCGAGAAACTTGGATTTGCTTAAAATCGGTTTACATCCAAAGCTGCTACAGTCGTGTGATGAGAAACCGCAGTATTTATTTTGTAGCGGTAGCTACATTACGATAGCATTTCAAGCATTTAACGTGGCAGCGCGGTGGCGGTGCCGGCGCCGCCACCCTGTGACTGCGCCGCCATGCTGCCACGTGGGGCGGAGCAGCTGCCGGCGGCGCGGAGCCGTGGCTGATCACGTGGTTGGTCACGTGACCAAGTTCCACTCGGCCAGCTGTAGCTATCGCGTCACTCCAGGTTTAACCAGAGCTAAACCACCGCCAATTTTTTAAAACAAAAATCTGTAAAGGGTAAACAAAATCAGCCTGTATATTCTTGCACCGTTAAAACGATCCCGTTATTATCGACGACTCGTATTTTGGACAATTTTACTGGGCACCAAAATGTTTCAGTGTATTTACGCTTCGTCAATGTGGAAACCACCTGTCTGGACAATGGACACGTTGAAAATGTATGGAGCCCTTTGGAGCCCTTCTATTTTTGTCTCGTTAATATGGACAACGATGAGATAGGATAGAAGAACTTTATTTAGCTCTAGCGCAAGTGCATTTATGCGGTTCACATGAGTCCATCTTCGCAATGGTCGGAGACCCCTATTCCAGGGCTCCGCTGGATGCTGCCGCCAGCCGAGCTCGCCTTATTAGACCGATCTGGTCATCGCGGCAGTCGCTGGAGAGCATACCATCCCACTGCTCCGCACTTTGTTTTGCTATAATTGGAACGATGTAGACTTTTTAACATGCCCATGTTATGTGACATAGTTTAGGTTTTTCATGGCACCACGGACACTTGATTTTGTAAAGTGCGGGGTGGATTTCACTTTGTTTAGGTTTGTATATGACCCCGTTTGTAGTTGTCCCCATGTGACAGCCTCTTCTTTGCTTAAGGATTTGTGCGGTGGTGGGTACCGCATCCTGCTGCCTTTGTAGTTGTTTAGTATGGCCGAGTATTCCTGAGGCACTGGCAGGGATTCCTCAAGGTCGTTGACGTTTGATGCTCGGTAGTTAGTATATCCTCGAGCTATCCTCTCCGCCTCTTGATTTCCTGCCACCCGCGTGTGCCCCGGTAACCAGCTGATCTTAGGTTTGGTCGGTTCTGCATCTGTCTGTTGTGTCCTGCAGTCTACAGAGCGCAGTATGCGGAGCGCTCAGTGACCGACTCTGCCGCAAAGTTAGTTGCGGCAGGCTGCTTGTGAGTCAGTAAGAAGTGTCAGTGACCGCCCAATCCGATAGCCCTCCGCTGCCGCTAGAGCGACGGCCGCCTCTTCAGCCTCGGCTATGATGAGAACAAAATGATGATGAGAACAACGATGAGAACTAAATTCCGAGCGACTGTGCCAGATTTTCCGCTCTTGGTATTTTGCGTGCAGAACACGAGCAAAAGGCAGTGCGAAAGTGCGAATGCCCCAATAAAGTGCTTTTTGCATTTGAACGGTTTCATGAATTACAGTAGCACCGTGCCTTACCATTTGCCGCATTGCATGAACGGCTGCTAAAAAAAATCCTTCTATGTGCCACGTTTAGAACCACTTTCAGCAGCGGCCAGCCGAGTGAGTACAGAGTGCTTGGGATGTGAACAGTGTTAGGAGATATTTCTTCACTCCTAGAGGCGCCGTCACGCGTCTCATGAACCACTAGAAAATGTGCTAAAATTTGCACCACATGATTTTAGAGATAATGGCGACACAAATAATGTAACTGGGACTTTCAAAATTGCTCGATTTCCACTTGAGTGCCCGCCGCTACGCAGAGAAGCGTCCGTATATATAAAGCTTTTTTTCATATTTTTTTGGTTTCCTTTATGATTCGTCATTACGGACGACTCGCTTTATGGACACTTTTAGTTAGAAACCAAAGTGTCCATATTAAAGAGGCGCGACTGTATATACAGCCAGTATTTTGTCGAACTCCGCTTTAAAATTAAACTAACATGGAAGTTCTTGCCTATGGCACTGTCCATTAGGCGCACGAAAAAAAAAATCACCTTGTTGTAAGGGCTGGAGGCAAATGCGAGACCTAAAGCTTCGCCTTATGTGTAAAGGTCCGTTTAAATTTGATTCAAGACATGCAAGCCTCTGCCGGCTTAAAAAAAGTATCTTTCATTGTGCAAAAAAAAAAAAAACTCATCGTAGGCATGCGCGCCGCCTTCTATTTTTTTTTTTGTAAACGTAGGTGCAAGAGATCGCGGACGAAGTAAAAGATGCCTTCGCCATTCTTCTGGACCTGGTGGAGTGGATGACCTACGAGAACAAGAAATCCGCTATTTTCAAGGTGACTATTTTAGACTCATTTCTTGAAAAAAAGATAGGTTGTGGAAACAAAGGTGCTTTCGACATGGAGTATGATGTCCGTGATAGAGAGATGACAGGTAGGTGAGTTTCTTGCGAACACAAGGTGAACAAGAAATTGGGAAGCCTTAGGGAGCTCGCCAACGTTTCCACAAGAGGACTTGTCTTCGGCATCGTCTTTTGCGGCTGAGCAACGCTTTCTCTCGGGCTAAGTGTTTTCGATTTTTTGTGGCTTCCTATGATGTGGCTGAATACAACAATAAAACAGAATAAAAACAATATTGTGGAGTATTTGTGTCTGCTTAGCATTCCTGCTGTGTTTGCGCTGCAGCATGCCTTGACGCTGTTTGCATGGGAGATGAATATGGTCAGGGCTATCTAAGAGGCTACTGAAACAGCGAAGAAATAAATTGTCTTTCACATTGTAGGCAGCGGAATAATGTAGACTGGGAGTCGTTCAGCGCTGATTAATTAGGCGCTTTTTTTCATGCTACCTATTAGAGGTCGGTTCATAAAAAGGAGCATAGCTTCGTTGTCCGTAATTAGACCATGGACCATGTGCGACGTCTAAGCATGCTTTTGTTCCAAATATTGCAGCTGCGAGAAATGAAAGTTAACACCGGCTACCCACTCTGGATCAGGAGCGACACGGAGTTGAACGAGTACTACTCTGTGGTACGTTTGCTGCGCACTTGACTCGAGTTAACGCAGTGCGAATTGTGGTCACAGTATGGACTTCTTATAAACATTGCAGATACCTGACCTGAGGAAAGAAGAGTTTTTTGTATCCGCCCTCCACGTAATCAAAGCAAGCGTGGCTAATGACTTACGCAAGCTCAAGTTCATCGGCTACAGAAATGACTTTGGGTGAGGCGGCCAACATTGTTGGGGTGGCTAGATGCGAATACAAGTTCGCGACATGTGCGGAGTTTAGGTAGGTTTAAGGCATTGAACATGTCTTGGACGGAAAGCTTTGCATTTTGCAGCCACGGCTGTATGGAAAAATTTTGCCGAAATCGTGGCGTAGTCGTTGTCCTCCCACACAGGTCTGCTGCACCTTCAGACCCCTATCGCCCGACGCCGCACCCCATGACTGTACGCTGCACCCAACTACTCAGCCAGTGCCAACGACGCAACTCCACACCGTACCCTCACAATGCCCTCGCTGCGCCTGTCATGGCGGACGTTACTGTTGTACGGGTGGATGAGCGATCATGCGAGACCATGCGAAGTGCGTGTGTAACCTACTCCCCTACCATAACCACACACCTCACCTCCCTCAATGCCACACCCTTATCCAGAGTTACAAAACTTAGCTACTGACACCAGAATCTTTTACCGCACCAGCTAACGCTGCAAGCTGTTTTGGGGAATAATAATAATAATAATAACAATAATAATAATAATAATTGGTTTTTGGGGAAAGGAAATGGCGCAGTATCTGTCTCATATATCGTTGGACACCTGAACCGCGCCGTAAGGGAAGGGACAAAGGAGAGAGTTAAAGAAGAGAGGAAGAAAGAGGTGCCGTAGTGGAGGGCTTCGGAATAATGTCGACCACCTGGGGATCTTTAACGTGCACTGACATCGCACAGCACAAGGGCGCCTGAGCGTTTTTCCTCCATCGAAACGCGGCCACTGCGGTCGTGTTCGAACCCGGGAACTCCGGATCAGTAGGGGAATGTCCAGTGGATTTTATTTCGTTGTATGTGTTGCGCCTGCAAGCGATATGACGGCCGCGCCTCGATGCTAAGATGGAAAAGCTAGAAGTAATTTGGTTAAGTTAGGAAGGCATCCTTCTGAAACAGGAGTTAATTATCACGCCTCCCCTTTTAGAAGTCGTGGAATTTTTTTTATGCCAACATAAATATTTTTGCTATATCTGGTCATAGTTGTCATTCCGACAAACTCTTGAGCAGCACTTTTCGTTAGCCCTGCCTCTTCGAAGTCGCAAGAAAACTGATTTCCTTTTCGTTTTATAAACGGCTGTGTTGAAGAAAAAACGTTTTGAAACAATGTTCAGCTAGGGTGTGCGAACGAAGCCATGGTGAATTGGATTAGCGGGAAGAACAGCTGATTTGTGTTTGAAAATACTTCTGGCGAAACCAATTCTTCAGAAACATAGAAAGTATGCGTAGTCTTTCCTCTTCATAGGCATTCCAGTGGAAACTATTTCGTCGAGCTTCAGTGAGCGTCTTTTAGTAAATGATGATGCGACTAAAGCACTTTGTTAGTAAACGGTAATACTCTTTCGGGAGCCATCTTCTTAGGGCTCTCTCTAGCTGAAGGTTGGACATTACGCCACTGTGCAGGTGGGTCGAGATGCAGGACCAAGCGGACCCGAAATACCAGTACCTCGGCAATTTCATTAGTAAGTGCTGCCAAGAAGGTTTTCTTAGGCAATTATAGAATAGCCCCAATAATCGAGAGCTTTCAACGCCTGTGCAGTGCTGCCTGAAGCCTATCTTCACGACCCCTTCTTCAGACTGACGGCAAGCCCGTGAGTATTTTTTAACATTTCTTCTAAACTTTACAAGCGGAGCGCAAGCAGGAAAAGTAAGGGACATTTGGTTACTTCCTATGATTTGTGTTGTTTTTCGTTAATAAATGCTACGAAATTCAGAGAGGACAATTTCATCAAGCTAGTCATTACTGTGTTCACAGTTTGTGTAAGTCTTTAACAACACAAGAGGAACAAAATAGGCCGGTGTCTCTAGCATATATAATGTGCTTCATCTCCTTGCTTGTATTAGGTCCGGATTGCTATATATGTGTAAACTTGTATAGGCACAAAAGCAATATCCTGCGGCATGACATTGAAAAACGAAATCAGATCTAAAATAAGAATGTTAAGGAAAAAATACCGCATTGAAGCTAAAGGTGGTAAACGCCGGACAAAAGGCAACCAAAATTTTGGAAGGCGTTGGGATTCGATCTTGTTTAATATGTTTGCTTTTCAATCGACGAAGGCGTGATCAGCTGTTTTGTTCTTGTAAATCCTTGCGACACACATTTAGAACTGCGTTCGTTGAGAATTAGACGTTGTATTCTCTTTGAAATTTATGACACCCTTTGTCAAGGATCCTCGCATTCTTTGCAATAACGGCATCGCATGAGATAGGTGGCTTGTGAGGATCTTTTTGCGTTCACTTCTGCCAAAAGAATCCTTTTTTCCCTCGGCAGATATAGGTTTTCCATCACATTCGAGATAAGGTATCGCTTTTATAACTTGATGGTATTCCACGTCTTTACTTCTTGAGTTTAATAAAAGTTTTGGGCTGAGAAAATTTATACTCTAGCTTGGTGATATAACTTAAGCTGCCAACCTATATTATAGTGGTTTCTCTTCTTAAACGGTTATGCATGACACCGCTCCTGCGTGTCGTACTACTAACGATATTAAAAAAAAAACTTGTGGGAAGAGAGGTTACAACCGTTAGAGAACATTCCTGAAGTAATCTGTATTCGGTTGCAGATCCGTCAACTTTGGTGCCCTGGGGACAATGCTAGGCCATTACATGACGCTTGGCTTGTCGTCCTACGGTAAGGAGAAGGGCGCCACCTACCTGTTGCTTGGTTCCGTTCGAGCAGTTCTTCTCCATTATATTATTGCAGGTCACTGCTGTAAAGGACTCACTGCTTGGTGACGGCATAACTGTTACATTTTCGGGTGTACTCAAAGAGAACATTACAGTCTGGAGCTCCAAAGCATTTGGTTTCACCATCACAAATGTTTACTTCAGCCCTTAGTAGCGCCGTAGTGAGGCGCACCTAATAAGATTTAACTGCTGACGTATATTTTTGTGCCCCTATATATGAACGGGACACAGATATTTTGCTTTATTTCGCTGCCAGTGAAATGCGGGCCAGTGAATTTGTGCTCAGCACAGAGTGCTAACACTGAGACAGAGAGATCTTGAAAATTCAGTAAGCCTTAGGAAACACTGAACTCCGAATCTAGTTTTCACACGAAGATGGTTTTTCTGCGGTGTCCATAAGAAATTATACTCCACCATAGCAAGTAGGGGTAGCTTTACTGCGGCTACATCCCTGTAAAGTAGTTGATGGTGGTGGTAAAACTTTATATTCCATAGCAGGGGTCCTGAAGGACGCTCGGCTAGGCGCCAGGTGTAGAGGGCGTCTCCCACGTCGGCACAGAGAGCCCGAAGCTCTCCGCCGCCGCGCGGGCCTCCTGGACAGCCCGAAGCTGGTCGTGAACGGAAGCACTCTTTAGCACTTTGTCCCAATGTTCCTTGTTCTTGCTGTAGGCGTCACTCGATGCACAACCACACAGCATATGGTTCAAGTCTACACGTTCACTGCACTGTTCACACACATGTCCGTCGTAGTCTTGGTCGATGTGCTTCATGAACCAGGGGTTATGGTATGAATTCGTTTGGAGCAAGCGTAACGTGACCGACTGGCTGCGGGTTAATTTCTTAACCGGGAGGGGACACTCTCGTCTGCCTAAATAAAAGCGCTTAGTGAGCTCGTTGTACGTGAATAACTGATCCCTATACTCGATATGTGGGGTAGCGGAGGAAACCGGAGGGATGCAGTCGATGAGTCCTCGCGCCGCCTCGTGTGCGATCTCGTTGAGATTCCGCAGACCACCCCCGTAAGCTACCCATGTGCGCGGGGAACCATACGATGGAGTGATCGGTGATGTTACTTCCGCCTAAGATTCGTAGCGTCGTCTTGTCTATTCCGCCCTTGGCGAAAGCTCGTGTGGCTGCTCTAGAGTTGCTGTAGACAGTTGTGAAGCTCGAGTCTTTGAGAGCTAGTGCTATCGCTGCTTGTTCAGCTACCTCTGGCTTCTTGGTGTAAAGCGCGAGTGAGTTGCGCGTTCGCCCGTGCCCGTCGATTACTGCTACCGAGTAGGCATGCTTTCCCGGTATGGAGGCTGCATCCACGAAAGCTGTCTCGTCGGGAAACCTTGCTGCGTCCGCAGCGAGGGCTTTGGCGCGGGCAAGTCTTCGTCCTTGATTGTGGACCGGGTGTACGTTTCTAGGGAAGGGGAGCACTTTAATTGCTTCTCGCATGACTTCAGGTAGCTGCAGGACGTTGTCCCTTTCTGTTATGGTGTTCAGGCCGAGCTTGACGAGAATCTCTCGGCCCGCTTTGGTGCTTGATAGGCGTGAGATCTGTGCCGTGTGCTGAGCCTCGATGATTTCGTCAAGGGTATTGTGGACTCCTAGCTGTAAGAGTAGATCAGTGGAGGCATTATCGGGGAGCCCCAACGCTGTCTTGAAAGCTCGGCGTATGTGTACATCGAGCCTTTTCCGATGTTCTTTTTTCCAGTTAAGCATTGCAGCCACGTATGTGATGTGACAGAGTACAAAATCGTGGACCATTCTAATGGCGTTGTCCTCGCTCAGTTCCCTGTGTCTATTCATGATGCGCCGAAACATTCGGATCGCGTTCGCAATCTTGATCGTGATGCTGTCCAGCATCGCCCAGTTGGAGTCGTTACTTTGGATGATTACTCCTAGAATTCGTATTTTGTCAACCATAGTATGCGATTTCCGTCCATGTCGTGGAACTCTATGCACGGAGTGTGGCTTTTACGCCAGTCGTTGGACGGGCGCCTTGGTCTTGGGGCGTGGTAGATGAGCAGCTCGGATTTTCTAGAAGAGTAGCGAAGTCCCATTGGTGAAACACTGTAAAAGTTTTTGGCGGTGCTTGACTTTTATTTGCATACATACATGCAGTTGTCCTCAGACCTGTCTAGAGCGCTCGAACGGCGCACTGAGGAGTGCACTTGCGTCATTTACGAGTGGCGTACGGCTCGAAACAAGTTCTTATAGCGCGTGCTTATTGTCGTAGACCGCGTTTAACTATGTCTTTAAAAGTTATACTGGGCCAGGTGCGAGTGCCATAAATTCAGAAGAGCGCGCCGGTGTATCGCTCCAGACAGGTGGATGGACGACTGGAAACCTCGCTCGCTCGCTCGCTCGCTCACTCACTCACTCACTCACTCACTCACTCACTCACTCACTCACTCACTCACTCACTCACTCACTCACTCACTCACTCACTCACACACACACTCTCTCACTCACTCACTCACTCTCACACACACACGCACACACACACACGTCTATAGTAGCAGCCATGTAATTTCAAACTTTTCGAGGGGAAGACGCGTTTTTCTCACCTTCCAGAGATTGAGAACGTTGATGATAAATAACTAGCTATTCAGCGTGGCCCAGAAGAAACCTTCTGGGCTGTAAAATTTTAACAAATGTTGTACGCGTAGTAACATACATACATACATACATACATACATACATACATACATACATACATACATACATACATACATACATACATACATACATACATACATACATACATACATACATACATACATACATACATACATACATACATACATGCACAAATAAATACATATATACATGCATGCATGCATTCCTACATACATACATACATACATACATACATACATACATACATACATACATACATACATGCATACATACATACATACATACATACATACATACATACATACATACATACATACATACATACATACATACATACATACATACATACATACATACATACATACATACATACATACATACATACATACATACATACATACATATATACGTGAAGCCGCCGCGGTGGCGCAGTATGATATTGCTGAGCGTCTGACCTGATAGATGGGTTTTGATCCCGGCCATGGGGGTCGCATTTGAATGGCGGCGAAATGCTAGAGGCTCTTGTACTTTGCGATGCCAGTGCTGATTAAAAAACCCTAGGTGGCCGAAATCATCCGGAACCCTCCACTACTGTGTCCCTCATAGCCTGAGCGGCTTTGAGACATTAAATTCCATAAACCAAACCAACCATATATACATGAAAACATAATAAGGCAACCGACAGAGTCCTCAAAAATTGATTTAGTCATATAGCAGCTCGTGGCCAGTACTACACCAAGGTGGCCAAGTACTGTTGTGGTGAGGAGGGGCATTGGTATTTCTTGTCACCGGGATCAGGCCGCGCCGCAGGCCTTTAGTCAGTTTTATCGGCACTCGAATTTTTTTATAGTGCGATAGCACTACTAAGCGCGTTTTCCGATTTCGAGCATACGTACGTACGTACATAAGTACAATAAGCGACAAATAAAACTCAACAAATCAACTCAAACGGGAGGACAAAGAAACAAAAATATTAGCTGCTGCATAGGAAATACAAACGTGGCCTATGGACACTCCCAAAGAGTGGTCGTTAGGCCTTCGATACGAAAATCGGCTACTCTAGTCTTCTACCTTCGTTTTAAGAAATCCTCCATATTTGTAAGCCACTTCTAAATTCTTTTGTTGGCGCCTAATTTCACGCGATAGTACTTACGTCCCTGAAGCCTGCTTAATGGAAGGCGGCCCACCTTGCCATCGGTTAGGGGGCAACCTGCCAGGTTTGTACACCTGTCAGGCCTTCACCTGACTGAAGACCTTCATGGTAAAGGCTTTTAGAGTGAAGGACTTCATGGTAAATGCCTTCCGTGTAAAGGCGGCCTTAAGGTAGTAGGCGTTCAAGCCAAATGTGTTTATGGTAAAGGCCTTTAGGCCAAATTCCTCTAGCTCGTAAGGACCATAAGTGCACACAGTAACTAGTACTACCGCACGATATACCGTGGTTATCCATGCTATACCGTTTGTTATTTTTTTGTCTGGTGGGGAATTGAGCGGCATTCGAGCCGCGGTCCTGCGGTGCGCGAGACTGATGCCTTATCTCTACGCGATCCCTGCGTCTCTCATTACAGAACGAATTCTAGTTTATGAGATTACCATGGTAAACTAAAGGAAAGCAGTAGCCTTGGGCGGGATGTGTACTGCGGAGAGCAGATGGCTGTTGCAAGTGATTTCAAAAGAATGAAATTGCGGCTGGCTGTTGCATATGATTAGGTGAAGAGATCAGGTTAGCAAATGGGCTGGGGAAGGATGGACGTGGCTTGAGAAGGGTCAACGGCAGATGCGTTTGTCCTGTACTGGACAGTCTGGCTAATGATGATGACAGCTATCAGGGCCAAGCAAAAACCAACAATAAACTGCCAGCACATTTAGTTATAACCCTAAGAAACATTGTGCACTTGATATCCGACAACCCGGTTGATAAGTTGCTGATGAGATACGAAGGTAGTGCCGCGCACTGGAGGAAATCACAACCCATGCCCTGTTGTGCGCAGGCGCTTTCTACAACTACAAGGGCAACCTGGACGACTGGTGGACACCGAAGATGCGGCGTGGCTACGCTGCAGGCGCCATGTGCTTCCGAAACCAGGCCGACTGGTTCGTCAACCCCCTCACCGGAGAAGTGGTGAGCGCCGGAACTTCACACGCGGCACCTCTGTGACGCTTCCGTGTGACTCTTAAACAGTAGCGAAGATTAGGCAAAGATAAAGACCAGTCGGCCGCAGCCCGATTCACTCACTGCCCCAGTGTCGACTGTGATTTTCATGAGCTTGTTTCGTTTCATGTCCACATTTCGGTTTCCGTTTTGGTCTTTGTTATGCGACAAAGTCTACTAGCTGTAATGATGCAAATTTCCACTAATATTCACGCCTTATTGCCTTTGTTTTCTCTTTTGTGTGACACAGTGTTTACCGCGATGTCACTCGAGTCTACTTATTGAAACGGCCTATCGTAACCATATGTATCTTTCGTGTTCCGCTGTTTCATAGCTTTTATAACAGCTCGTTTTGTGTGAGGGCAGCCTTTTGGTAATTAGGAAGTGCCAATCAATCAATGTAGATGAACTTCAATTCGTTCTTAGTGTGCCATAAAGTTTGGCAAATATTTTAGGTGGCCGACCACGTTAGCAGTTTGGTTCATGTATTTTGTTCGAACAGACAACATACAACACTGTAGGGTGGTTTTTGTGGGCTTGTTGGTAGTACATAGCTTTGAAACACTGTAGCGCAACCAAAGACGAGGACAATAAAAGAAGAAAAAAAGAAGGAACCCCACCAGCGCTCGTGGTGTTTCCCTTCTGTTCTTTTAATTTTCTTCTTTTTTTTGTCCTCGTCTTCGGTTGCGCTATAGTGTTCTGAAGCTCAGAAATACTTGCGGTTGCTACAGGAGGCGTAAACACTCAATTCAAGTCTTTTTGTGCATGTGGTTGTTTATCCAAAAAAGCCGGCGTACAAGGAGTAATTTTTACTGCCGGACGATCATTATGAGGCGATTGTCCCGAATGTAAACGCTCTCGTCATCATCGTCGTGGCATGCCATAACGGAGAACTTCTCTTGTCATGTGCTTGGTAGTATGATAACGTTTTCCTGCTTCACAGGGGCCAAAATTACACAATTTCTGGGAACTGTGTGCAGCGGCCATAATGGCACGTCCGGGTAGAGCACTTACTGTGGGCAACGGGAAGTCAGGTGACCCAAGTGAATCTCTTAGTGGGTGCACTCATCGGTTGGTATTAATGTGAAGTACAGAGTGTGTTGTTTCTTCGTGGCTGCGGGAGAAGCCTAAAAGAGAGAACGCTCTGTTATGCTCAAGTTGCAAGTCTTTATGCGGTACTCGCATGAGTATATGAAGGAACGTTTGCCAGCATTTGCGCTTCCAACTTGGCTCCCTTCCGCCGCTTTCTTCGTCGTAACGCGCATGCCTCTTATCGACACTCCATTTGATCGTGTCGCTGTCGATATTGTCGGTCTGCGGGCGCCCACATCGATGAAAGGGAATCGATATATTCTCACTCTCGTCGATTTTGCCATGCGGTATCCCGACGCTGTGGCTCTGCCAAAGATAGATTCAGCGACCGTGGCAGAGGATTTGGTGGAGATGGTTTCACGAATAGGTTCTCTGAGAGAAATCCTTTGTGATCAGGGCTCCTCTTTCACTTCCAATATGATGAGAGAGCTCAATGATCTCTTGGCAGTGAAATATCTCAGTACGACCCCTTACCATCCAATGTGCAATGGAATGGTGGAGAAATTTAAGGGCACACTCAAGCAGATGCTGCGGAATTTCAGTCAGGAGCAGCCCAAAACTTAGGATGATTATATCCCTCAGTTTCTGTTCGCATACAGAGAGGTACCGCAGGCGAGTCTGGGGTTTTCTCCGTTTGAGCTGATATTTGGACGACATGTGCGAGGACCGCTCGCAGTCCTCAGAGAGCTTTGGACAAGGAAAGAGCTGGGAGAAGACATGAAGACGACCTATGGTTACGTTCTGGATCTAAGGGAACAGCTCGAGCAAACTGTGAGAGCGGCACATCAAAATTTGGTGCGTGAACAACATTCTCACAAGAAATACTATGACAGGAACAGCAAGAAGCGGCATTTAAGGGTTGGAGATCGTGCCCTCATTATTTTGTCGAGTAGCCACAATAAACTCTTGATGCAGTGGAAAGGTCCATTTGTGGGTGTTGGCAAAAAGAACGATGTGGATTATTGGATCGACTTGGGCCACACTAATAAGCTCTTCAACATCAATATGATTAAACGGTACGAAGAGCATGCGTCCCGAGACCGTGCAATCGTCTTCTTTGGTCGTAATCGAACAAGATGACAGGATCAAATACGTAGTCGCCGATTGCATGAGTCGTTTGTAAATTACTGGAGGGTTATGCCCAATGTACAGAGCTACTGTCCGGTGTGTTTGCAATGGTGACCTGTGCAAGCGCATGGGGTATTGTTTGGTGGTTGTTTTTCTTCTTTCGTTCTCCGGTTATGTGTTTTTCAGTGCGTACATCTCCACCTTTTTGGTACAGATGTGTTTAATGTTTGTGTATGATGTTTTGCATAGTTTTAGTTTCCCTTTTGCCAGATTTATAATTCTTGACCCCATGTTCCCTCTGCGCGCGTCTCCATGTGCCTCCATGTGTCGCTGTGTACAGTGCCTTCTGTGACTACGGCGGCGTCTAACTTGTCCGTTTATCACGTGAACATAAGTGTTCGTGCATCAACGGCGTTTGTCTACTTCTTACATGGACTTAAGTGTTGTGTGCACCAAAGGCAGCTTTTTCTATGTGAAAAACCTTTTCGAAGGGGGGGGGGGGGGTGGCATATGTGAGGTGCACAAAAGTTCCTCGGAGTATTTGTGAAGGGGATGCGTCGAAGGTGGTGCGTCGGACAACGGAGCGCTGCGCATGCCAGCCTATCGTTGCGCGTGTGCGCGTGCGAAGGGTGTGTGCGAGGCGATGTCGACAAAGAGCGTGGCGAGAGCTGACGTGTCAGAAAACCGAGCTGTGAAGGAAGACAGCGCAGCGGAAATCAGGTCCTTCGAGCGTGGAGGTGGCAGCCGCCGGACATTGTGTCCGTGCTGCCGTGGACCTCCCTTGGATCAGCGACGCAAGCCTCCTGCGTTCTATTCAAGCGTGGAGGTGGCACCCGTCGGAGGCTGGGTTCGTACTGCCGTGACCTCTCTTGGATCACCGACGCAAACCTACTGCGTTCCTTGCAAGCGTGGAGGGGGAGCCGATGAACTGAGGGTCCGTGCTGCCGTAACACATTCTTGGAAAGCCTGCTTGAAGCCTCCGGCGTTTCGTGCCACCGTAGACGGGACCTGGACACGCTTGTTCTTTCTGCTGATGTCAAGTTCTTCGGGCTGCTGACGGCAGTCTCCCTGTGCTCCTCTCCGCTCCTACCACCATTTGGGTTCCCTCCGCCGCTTTCTTCGACATAACACCAGCGACCCGTCGCACTAAAACCACCCGCGTCCACCCTGTCTGCAAGACATCCCCACTTCACCTGGGACGCTCAGTACCTGGTGAACACTTTCCTTTATTCTGTAGTGTTTTGGCGTGTTGAGCGCTTGTTTTTCTTGGTGTTTTGCTTTCTTTATGGCTCTTTTCCTTTAACTTATAAGTATGGCTTCGTTTTGTTTTTTTTGATCTCTTTGTTTCTTGTTCGAACCTGCACGCGATAGCGTTCCCCTTCGGAAAGTCAGTGACGCGTTACCAATTCGCGACAATCTCCAAGCACGTGCCCCTTAATTTCAGATCGACACGTATTCGCGGCCTCTCATCTCCCGGTCACGTTCAGCCTCCGAGAAGCGTTTGGTGTCCTTTTAAACGCACACTAAACGGGAACACCAAGTCAAACTGCACTAAAAAGCTACTGTAACCTCATAACAAATATGCACATTTCTCAAAAACAGAGCTCCGGCAAGCCAGAAACACCCGCTGCGGTGGTTCAGTGCTTGGAAGGCTGAGCTGCTGAACCGGAGTTATTGGGTTCGAATCCGGCCACGGCGTCCGCGTTTCTACGTAGGCGAAACGCAAAATGCGCCTATGTTCTGTGCAATGTTAGTACACGATAAAGGTCCCCAGGTGGTCGAAACTGTTGCGGAGCTCTCCACTACGGCACCTCTTTCTTCTCACACTCCCTTCTTTACGGCGCGGTTCAGTTGCACGCCGAGGCGTGCGACCGTTACTTCGCCATTTACGTTCCTCAAAATCCATTTTTTTACAAGCAAGAACAAAACAGCTTAAAACTGAAGCACACGTGGCGACACCTCTCGCAGGTTCTGGCAGGTGCGCCTGCTGACGTTTTCTTAGCCGGGCGTAATTTGGTTTGGTTTGGTTTCGTTTACCGTCCCAAAGTGACTCAGGCTATGACAGACACCGTAGTGAAGAGCTCCGGAAATTTATACCACCTGGTGGTCTTTAATGTGCACTGACATCGCACAGTACACGGGCCTCTAGAATGGCGCCTCATTCAAAATTCGACTACAGCGGCCGGGAACCAACCGGAGTCTACAGGGAGAGCAGTAAGGCGAGCCTACAAAGACGGTGAAGAATCGTTTAGTTAAATGAGCGCAAGCTAGCCGACGAAGAGATATACGAGACAAACACGAGCGGTGAGTGTTTCGCTTGCATTCTGTGCGCTTTGCTTCGGGTGAGGAGAAGGAGGAGGAGGTAAACTTTATTAAAGAAGAGGTCTTAGGCGCGGGTTGGGGTGACGTTCCCCTCCCCACGGTGTGCTCCTCTTCTAGTTGGTGGCGGTGAAAAACTTTATAAAGTAGAGCAAGCCTTAATTGTTACATCCTAGTGATGGGATTGCTCTTAGATGCGTGTCGTGGCCGGAAGGTGATGCTTCTCAGCGACTTCCAAAGCCCAGTCCACTAGCTGCCGTTGGGCAGCCGGGTCAGAACTGGACACCGCAGCCTCACATCGCTCGAGGTCTGTGAGTTGCCAATCGGCTGGTGCAAGGAGCTCAGAGCAAGAATAAAGAATGTGTGCAAAATCCGCTTTCGGAGTGCCGCAGAGGGTGCATACTGGCCGGACGCCAGGTGGCCGACCGACGATGTCGTTCGGCGACCTCTCGGCCCGCTCTGACTCGGAGTTGAACCTCCGGGTTCGAGCTGAGCAGTGCGGCCTCCCACTTCGATTGGGTAGAGCTGCAGACTTGTCTTGATCACATGAGTATAGGATGAGTGGTGTGTCTGCCTTATGGTGCCGACAGAGAGAACAGACGGGGCTGAACTGCTCTGGGAACCATATGGAGTACATGTATGGATTAAAGAAAGTGTCTGTTAGGAGCTGCCGCCAATTGACTTCTGTTTTACTTAGAAATCTATGTGGTTCTGGGAAGATATGTCTTTCTTTCTAGAAGTGGGTAGTAATTTATTTGTAGGTCGTCACTCGCTCCTCGGCCGACCTGAGCTCGAGGTAGCGCACCTCCCGGTTAACTACGAATCCTAGGACAACTTGGTGCGCCGCCTCGTTTCCAGGATGGCTCGAATGAGTGGGGACCCAAATCAATGTGATCTGGCGGGTATTGGAGATGTTTTGTAATATTTAGATGGCTGCGCAGGGGGCCCTACCTTTGACGAAATTTTGAATTGCGGTTTTAAAGTCGCTGACGATGTATTTGGCAGTGGTGGAAGTAATGGCTAAAGCTATGGCAGCTTCTTCGGCCTCCTTCGGAAATTTTGTTTTATCGATTGTCGCCCATGCGAGGGGAGAACCTCGATGATCGGCAACTGCCAACGAAAAGGCGTCTCTGTTCGTATGTTCTGCCATGTCCACTTGCGCCGTGTCTTTCAAAATTTAAAATATATCGTAAAGTTATTGTGCCCTAGCCTTTCTTCTGTGAGTATCGTAGTGTGGATACATGTTTTGGGCAGAGGATGGACTATTAAGTGTTCGTGCTCGTGTCTTGGGATTGACAAGGTGTGTTTACAGAATCCTTCATATTGTATTCCTGCCTTCTTTAAGATGATACGTCCCGTTTCAGTGCCTGAGAATCTTTCGTATTGTGGGGTGAGGCGTGGTTCCATCATTTCCGCTAAGGTACGTGTTATCAGTTCCTAACTGTAGTAGTTTTTCATTTGGGGTGTGACGAGGGAGGTTGAGCGCAATTTTGTAGGATTGTCGAATTAGAGAATCCAGGTCGTCTCCTTCATGGGGTCAACACCTGGTTGCATGAGGTCCGTGTATTGGATTAGCCCTCTTTGCTGGATAAAATCCAGTACTGTCTTTCCTTTCCTGGATATTCTTTCGTGTCCCCATTGCACGTGTTGAGCGTTGAAGCCGCCCACAATTATGGTTTGGTTTTGGCCTGTGATTTGTAGCGCTTTGAGTATAGCGGGTTTCAGTGGTTCAGCCTGTGCCCTGGGGCGGCTGTATGCGTTCAGTATGAACAAAGAACAGGAGTTTCTTTTGCTAGGTAAGATTTCGATTAATATACAATCGAGCTATACGTTTTCAATTTCGTGGTTAACCACGGTAAGGTTTCTATGTACCGTCGTAGTGGTTAAAGGCTGTTCTGCGATGTGACATGGCAGAACTGCTTGCGGTGTACGGACTGCCCGCGGCAAATTCTAAAACGCCCGCTCGCAACGGCATTCATGCTGCGGCGCCTCTGATTAGCCGAACATTTCCGGGTAACACGTTCAACATTTCTAAGCAAAAATTTTAATATCGGAAGCTGTAAGGTACTGTTATGAAAATATCGAAGATAATGGTTCATTCTTCTGATGTGTAGCAGAAGCGTTTTTTTTTAATTTGTCCATCGCTCGCATGGGGCAGTTAAGACTGCCATAGAAAACGAACGAGGGACGCTTTTGATGATAGCAAAAACGTTAATAGCAAAAATTAAAGCCTTTCGAAAATAGATCTGAAGATATATTGATTGCTTTAGTGAAATCGTAAAATATATGGAAAAATTATGTTCATAAACTCTTTCCCGTTCAAAATCGCTTTTATTAAGCATTGTGGGGTATGCAACGCACGCACATCTAGTAATCAGACAATCAAAGCAACCTGGCTAGCAGCGAAGGCATCTTTCCGCTCAAAAAACCAAAATAAAAACAGTAGTAGCGCTCCCGAGAAATTACCTGTCTCTAGCGTAGCGTGCTGCTTAGCTTGCTGTTTCAAGACCACGCGTCCCATCCAATGGAGATAAAGGTAGCAGGATGAACGAAGCTCATTGGCAGTGCAGAGGATGGTCATGTGAACACACGTGAGCGCACGAAGACGACCCGCAGGCGATGAACGTAACGCGAAGCGAGCGCCGGCGGTGGTGACGTCATCGCGGACTGAACGACGCGTGGATCGTCAGAGCACGTGCATATGATAGCTCTCGCTGCAAAAGACGCAGTGCAACATAAACGAAACGCTATGGCTAGTATGTAAAACCGTTTGTAGGCAGGTAGCGTGGATATTTTTTACTGACTTAACCTTGTGGCCAGGTTTTAGCTCGTGAGTAGTGGGCTGTGCTCACTTTTTCTGTCGAGAAGAGCTGACCACACGTAAGGGCGACAGTTGCTTGGAAGGGTTCTGCAAGTTTTAAGAAACTGAGCGTGTTCTCCGCCAAAAGTGTAATTTTGCTTTACAGATGAACACCACCCTGAGCGAGGATATGATTGTCGCTGACAGCGCAGCCGTCAAGGAAGCATTCAAGGTGAGTCGCAGTTTTCGCGGCAGAGCTATGGCTGCCAGCCTTGATTTCTGATTGCTGCAGCAAGTGCAGGTTTCTTAGTGCGATCAAAACCCGCGAGCGAGAGAGAGACACAAAATGTTATTTCGCGACCTAGGGAGAACATTAGTTTCAGGATGTCTATCTGAAAGGTGCTTTGAGGCGTTTCGCGGCGTCTGGTACGATCGCGTTTTCCGTCCGATGACAAAAGTAGCACGAGGTGCGAGACACGGGATGGTCACGTGGTCGCTAGCGAGCTTATGCCCTGGCTGTGCGTGGAACAATGTCGACGCTGACCACTACGTTAAACCGGGGGAACTACGCTAACACAGCTTGCGCTCCAAAGCATTTCGTCAATTGGTGGTGATGCCACCATAGCCACAAATGGTTGCTTCTGTCATGTAGGACACTGGGCACGAGTGCAGCAAGTTTATCTGTACTTCTTTATTTGCTTCTAGTGGTGAACGAAGGGAATTTTATAGTTTTCTTAAGGGACTCCGAAATATTGGTCCAAGCGCCCACAAAAGCATTTACGCAAGCACACATACCGTAGATGCAGCGTAGCATAACATTATGAAAGAAGAAAAGCAGAGGCTCAGCGAGAAGCCTGAGCGGTCGCCTCAGAAGTACGCAGGACAAAACAGGCATCACAAAACAGACGGGGAACTCTGAACATAACTTATAGCCTGTGAATAAGTTGTTTGATATTATGGATCGAAATAAAACAACGCAGAGCCTAACAAGCCTAATTTTCTGTTATTTCGTAATTTGAAGAAAATGTATGTGGAATATGGGTGGACAGATATTTAGAGGGGGGACATCTTAGCACATCAAATGCTTTGCGCTACTTCACAGTATGATCAAGCAGTGAAATCAGGAAGCGATAAGATGCATTAACTGGAGGGCGACTTGTGCGTCTCTGCTGCTTGCGGCATGGCCAACGGCGCTGCTCAAATACGTGTAACGCAGGGAAAACGACAGACGGGTAAAAAGGCAAACAATTTGGGTGTCTGTTATTTTCTCAAGTGACAGTTTACCGCCTGTATTTGGGTGTCTGTTATTTTCTCAAGTGACAGTTTACCGCCTGTTCTTAAGTAGAAAAAACTTTAATCGGCTAAGAGGAGGTATAACTATCGTTAATATAATTGAATGTACATTCATAATGAAGGTAAGTAATGAAATTTATGGCAAGGAAGTCGTACGGCTACAGCATGTTTATTTCGGTCATGGTTGTGCCTTCGTTTATGGTACAATGAGAAGAAATTGTGCAGCTTTTATCTTCAAAATAAAATTTTATTGAAAAAAGTTCAGTGCCTGTCCTGACATGCGTATGTCCCTTCCAGTCATGCTTTAAGCGGCATTTACGCCTAAGCATCAAGCAAGTAGGACAGGAAAACCAGTTGCTGTGAACGTAGACGGTGCCCTACTGCTATGAGAACTGTCTCGCACACTTATTAAATGATTAATGCCTGAAACTGATTTAATCACTGAAGGCTTACGTTGATGTAGGTGTCTAAAATGTGGGCATGAAAAATTGTAAGGACGCCTTTCACACCACTCTGGCCTGATAGCATCTTAAGGCCAGTGGCAACACTGGAGCAGGGCGGTATTCGAGCAAGAAAATACCGTGTGTCCCTCGAACTGAATCCAAGCACAATCGTATATGCGCAGGCGTACCGGGTGTTCATGACCAGGTACGAAGAGCTGTACAAGCTCATCGTGATCACGGGCATGGAGACGTACACCCAGGACCAGATATTCTTCGTGTCCTACGCCATGGTGAGTGGCTCTGTTTGGTACAAAAAATGCGTGTCGCCTAACTTCACTCGCAGGTTGTCCTGGTAGAAATGCTGATAAATGTTTTGACGACCATACGCACCCTGCTAAAGTGAAGTTTTTTAAATTTAATTAGATGCTCCAAGCTTTGAAAAATGACTGAAAGCTTAAAGGAATACAGAAAAATGTTTGAATGTTAGCAAATGGTACGATTTGGCTCATGAACGTAAGGCGATGCCCTCTACCAAGCTGAGTTGCAGGGGTTGAGTGGAACATAACGTAATAGGATTTTGAATTTTTTTCAAGGAGGCGCTCGGCATTTCCACCATGATGAGTGACGTCTTGGTGACAAGCCCCCGTTTTTGTGACGTCATCGTACTGCGTGACTGGTCACAGGAACAATCAGAACTTGCCGGTGAGGCCGACGTAATTAATATTGTGGTAGACTAGATTGGCCGGTCGACGGTGGCGTCAAGGTGCACTTCAGCTCTGGTGCCGACTCAGAACTAAACTGCCGGCATAAAGTCCTTTGTAATAAATTAATCACGGTGCGCACTAGTCTCATGACCTTATTTACATAACTACTAAGCCTGTAGGCCTCTTTCAAAGCAAAAAAAAATGACACCCAGGAACTTTATGTCGGTACCGCTTTAAATGCTCAGACTATCTGGCAACATAATTCTCTGGTCAAGTACATCGCATTCGTAAAAAATCTTGAAGCGTCTACTTCGTTTCGAAATAGTGGTTCGAGTACTCGTTATCTGATTCGACCTTGCCTCGAGTCACTTGGCTGAGTTTTCGCTGCAGCACCTGCAGAACCAGCAGCTGCTGGTTCACGTTGACTACTCGCAGGGTATGGCCGTGAGCGGCATGTATTTATTATTATTGGAGGAAGGCTCGAGAACAAGCGTCCTGAGGTACTTGCATGAGTATCTTCTCATCCTGCCCAAATTTTCGGGGTTATCGAAACATAGCTACGCGACAGCATGTATGACTATTGCTGTCCTGATTTATTCAGAGGGTTGCTTTGCTTGCAAACTTTTCCAAAGCGCATGCACTTTGGAGCGGCAGTAGTTTAAAAAATGACAGTTTAACCATGCGATATGAACGCGCAAAGTCAATTTCTAATAATTGCACAACCTCTTAGGTGAAACACCAGGTATGCATGGGCATGCTTGACTGAAGAGCTAGAGGTGTGGCGCTCTGGCGCAGCCGCAGAGGCTTACCAACGACAAAAGCACTAGAAATGTGCCCTTAACAGAGCTGTTGTGCTGATATTTCGCTCACTTGCCCTGAGTAGCATTCTTCCGGCGGTCTGGATCGTGCTCGCGTCTTTACTCAAAGAATACCTTTGGCAGTTGTTTCCCAGTAATGATTCCTGAAGGTTTTGGACGGAGTATTGTAACACCTTCTCTCTTCGTCGTACATTGCAGACGATGTGCGAAAAGAGTCGGCGGCACGCCGTTTACTACTACTTGTACCCGTCTTCTGCTATCCCAAACCACCACAGGTAAGGGCTCAGAAGTTCTCAGCGTCGCACAGGATGAGCGTTATCTGCGATTTCTGAACAGTAGTGAAGTTTTCAGTGTTCACAAAGCATTTTGACGCCATCAGCTAACAGAATACAAGATACTTCAGTGGTGGAAGCTATATAGTAAATGTCACCCAGTGGAGTTATAATGAACGCAATTTTGAGCGCAGACATCAGAGCGGTGCCCGAGGTGGCCGCAGTTTTCACAGGCGAATCTGGTGCATCGATGAAGGTAGCAGCGGCGTTATGTCCAAGCGTATCAGGCGTACAAGGGGGCGCGAAGTACCTTAAATAGAGTATGACCTGGTAAGACTGTGTTAATTCATGGTACTCACTCGCCGAGCACTTAGAATGGTGTGAGCAGAAGAATAAACGTCGTTGATGAGATCGTCATCCGTGGCGGTACGGGTGATTCCTTGCACTGCCGCTCCACAGGAATAGTCTGGATTGGTAGTATAGCCGTTGACCGCACAAGATTAGACTCCGAGATGTAGTGAACAGACGCGAACTTAGATAGTGGCTCACTTAGTTGTTTGACGTCGATAAAGATTGTGTATGAAACATCCGTGAGTCTTACATACAGGGTTTCTGTTAGATGAGTTGCATGTAGGGCTTGTTGGATGGAAGCCGCGACAGCTTCAACGCCTCGATCCCGCGTCCGAAGGTCGATCTGGCCCTTGGGGTGGAGGATAACTTGGTATTGGTAAGCTTTAATATCCAGTGTACTGGGGGTCCGTATCCAGGTCTTGTGTTTAGTAGGTGAGGTATAGCTCAGCACGGGTTGAAGTTGAAGTTCAAGTTGAAAGTTTATTAATTAATCCAAACAAAGTTACAGGCGTATACAGCGAGAGGTACTGTGCCGATGGAGGGTATTTGCGTCGACTGAAGCTACTGGGAACAGTCTTCCAGTACATAGGCCTGGGGAGTCGGCGGGCGGTTAGGATTGGTAAAGAAGTCTGAGAGGCGGATGAAATGCATGGAGTGATCTACGGGAATGGAAGCGAAGTCGCCGTGGCTCTGATTGTAGCCACGCACGGCAGAAATGTCGAAGAGGAGCGAGGCTTAGGCAGGTGCGCAACCGTTGGGGGAGGGGGGGTCTCGGCGCAGATTTTGGAGTCAGGCGGAGCGCAGCTGACCCCGCACGGACGCAGGGCGCGCAGCCCTAACAATGGCCAAGACGGCACAGTGCAAGGCCGGGATTAATGCTCTCCGTAAGGGACACAGATGGGGTACTCACGCCAAAATAGCGGGTGTCATTCGAGGCCAGAAGGTATTAGAAATCGATATGTGGTATTTCCAGAGGATGCTTTCAACGGTAGCAGAGGCTCGAAGAAGACGGAGATCAAGTGAAGCAGCGGTGCGCTCTCAGGGATGCGCTGTTTTTGTAGCGAACGCTACACCAGGCTAGTAGTAGTAAGCTGTTTATTAAAATGATAATAAAAATTATGGAAAAGATTTTTGCTAGCCCCGGCATCTGCCATTGATACCGAAACACCTGAGCTTGGGCAGCGGAATTAAAGGATAGCAGGCAGAATGGAGAAATGAAATGAAAGAGGTGAGGAGACAGGAAGAGAGGATAGGGGCCGGGAGAGGTAATATACACAAAACCTATTTACACAATAATAAATATGTACAGGTTGCGCACGTGATTAGTTCATGATGAAGCACACTAGGCTAGTATTAAAGAATCTCTGTGCCTGTGCAAGGCCACAGCTGCGCATGCGACGTTCCACAGGTGTTCCACCGCTGCGCCGCGCCGCGCCTTTCTTCAAAAACCAATTTTCAGTTTTCGATTTCATCTTTCTCGCTTTCTGCTTTCCTTCCTTCCTTTATCCCCTCTCTTACAGGGCGGTTGGGGTGTCTACCAAGATGTGACAGTTATTGCACCATTTCCTTTCCTCAAAAACCGAACAATCCGGCGTTCATTGAGTTCATTGGCGTTGGAAACGCTGGAGAGGCAGATCATTTTCACGAAAGGAAAGGCGCCAAACTCGCTCCTTGGGTCAGTGGACACCTCAGTATCACTTTTATGTACATGGCGTTGATGTGCAACTGCCAAAACCAGCTTTCATTGCGTCCCGCACACTGGATAAGCAGTGCGCTCACCCTTCCACCCTAACAGGTGGCAGCTGATGTTGCGTGGCCAGCGCTAATTTATGGAGCCCACATCTCTCTCTCACCAACGCCAGGTATACCTCAAAGCACGAATGAAGCGTCCAATGACCGCCCCGCCGCGGTGGCTCAGTGGTTAGGGCGCTTGACTACTGATCAGGAGTTCCCGGGTTCGAACACGACCGCGGCGGCTGCGTTTTTATTGAGGAAAAACGCTAAGGCGCCCGTGTGCTGTACGATGTCAGTGCACGTTAAAGATCCCCAGGTGGTCGAAATTATTCCGGAGCCCTCCACTACAGCACCTCTCTCTTCCTTTCTTCTTTCAATCCCTCCTTTACCCTTCCCTTACGGCGCGGTTCAGGTGTCCAACGATATATGAGACAGATACTGCGCCATTTCCTTTCCCCCCAAAAACCAATTATTATTATTATTGTCCACTGACCCAGGAAGCCAGTTGTGAGCCCTTCCTTTCCTCAAAATCATCGGAGCCTAGAACGTTGTCAACGCCAACGCCAATGAACACAATGAACGCCGACAGCTTTCGCTTTTTTTCCTCGATCTCGCCGAAGCCTGCGCGCTCTTGACGCGACTGGTCCGTGAGAACCGCAGACCGCTCGAGCTAACCTTCGATCGCGAATATTGGCTACGGTAACAAGAAAACTGCAATGGAACAGCCGCGCCCGTGGTGCCGCAGTTGCGCGCTAAAGGCGGAGAAAAAAGCCGTCATTAGCGCGCATTCTCTGGGGCGACTGGCCTAAGTCAAAAGCGCAGACAAAGCAAAAAGAGGTGCCCGCTATCATCAGGCGCCACAGACACAGCGGGGTGCAGTCCGTGGCGCAGGCGTCCCACCCAGCCAGAAGTTTGAACAATGGCGTTTAGCTTGCGGGCGGTGGTACTTGTAAAGGCATTACATGCTTGTGATTTAAACAAAGCAGCATCCTTTTACAGCCCCCAGTTACACAAAAACCAAAGTCCTCCCGTATTTCTTTGGCGCAAAGGCGAGCTTTCTTCGAAGACTGAGACTCATTCTCATCCGCTGAACTCTCGTAGAGCGCACTGATTTAAACATCATCGAACTCTCGAAACTCCGTATCTTGTTATACATCTCCAAGGGCCTAGCAGGGTAAACCTCGGTATCCAGATTTTAAGGGGACAGTCTTATTTTTTCTCTGCCGATTATTCTGGATAAAGGGATTTCTCATTGTGATGATGATGATGGCTTTTTATGGTGCAAGGGCCTAAGCGGCCAAACAGCGCCGTGGCACAATGTAGTTCCCTTCTACTCAAGGGGCGGTCAAGTGCCCATTTCCTAAGTATTTCACCCTAAATAAGCCGAGCACCAGACCAGGGGAAAGCTTGCACCCATTGTATCACCGGTGGGTACACAGCTGATTAAAAGGAATTAATCAAATTAAAACATCCAAGCGAAAGTTATTCCGCTTAACAAAAATTTAAAACAAAACATCAGAGAAAAAACATTTGGGCCGCTCGTTTCACTACCTCTCGCCGAGATTGAGTGCTATCAATCAGAACTGCGCCTTGCATACACGAAAGTGGAGCTTACAGGCAAGTGTTGCCTTGCCAGGGAAGCCTACAGGTGCGCGCGTTTTGGCGTCGTCGTCCAGCGCAGCGTCGCAGACAGGGGAGGTACGCCTAGCACTAAAAAGGGATGATTCATAACAGCGCGACAGACGGGACAGAGAAGAGAGGACACAACACAGAGCGCTGCGTGTTGTGTCCTCTCTTCTCTGTCCCGTCTGTCGCGCTGTTATGGATCATCGTAAGCACCAATTCGCCCAACACATTATATTGACAAAAAGGGAGCTCCCATATGTTTCCTTGTAAAACCTTCGGCATGAGAGGCTTCGAGATCTGCGACCGGCTTTTTGCTAATTTTATACCCCGAAAGGTAGCTTTGGTGATAGAATTTGATAGCAGCACTTTGACAAATTGAATGCCCACAAACTATGGCAAATTGATGGCCCTAGTGATGTAAATAGAACATAGAAGATAAAATCCCCTCGCGACCTCCTCTGCTAGGTGTTTACGTCGCGACTATGAGGTGAGTATGTTGGATGGGGAGGATGCACCCGGCAACAATTTACTGCAACGTGCTTCGCCATTAAAGGCGTTTGCGCGTAGTTCCCCTTCAGTTTCTTGACATCACGCTTGTCGTACGAAAGACTTGCAAAGCTACGAGGCGTTTTCAAAAAGTAAGAATACATCACACCCCACCCAGGCAGATACGAAGCTAGTCGAGAGGTGGAACACTGTCATGTACTTTGAACCTTAAGCTTCCATGCCCCCCCCCCCCCCCTTGGTTCGCAGTGCTCCACAAGCGCATGGCCAAATAGCGCCCTTTACTAATATCTGTGTTGATCCAGACTCCCGAAATATGAGGGGTGCAATCCGCGAAGACCTTTCTCCACGCACGCAAGAGGCGAACCACCGGCGGCCACTCACAGGATGACCTGTGCTATTTATGGTGATGTTAAGAATCGAACATTGTGTTGACGTGGTGCCATGAAATCTCAGAAGGCAAAGCCGATGTTCATGATGGAAAACCGAGCTGGAGCCAGTATTTTGTGACTGGCGACCTTTGCAAAATTGAAGATGGAACTCCTTTGCAAAGGCGCATGGCGGTGAGGCTTATTTCATGAACTTGAACTCCATGCCTCCGGGTTCTTGAGATAGATCGGCGAAACAAAAAAAACCTCCACCAAAGAATAAGGCAGCACAAAAATGACATCCGGCTAATGAATTCAGAATCCTACCCTTTCGCTGAACACTGCGAGCGCGCCGACCACCGGATCGCTTTCGAGGAGGTGAGCGTTTTGGCCGTGGAACCAAACCTGTTCAAGAGGCGACATGTGGAGTCATGGCACATCCGGCTCACAAAGGCGGCGATGAATAGGACTCCAGGAACGCTCTCCTCCGAGTACGTTAGTGGACTGCGCCACCTGCTAACAAACGGAGAGCGAAGGCAGCGACCCGCTGCTGCTGCTGGCACACTGCAGTCAACCCCGGGACCGAGTTGGTCCCGAAACGTTAGTTAAACTTAAAAATATTGGTTGGCGTCAGTTTTCTTTCAACTATCTCTTAGTTATTTGCCCTCCTTACTTCATCCGATGGAAACTATGGCTGGAAAAACATTTGCCGATAGCGAGTTCACAAGAAGAGGCATGACGTAGTTTTACTAGGCAGACTGGATGCTTAAATGATCGCGGCATCCAAATCTGATTCCAAAGCTGAACAATATTTTGTAAAATTGAGACAAATGTATGAAAAATTGGGAATTCAAGATGATTACTTCTGAGTTAAAGTTTTGTGGATTAAAGATTTACCACAGCCGTGCAGACATTTGCATCCTTACTTTAAGGACACTCATCGTAGTTTGTGTTGCCGACAGAAAATGAGCTCCTAGCTGCAGTGTTTTCATCCCGTAATGCTACTCGTGCTAGATTCATGCAAAGCTCCTTTCAATGTAGCCTTTCTTTTCCAGGACGAATATGGCCCTGATGAATTTCGACCGCTTTGCCATTGCGTTCAACTGCCCGGCGGGATCTCCGATGAATCCGGACACGAAGTGCGACGTGTACTGATCAGCGCGGCACAGACGCCGTTAGAAGTCACCTCTTTTAACGCGCCTTTTAATACTCAAGGAGTATTTAATTTAGACAATGCTGTGAACAAGGTTCATTTGCTATTTGTTTGGATCGCTGATGCTTGTAGTACTTTTTTTTACGATGCCCTGAATTGTACTAATAGAAACACTCATTGCGAGTTGAGAAATAATG
The DNA here is from genome assembly GCF_052857255.1 of Amblyomma americanum. Classification (NCBI taxonomy): domain Eukaryota; kingdom Metazoa; phylum Arthropoda; class Arachnida; order Ixodida; family Ixodidae; genus Amblyomma; species Amblyomma americanum. The sequence continues at coordinate 147,013,185 of NC_135498.1, forward strand.
GATCATCAACTTATGTATTGTGTATTTTTCAGTGCGATTATATTTTGAAGTATAACCCTGGTTCCCTATATTTAAGGGAAAATTCTTTGTAGCAGAATCGGCACTGCTGTCTACCTTCCTTCTAGGCAGCTACAATTCTGAGAGCTAGTGCCTTACTGACTGGCGTCTTCATGGCACACTCTTAGGTAAAATATTTATAAAAGTACCCATCGAGGCAAGTGCGCTTCCTCGGCGTCCAGCACTGCAATGTTAGCGCAGCAATATAAACGGAAATGATTGCGAAGAGCAGATTGCACGTTCGTTAATGATAGGTTTCCCCTTGACCATCTTGACCAGATATCGAACGAATCAGTTTAAAGCCACTAGGTGCGTTATGGAAAAACGGAGTTGGATTCGATGAGATGTTGTTTTTGAGCATCTTGCTACATCCGTGTATTGATCTCTTGACGTCGCCAAATGGAGCTTACACAGTAAGGAAAAGCTCCGTGGTCTCGTCACTGTTACGTCCGGATCCTTTTTGGGAAAACCCCAGTCCTGGTACAATTGTACACACTGGGATTTGCGTTCATTTCCTTCTGAGGCAAAACACGTGAGGCATTATGCTTGGGCTGTTTTGTGTACAATGCGAGCACCAGGAATTTGGCGGATCCGGTGGTCGTCGATCCTTGGGAGTATTTTTGAAAACTTTGTTGTGCCCTTTCCATCAGCGCTCTATATCTTCGGTCAAAGATTGTCTGACAATAGCCTTGTTTATAAACACTTCCATACATCTGCCGATATTGAGTGGGCTCGGGGCCTCGCCCTTCCGTATTCTCATTCGTATGGCAGCCTTACATTCTATTTACGTCGTCGCCGCAGGGAGGTTGGATCGTCGGTGTAAGCCTCAGTCTGGTCGGGGAGGAAGGCATCGACAGCTAGACTGTACGCACGCTCATTCCCTGTATCCCCATGACTGCCAGCACACCATTCTATGTGGTTTTCTGGATTATGTGCCTTTGCGAATGTCCTGAAGAAGATACAGCCCGTATTCGCCACAGATTCGGTCGTTGGTGGTTTGGTGACTTGCCTGAAGTATCGAGTGCATCGGTGCATCTTTCCGTCGTGTTTTGGCCATGGTCAAGCTTGTAGCGCGGACTAGGTTTTGGCCGCGGCCCATGCCACGGCGTCTAATTCCATACTGCTGCGCCCGTCGCTTCTTCATAGACATTTGTGTAGGCTCTCTCGGGCATCTTTACTCTACACGCTTCCTTAGCACCTCTTTTCTGCTATACAACAGTTAGTGAGCACATGCTATTGTTCGTATTTGACTTGAGCGATTCCTTGTGCTATTGTGTTCGATGCATGCTTGTATCTTTCAGCTGTTAATTACGGCAGCGGCCTGGTTGTCACTGACTTATGATGTCCCCGCGTTCACTGGATGTGATTTTTGGGGTTGCGTCCGGGTTTGCCTCCCATTGAGAGTCGATAAAAATGAACCCTTATTTTTGGTCTGGTGCTTGCTTTCAAACGTCCTCTTGCACAAAAGAAGCTTGTTACATCACTAGCCACCGCAGTGTAACAGGATCATTGATGACGGCTCATGTGTTCATTCTAATTTTGCCCTTACCTTTGAGTGTCCAGAAGAGATGCCCACTGCAGGCCGAGATATTGAGTGTCCGACCCACAGGGTTCGCATTCACAGTGCAGTAGGTTCTCTTGAAAGCGCAAAGCTTCGTAAAGATCATAACATAAGGAATCATAACAATGTTAGGGGACGTTTTTTTGTTGCAATAAGGCCGTATAAGACTAAAGGTACACAGTAATTAACGGCCGGTTGTGGATTCCTTTGATGTAATGCTAAATCGAGGCTCCCGGTTAGGTGCATTTTTGAAATTCCTTGCATTCTAGCCTTCAGATCTTGGCATACTGTTTCCGCCAATGTGTGAAACTAACTGCAATGCCTTTCCAACGGAACGAAACGACGCAACAGGTGATAGGATTTATGCCCTACGCATGACTATGGCCGGTTGGTTGCTTTGTATATTCAGGACTAAATTACGTCTGCATTTGAAATTGAATATCTGTATGTATTCCGCGCGAATATAGCTAAAAATATTTTGGGGACCTTCTTAACCACTTTCTTAAAAAAAAAATGCACCAGTATTCAGGTTACATCCTTCTGTGTCTACAATGAGTAAGCAATGGTCTTGCGCTTCTCTCGCGAAAACTCCGGATGGAATCGGTTCCATCATCATCATCAGCGCGACTACGCTCACTGCAGGGAAAAGGCATTTCCCATGTCTCTTCAATTAACCATTTTCCTCTACCCACTGCGGCCACCGTATCACTGCAAACTTCTTAATATTATCGGTCCTCCTAACTTTCTGCCGCCTTCCGCTACGCTTGCCTATTCCTGGAACGTACTGCACTAGCCTTAAGGACTAGCGGTTATCTTGTCTTCGCATTACATGCCCTGCCCAAGCCCATTTATTGTTCATTTTGAATAAGATGACATTAATCCGCGTTTGTTGCCTCGTCCACTCGCCTGCTTCCAGTCTCTTAACGTTACGCCTTTCATTTTGCTTTCCATGGCTCACTGCGTTGTCCTTAACCTAAGCTGAAGCCTTTTCGTTAGACTCCACGTTTCTGCCCTGTAGGCGAGTACCGGTAAGATACAGCTGTTGTACACTTTTCTCTTGAGGGATGTTGGTAAACTGTCATTCATGATCAGCGAGAACCTGCCATATGCGCTCTACCCCATTTTTGTCCTTCTAGTTATTTCCCTCTCATGATCCGGATTAGCGGCACTATCTGCCCTAAGTATTCCTTTAGCACCACTAGCGCCTCGCTATCAATCGTGAACTGCTGTTCCCTTTCAAGACTCTTGAACATCACTGGTTTTCTGCATGTTAGTTTTTATACCCACTGTTCTGCACTGCCTTATGTCTTATGACCCACCGTTCCTGGTGATGTTGCCGATCTCACATACGTGCACAAATTTGAATGTCCTCTTGACAATTTGTCTCGGGGGCGTTTCACTTGTTGCTATGAAGTGCCCAACTTGATTGCATTGTTCGATGTTCTCTCCCTGTAACGACCCTCAAGCGAGGGTTAACAGCATCAATAAATAAATAAAACAAATATATAGCAATGATGAGTGGTCATCTTTTAGAGTGTTTGAGTACCTTAAATTGGATTATTATATGTGACTATACTAATCCAGCAAATTAAGCCACATTAATTCATTTTCTGGAGTGGGCCTAGTTCCAAATTTTAAAGTCCTTTGTAATGTTTGGGAGTAGGTCAACTTCCAAATTCTGGGGGTCCTCAGATTTTCAAATATGGCGATGCCGTTTGATTGCTCCACTGGTGGTGACGTGGTGTTCATAGCGAAGGAGGAGGAGGAAAACTTCATTAAAGAAGAGGTCTTAGGCATGGGCTGGAGGACGTGCCCATCACCGCGGTGGGCTCCTCTTCAAGGCCGGACGCCAGGTGGCCGACCGACGATGTCGTTTGGCGACCTGATCGGCCCACTCCGTGACTCGGAGTTGAACCTCCGGGTTCGAGCTGAACAGCGCGGCCTCCCACTGCGAATGGGCAGAGAGCTGCAGACTCTTCGATGCCTTGTCTTGATTACATGAGTATAGAATGTGTGGTGTGTGCCTTATGGCGTCCGCATAGAGAACAGACGGGGCTAAGCTGCTCTGGGAAGCATATGGAGTACATGTACGGATTGAAGAAAGTGTCTGTTTGGAGCTGTCGCCAATTCACTTGTTCTTTACTTAGAGATCTATGTGGTTCAGGGAAGATTTGGTTTTCTTTCTTGAAGTGGGTAGCAATTTATTTGTAGGTCGTCACTCGCTCCTTGGCCGACCTGAGCTCGGCCAAGGAGCGAGGATTTGTAGTTAACTCCGAGTTAACCTCCCAGTTAACTACGAATCCTCGGAGTAATTGTTGCGCCGCCTCGTTTCCAGGATGGCCCGAATGGGCGGGGACTCTGATCAATGTGATGTGGCGGGTATTGGAGATTTTTTGTAAGATTTTTATGGCGGCGGAGTAGGCGCTTTTTTGGCAAAAATTCGAATTGCGGTTTTAGAGTCGCTGATGATGTGTTTGGCAGCGGTGGAGGTAATGGCGAAAGCTATGGCAGCTGATTCGGCCTCCTCCGGAAATTTTGTTTTATCGATTGCCACCGAAGCGGGGGGAGAACCTCGATGATCGACAACTGCCAAAGAAAAGGCGTCTCTGTCCGCATATTCTGCCACGTCCATGTGCGCCTTGTCTTTCTGAATTGAAAATATTTCATGCAGTTTTTGTGCCCTAGCCTTTCTTCTGCCCGCAACATGTGTGGATGCATGTTTTTGGGCCGAGGATGGACTACTAAGTGTTCGTGCACGTGTCTTGGAATTGGCAAGGTGTGTGCACGGATTCCTTCATATTGTACTCCTGCTTTCTTCAGGATGAAAAGTCCCGTTTCAATGCCTGATAGTCTATCGTATTGTGGGATGAAGTGTGCTTGCATCATTTCCGCTAAGGTGCGTGTTATCAATTCCTAACTAGTAGTTTTTCATTTGGGGTATGACGAGGGAGGTTGAGCGCAATGTTGTAGGATTGTAGAATTAGAGAATCCAGGTCGTCTCTTTCTGTGACTATCAGGGTGACGTATGGTGTAGAGTAGATGGCTCTGCTAAAAATGAAGGCTTGGATTCGTTTCCTGGTCTCGGCTTCTTTAACTCCTCCTCGCCTATTCGCGATGCGTCTGATGAGGAGGGAGATTTGTATGACGGTGTTTCTCAGTTTCTTAATTAGTATGTCTTTTTTTTGTTTGACTGCATCAGCATTACGAGGCTTCTTAGTGTGTCCACTTCTGTGATGGCTGCCCCTTCCACGTAGATTTTGATCTCAGGCGCTTTATTCTTTCTTTGACGTTTTGGCTGTAGGATGAGGACTTCAGATTATTTGGGGGAACACGCAAGTCCCGCGGCTTGTTCCTCCTCTACTGCTACATCTGCCGCTTGTTGCAGCGTATCTTGTATCGTGCCGATACTCCTCTTGTTGGTCCAAAGGGTGATGTCGTCCACGTACAAACAATGTTCTAGGTCTGAGATTTTGGCGAGTTCGTATGCCATTTTCATGCGAATTATATTGAATAAAGAAGGGTGAGAGGACCAATCCTTGCGGCGTTCCTCTGTCTGCTAAACCTAAATTGTCGGGTTTGATTGTGTCAATTTGAATTTTAGCAGTTCTATCGGAGAGAAAGTCATTGATGTAGTTAAACGTTTTTTTCGCCTACATTCAACGGTGAAAGAGATTCTAGGGTTGCTTTGTTTTTGACGTTATCAAATGCTTTGTTTAAATCTAGAGCTAGGATTGCCTTGGTGCTCCTGAGATAGGAGTTCGTTTGCTAGACTGAACATTATATCCTGTGTTGATAAATGTGGTCTAAAGCCGACCATAGTGTTTAGATATAAATTCTCTTAGGCATGTGCGACTGCAGTCTGTCTGGTATGACGTGCTGTATCAGTCTTCCTATGCAAGAAGTAAGCGAAATAGGTCTGAGGTTTTCGAGCGCGAGCTTTTTTCATCATCATCATTTATTAACCCTTAAGGGTCCCGTGGGGACATTACATCCATCCCGCTCAATTCATCCGCTAAATTCATCCCGGTTTTGGGATGAATTTAGCTATGACATGTTTCCAGGAAGCTGAGAGTTTTTCCTCCCTTCAATACTCGTTCGCAGAGTCGGTGAGGGCTGTGATGGAAGTGTCGTCTAGGTTTCTCAAGCGACCCTCTCAATCGCATTAATGTATCGCAGGAGTCCTCATGCCACTAAAAGCGATGTGGTCTCGGTAGGCGGCCCTTTCGAACACAGCCACCGGAGAGGCTTGTGGGACCCAGGTCGCTCTTCCCGAGGTCCTGTATGGCTCATACGCAGCGCCAGGGTGGGCATATGGCAACTGCATTGTATTTGGCAGCGGTGGGCAGTTTGCTCAAAATCCGGTGAGCAGGTTACCAACTGCCACGGTTGGCAGGCTGTGATGACGTCATATGGTTGCGTTACCTCTCTCGGCCAATTAGCACATTTCGTGACAGAGAAGTCAGAAAATGTTTGGGAAGAACCTAAGCAGTCGCATTAGAAGCTTTTTTTTGGGACCATCTATCAAGAGGATGAATATACATTCATAATATGCCTGGGAGCTAAGTGAAATGTCAGAGGGACGGTGGTCCATACCAAGCTTCGTGGAGCATGTAAACAGTGGCCGGGTATGCTACAATACTGCCTTCCACGCACGAAAGGTGTCGTTTTAGAATCACATTGCCCTTTCAGTTGTGTCTTCGAGAAGGTCGCCATCAGTTTTGCAGCTTGGCGGGAGCAGCCAATGCAAAGATGCCGAAGGAGGGATGTGCCGAAAGGAAAGTTGCAAGTGTAAACGACGTCAGGTTATAGAGTAGCCAGAAAGCAGAAATTGGAAAAAAAGAAAAAAAGGAGCTATGCGGGCCTTCCCGAGATCAGATGTGCCAAATGGGGGGGGGGGGGGGGGGGCAAGGACAAGAAAGCGTCCTTTAGCTCCGGAAAGAGGAAAATGTGCTGTCTCAAAGAAGGTTTAAAGCTATCGTTCGCCGCAGTACCTCACGTATGCCTTACTTTACTGACAGGTGGTTATCATGCGGAACCTCCAGCAACTCCCCTGGACAGCACGGAATGCTTGTGAGCTCGCGTCTTGGCAAAAGCAAGCACTACTGCGGCATCGCACATTATTGCAGTAATACATTTTGATTGTTCAGGATAGAGAGTGAGACTAAAAATCACGGGGGAAATGAGAGCCTAAAGACTTTTTTTTTGCAGGTTATAATTTGTTCAGGTCGCCTTATGGCAGTCTCTCAGGCGGTTATTTTCGGTTCTTGAAAACAATTGTCCCGCATCATGACGTCTGCGCAGGCAGTGCCGAGGGGCTGTTCATGTAATTCGGCTATTATTTGCGTATGATATTCCTGCCACTGATCAATGTGAATGCTGTCTGTTTTGACGACATAGCTAGCCACTTTCCTTGATTATGATCGTCACGCTTTTCTTGTATGAGATTTCAACATACACGTGTTATCGAAATGACCGTCGTGAGCACAGCTGAAGTAGCGATCAGAGTGCCAGATAGTGGCCATGCATCAAAGAAGACGCACAAGGTACAGGTATTGGTATTCTGAGACAGGCAGCTTTCTCTTTCAAGCGCATACCAAGAGGCTGCCACGTTCATTTTGACAGAATATAGGTTTCTGCAGCGTGCCTTAATCGCCAAGATAGGCTCTTCTTAAGCCTAATGTTTTTCTGATAAGCGATGGCGTCTTTATTATACGAGTTAAGACAGCCTTGTAATCTCGCATGCTCATGCGAATTTTATTACATGCAGCCTGGGAGGAGTTGAGAAAGGAAGTTTGAATGACAGCCATTGAGAATCGCCCATATATGCTTGCCGTAAAAAAAGTCGAAGGGAATGTGCTCCTCAAGAGCCTTTATAACCTTCATAAGCTTAAATTCTAGGGCCCTGTCTCGTACAGACAGGAGATTGCAGCTGTGAGGCATCGCCTATAAAATTTCTTGTGGAACGGTACAGGACCCCCTGTGTTCTGTCCCGCACAAGTCGTGTCTTGTGTTCTGAGAAACACACTAGACAGGTGTTGCTTAACCAAAGCTGGCACGCGGCTTTCAAGAAAAACTAGGCACACCATTGCGGATGTTGCCTGGTCACAAGCACGAGTGTAATCATTTCGAGTTTTGGAAAATACAACTCCCTCTTTACTGCTTGCTTGGAAAATGCTCAGGATGAGCTCGTTGCACACTTCCAGTATCTTGTTAAACCCCTGCCGGGTGATGAGAGCACGCAGTTGCGTGGCTTTGCAACGTTCGAAATTCGTAACGATGAGAGCTATAAATTGCCCTTTTTAAAAATGTCACGAGAAATGACCTTAGAGGCAAATTTTCAAGCCAATTCTAATCTATGCTTTTTCCGGAGCTTTCAAATCCATACTAGTGGGAGGCCGCATTGCTCAGTTCCGACACGAACATATAGATCTGGGTTGTGACAAGAGCCCCAGAAGTCACGAATGCCACGGGCTCATGACCACTTGATTAAGCTATAACCCAATACCATCTGCTACTTTTCTGGACGGAAATAAAGTTAATCCTCCTCCTCCTCCTTCCTATGTTCAATAGCTACTACACTGCATAAATTCCAATGAATGTAATTCACTATTTGCAGACGTTATCTTTTCTGTAAAACCACGTTCCTTGGTCTTCCCTCGATTATTTTTGTTTTGCATAGAACCGCTGTGCACGACAGCATTTTGAATACTGCTGCAATTTAAGGTTTTCGCATGTTAGGTACCAGATTAAGGCATTAGTACGTGGAGATGACCTTGCATTCTTCCGTACTGGGAAGCAAAGCATCGATGAAATTTTTTGTTAACAGGAGAGTATCGCTCGCTTCCTAGTGCACATATAAATCGTTCCGAGTGTCCTGGTCTATAGCTTGGATTATGGTGATCTGCCCCAGCGGTGGTTTCCGTAGTTGCATGGACACTGTGCTACTCGAGCATCATGGCGTACCGGATGCATAAAGTTGCGAATTACGCGTAGCGCATTTTCAGCGCTATGCTGAGATTTTGTCTATCATTTTTTTAAAGAACATCTTGCTGGGCATGTTGGTAACTGTACATCTTAGGTTACACGCGCGAATATAGACACAACACAAGGCAGAAAGACGAGACGGAGCGCCCTCAAGGGACTGCGCGCTCCGTCCCGTGTTTCTGCCTTGTGTTGTGTCTGTTTTCGCGCCTGTAACCAAAGTTTGTCGATAATGTTCTGTGGACATTTGGAGCCACTTCTGCCTGAAAATTGTTCTTAGCCACAACGATGTATTAGTGTTTTTCAATCATTCATTAGGCTAGGCTTTGTATTCAGCGCATCCACTGCCTTTGCGACTAATGGGTCTGGCACTTACTTTGAGCGTATTAAAACTGCCGACTTTCTGAGGTCTGTCATTGCTGTAGTTTACTCTATGTTTATCTGCTACATGCGTTTCATGCTCTTCTCAGACGCTTCACATGGTATTTTTCGTGCGTGCTTGCGGGCTTATGTACCCATGATTTGCAGATCGTACTTATCTTATGCAGTTATTGTGATAGCCCTTGCTTTTCTTTGCGGCGATTTTTGAGTAAAGTTTACCTCTGCAATAACGCACACGCACACGCACACGCACCGCACCGCACCGCACCGCACCGCACCGCACCGCACCGCACCGCACCGCACCGCACCGCACCGCACTACACTACACTACACTACACTACACTATACTACCTGCGAAAAGCACGACTGAGCTGTAATTTGCTGTTTATTCCTTTCAAGTTAGTTTTCCTGCTCAGGTTTTATCTACAGTGACGTGGAAAAATTTCTTTACGCTTGCCTCTACCCATGTTCTGCTGGATGTACGGTGGCCAGCGTGCACATCTCTGCGCGCAAGTCTAATGCTGTTACGAGTGCTACGAATTCTGCTCTTTTTCACATTGCGTGCACTGTGACCTTCTTATAAACGCGACTTCACAAACAGGACGCTTTGCGCTGTCTGTATATTGCCGTGTTTGTGACGTTTTCGAAAGTATGAAACACTGTTTTATTAATTTAAAGATGCGATGCACTTCCGGGATGTCGTCATATAGGTTCTAAAGCGACACGTCAATTTGACTTCGCATACGCTGGGTATCTGCCTGACGTGTTGGGTACTGGCGTCCCAACACGTTTTTCTTGTTGGAGTCACAGCCTAAAAAAAACTTCATGATAAACCGCCATTCTGAGCTGGTTGGCTTACCAAAATTAAACTTTTGCCAGACAATACCACCTATCACAGATTTCTACTACCAAAATAAATAAAAACCAGACTATCCCCTGCATTTTTATCGCATACTCAGCCTTGCCCCTTTTTGTGCGTGCGTGGGTGCGTGTGTTACGAAGTGATTTGTGTTGTTGGGCTGATTTGTTGTTGGTTCCTTGTTTTCATGTAAACAGTTCTTGTACACAAAAAATTTCGCTGTAACAAATGCTACGTGGAAAGAAAAAGCCCAGAAGTCTTCCCAGTTTGAAGACCGCGAGATCAAATAAGGTAAGTTGAATTTTTTAAAACAGAACAGCGCGCGCTTAATGTTTAATGTAAATTTAATGTTTCTTCCAACTCTGATCATATCCTTCAGTTACGGTTACAATAACAATATCACGCAAAAAGTACACCGGATATAACCATTCGAGATAACTTTTTTTCTGTTTAAACAGGTTTTTCTGCAAACGAAGTGTTCGAAGCACCTACTGAGGGATGAACAGTTGAACCCATTTCATTTAGTCACGAAACGGGCCAAAGCATGGCCAATGCTCTGCTATACTAATCCGGCTCCTGCTGTTTGCCCCTGTTTTCTCGAGTTCAGTACTGCCTTCCGTGGCGCCGTTTACTCTCTTGCTTAGAATTTCATGATTGCACGTTCTTGGGCATAAAAACTATTAAAAATTTCCTACCGTAGTCTCCTTTTTTCATTCCATGAGTGGTACAGAAGGCACGAGTGTAGAAAGATGGATCGGGTTGTAAGAAGTATAGAAAAAATTCGCTAAGATTTTTCGCTGAAAGGTGTCACTGCGCACGCGTACAACAGCTGCCACAAGTAAAATAAAAAATCCAGCGAAGCGCCACAATTTGGCACTTGTCAGCTGTTAGAGCTGTTTGCCAGGGCATCGAAGATCGACAGGCGGGGTACACGAACTTAGCGCGCGTACACCTCCTTATCTCGAGTAAGACAAGGGAAATAGTCTGCGTGCACTAAGGAATTGATGGGCGTGTTCGTTGGTGCAAGACCGCTGACTAAGACGCCAAGCACAGAAACGGGTTTAATGAAGTCGGGAGGATGGCGGGTCGTCGCATGCATCAACATGTGTCCGGGTATGCATGTGAATATTAGGTGCATAATAGGAATGTACACGAATCGCGTATAAGCTCACAAGACCGGGGTACTGTCTGTAGAGTTGATAGTTGGATTGTGCAATCTTGAGTGTGTGGCAGTCAACCTTAATGTGTTAAAGTGCCGCTATGTAATAAGTGGATCTGAGGCATCATCAGCAGCAGCCTAACTACTACTACAGCAGGACAAAACCCGCTCCGATATCCCTGCAATGACCCCTGTCCTGTACCGGCTTCGGCATCCTAATCCCCGCAGGTTTGATAATCTCTGCTTCCCGCTGCTATGCTTGCCTTCTCTTGGAATTCAGTCCATTAGCCTTAACGGCCATCGGTTGCGTTGCCTTCTCATTACATGTCCGGTCCATTTCTTTGTCTTGATCTCGAATAGGATGTCATGAATTCTCTTTTTTTTCTGGCCTACTCTGCTTTTTTCTATCTGCTAACGTTACACCTGTCATTCTCGTTTCTATAGCTCGATAAGTTGTCCTGCACTTAATTTCAAGCCTTTTGGTTAGCCTCCAGATTTCTGCCCCGAACGTCAGTACCGGCGAGATACCATTGTTGAAAACTTTCTTCTTGAAGGTTAGTGGTAAGCTACTATTAACCACCTCAATGCCTTCCATACTCACTCGACTCCATTTTTATTCTCCTAGTCATTTCACTATCGCGTTTAGGGTCAGCAATTACACATGCCCTAAGTAGAATTATTCTCTGACAACTTCCCATGCCCCGCTGAGTATCGTAAATTGCTGAGTCTTTCCGACACTATTCAACAATTGTGTTCATATTGCGTTTTGGACCTACCATTCTCTTTTGGCTGTCTCAGTCGTCGATAATGATTTCTAACGAATGCAGAATGAGCGGGACAGAAGTAATAGCATTGCAGATGGCTGGAGTCTTGAATGAGAGACGGATCCCTCGTGACCCTGAATGGACACTTATGAGCGCGTAGTAAAGTAGCCGCTCTTGCTGTACTGGCGCGCTATGCGCTTACAACTCTGGCTTGGCCTGCCAATCACGCGATATAATAAATATACAATTCCTACCAGCAGCGAACCCTTGTGGGCTGATATTCAGAAATAGTAAATAAACATGTATATAACTCCAATGAAGAATTTAGGAAATTTTGCGGTGTCCCTTGCGTTCTTAGCTGATGCGATTCAGTATTGGTTGATTTATTCGTCATGTAATATTGTTTGGACTAGGAATTACTAGTCACAGGGGAAGATAAAACTGAATCGATCTGAATCACAGGCCGAACTGAAGCCGGAGCTTTCAAAAAGAATTGCGAATATTTTCGTCTGAACTGCAACCAGCAGAAAAACAACTTGCACATCGAAGTGTCGTGCAGGATTCGGATCGCTTCCAGCGCAGATATCGCATCTTTATTCCTGAACTGTTAGATCAGCGTCACATGTTGTAACAGTGGTCGATACACAGGGACACATAGCGCTCGTGGTGTTATGCGTTGTAGGGGATCAGAAATACGCTCGCATTTGCTGTTAGCGGTAGCTTTATGTAGCCACATGCGGATATGCGAAGGAAGCAAAGGGTGCCATGTACGTCACTGAGGCCGAAGAAGAGGTGGCGAGTGCTTTCGGGCATTTCAGGCAACAAGAGCAGACAGGGACCAGTCTTCTACAATAGTGGATGTAGATTTTTAAATAATATATAACAGAATGCAGCCAGAGTGAACTTGGTTTGACTGCCACTGTAAGGGAGGTTTGCGGAGGATAGGTGGTGGGATTTTATTATTTACAAAAACACTTATTCAAGACATGTACGGAGTTCCGTATTGTTTATACCTAAAACCTAAAAAAGTGTTTATTTCCGCTGAGTTATTCCCATGATTCTTGAGGGTGTAAGCATATGAGGTAGTCATCGCTATCGGCACAACTTTTGGCAGGTTTCAGACTTCCTCTGTTGCCGGCGGTGATATTTTCCTGATGACACCAGTGTTTCCATCCAGCTGGATATAATCACCTAGGGAAATGAATGACGTGCACTGCTGAAAACTTTTAGCGCCTAAAGTATTGCATATATATTTATCTCTTGTGCTCGCAAGATATCGCGACTTCCCTGCATGAGCGGAAGCAGGGAAACGTTTATAGGTGCTATTTCTTAAGAGTGAACGAGCCAAACAGTCAGGAAGAGAAAATGGCAGGCACACATGCAGAACTACAGGACTAACAGCTACGCCTTGTTCAACAAATACCTCCATCAGCAAAGCGAACAGAGTATGCGTAGCGCAACCAACCATAAATAACCGATAATCATAAATAGCCAGGAAATCGATTGCCAGTGCTCTAGAAAACCAAGTTGTTTTTTTTCTAGGCAACTGACCTCTGATGTTTTGATGCGACTGCCATCCCTTCTAATGTAATAGGCTCGGAGAATTTAGCATTGTTCTTTGCCCCAGGCTCTTCCAATGAAGCTGACAATGGTGAACAGCGTATAGCAAGCTCACATATGACAATGCCAAGGCAAGTTTGCTGCGCAGCAGGATCCAAAAAGCACGGTTTTCGTGCAGCTTATAATTTATACAGTGGCCGGTGCGACCTGGTCTGGTGTCAGAGGAATCTTATACACACACGTGCGGCACATACCGCAGAAAAGTTCTCACGCCACTTTGTGCAGACTGGATTCTTTTACCTGGCGCGTGAAGTACGCGAGAACTATCTCAAAACCTTGCGAGGAGCTGAAAACACAAATTTTATTAAGTCTCTTCTAATGTATTTGTCATAAACTTAACGAATCAGGTCGGAGAATCCAGTGTATATGACTCAGCATGCGAACTTTATGGAGACATGTGCCACGTGTGCGGTGTATCACATCGCTATCGTATGCGACAACGCTAAAATCAGGCAAACAGACCGCTGTATCAATGATAGGCTGCGCGAATGTCACGCTTCCTTGGATCGTATTGACGGAGAAAACTTGCCTCACTTTATTCTCGCCATGGGTACGGCTGCTACCCGCTGTTCAGTAACGCCAGCTTTCTTGGAGGAGGCTGGGGCACAGCAAAACACGAATTTCTGGAATTCTCGATACCAGTATGGATGGTGAAGATTGCATCAGCGAAACCTCTACCTGCTTTTTGGAAAAAGATTTGAATTTTAGACCATAATAAATGTTTTTTTTTTTGGGGGGGGGGGAAAGGAAATGGCGCAGTATCTGTCTCATATAACTTTGGACACCTGAACCGCGCCGTAAGGGAAGGGATAAAGGAGGGAGTGAAAGAAGAAAGGAAGAATAGGTGCCGTAGTGGAGGGCTCCGGAATAATTTCGACCACCTGGGGATCTTTAACGTGCACTGACATCGCACAGCACACGGGCGCCTTGGCGTTTTTCCTCCATAAAAACGCAGCCGCCGCGGTCGGGTTCGAACCCGGGAGCTCCGGATCAGTAGTCGAGCGCCCTAACCACTGAGCCACCGCGGCGGAGACCATTGACAATAGATTTGCAGCCTACATAACAGTGTTGGCTGACTGTTGTTGGTGGTTCTGGAGATGCATTGTTAATTTTGCGTGGGAGACGTATTAGCTTAAGGAAAGCAGATCTGCCTTACGAGTTGTAATATATGTGCCTCCGTTTTCTCGTATCTCGTCTGTTTGGCTAATTACCTGTTACGTATGCACCAACTGACCCATATTTCTACCCTCCTGCAGAGCTTTCGCTTTTTGTGTCATTCAGAAACGTATAATTCAGACACTTTATTTTCTAATAGAATCATCCGTTCATGACATAAAGGTTTAAGTTATCGATGTATTAAGCACTTTTCTATTCTGAACTGTTTTTATTTTTATTTGGGGTGCTTTGACTGAACGCAGTTATAACAAATTTATCGTGAAAAACATGGTGCTATGTGCCAAGAAGTTCATTACGGTCATCCAGAATACTTTATGCAGCGCCGCTTTTTACTTTACGTAAATGTACCTTAACTACTTTAGACAGTGTGCCTAAACTAGCTAAGGTACATTTTCACCATCTATTAGAGCATATCAATAAAAACCGACTATACTGCAATATTTCATACCATTTTATACTGCAGAAAGAACACAGAAAAACTTGTTCCTACAACTTGTACTAACTATTCAAAACAGAAAATCAGCTGTCAAGTACCTCGGGCTCTAAATGGTCTCTCTCTCTCTACATGTTGAATTTATTCTATATTAACACCTTTTTTATTAAAGTATGAAATGCTATTTCAAAGATAATTTCGTGTAACAGCCTCAAAGTTGCTTGCCTTCGTTTTTGAACGCTTTTACATTACAATATAACGAATATTTCCTTTCTTTCTTTTGTGCGACCATTACTTCTGGCTGAGTGTCTTGTATTTTTTATTTCTTTTGTTGCGTGTGCAAACAGCATATAATTTTCTGTAATGCTTTTATGCTCTGTTATGTCCAACTATTACATAATATGCGAGCTTTTTCTTTCTAAACATTTTTCTTTTTATGACACCGCGGTGGCTCAGTGATTACGGCGCTCTGCTACTGGGCCGGAGTAGCCGGGTTCTAAGCCAACCGTGCCGGCCGAGTTTTGATGGAGGCGAAACGCATAAAGGCGCCCGTCTACTATGCGATGTCAGTGCACGATTATTTTGGAGCCCTCCACTACGGCACCTCTTCCTTCCTTTCTTCTTTCACTTTATCCCACCCTTACGGCGTGGTTCGGGTGTCCACCGAGACACGTGAGACAGTTACTGCGCCGTTTCCTTTCCTTAAAAGCCAGTTTTTTTCCTCTACTGTACTGCAGAAAATACAAGGAATCTGAAGTCTCGCCAAGCGCACCGTTGCTTCATATTTCCCATGCTTATTTTAGAGAAAGTAAAGAATTTGCACTTTGATATTGTCTGGACCTAGCACAAACATATCATAATCGTTACACTTAGCTTAGCTGAGGCAATGGAGGTTTTAACTCAAACGTGCTTTAGATGAGCAATTTTATCGTGAGTACAAACACTTTTAAAATATGTAATCAAACAAAAATTAAATTTCAGGCCTACATGCAATATAACACATCACGTCCAACACGCAGCAAAGAGAACTCGACAAGCGTGCTTTCACAGTGCCGAACGAAAGCTTACCGGTTTTTTTTTTTCCCCAAAGACGGCATCCGACTTGGACGGGCTTCAGCGTGACGCGGTGTGTGTGACAAATCATGATTCTTTCATATCTAATTTCGTGTATTACTTATAAGCGTAGTGTGGTGGTGGTGGTAGTGGTTTTATTAAAAATAATAGTAAAAAGGAAGGAAAAGATTTTTGCTAGCCCCGGCATCTGCCATCGATACTGAAGCACCTGAGCTGGGGCAGCGGAAATAAAGGACAGCAGGCAGAATGGAGAAATGAAATGAAAGAGGTGAGGGGACAGGAATAGAGGACAGGAGGAGAAGTAATATGTACAAACTATTTACACAATAAGAAATGTGTCCAGGTTGTGCGCGTGATCTTGCTCATTTTCCCCCTCTTTTTCTTGTTCTAGAAACGCAGGGCATTTATCGTTGGTAATTCTGTGCTCGCTTCTTTCTTTGTGGAATCGCAATGTACAACGATGTATATGATACAACTCCTGCCTTGGCTACCAAAAGGAGCCAGGCCGCATTGAATAAAATAATTAAATTTTTTGTCTGCTTTCTGCTTAAGAACAGCATGAAGTGACGCATGCAAAAGAGGGGATACATACCGGTAGCCAACATAGAGGTGATTCCTTCAATCCCAACTACGCATGGCAGGCCGTACTCGCGAGCAACGACAGCACCTGAGGTGGACAGAAGAAACGCTCAGGTAGTTGCGGAAATGGAGAAGGGGACATTGCCAGGAAGTCAGAAACTGCGTTCAGCCAGTTATATTAAGCCTAGTGGCCAATAGCGCTTCAATAGCAGCCACTCAGGTATTTTCTTTCTTACGGCACGGATGATGCAAAGCGTTATTTTTGAATGTTGAAAGCCATGCGCCACGTGGCGGTAGCCAAGGGAAGTGGAAGCTGCTGTCCTGATTTCCTGGTAATGGGCGACAAACGAAACATTGCTATAAAGGAAAAGCTGCCGGCTGCAGAAATATACAGTCATAGCTCAGCACCCATCTTACCTACACAAGAATGGAAGTTCAGTCTCTGACCCTGTCAAAAACGGTAGTTGACGTGTCAGAACCCTTAAGGTATCCTTGGCAATTATGAACCGGTCATGAAAGAAGCAGCTTACGAAGCCTTAACTAATCTTTGTAATTATTTTGCATAGGCCGGTTTGAGGTTTTCCTTTGTTCTGTTGGCAGCATTCGGCGTCTTCTGTATTACGACGGATTCTAGTTGCAGCCATGCTGACATATTTTATTTTTTCAGTGGAAACGAGTTCTCTGTCATTCCAAAGAATTTCGTGCCGTATTTGTGGATATTCTGCCGCAACACTTGAGGCTGTTCGACTCCTGCCGACATCATTGCGATGCTTTCCCAGCTTCCTGGGTTAAATTTATTGTCTCCCTGATGTACACTGAGTCACAATCGTCTCAGGGTATCTTGTAAACAATTCCGGAGGGGAACTTCGTGCGAGACAGAGCATCTTTACATTTATACGATCAATAAGCAATTTTCCAGTTGCCTGGAATGTACGGAACCGCTCCTGGCTTGAGACGTGATGATTATGTTTCATTTTACGGGTGCTCCGGCGGCGAATGCTTGTCTGGTTGGCTTCTGAGCAGACTTCCAATAAACTTTCCCAGGCATGAGTTACTTTCCAAGTCGCTTTTTATCGTCTCAAGCTCATCCTCGACATTTTTCTCATCGAAACACGTGCAAACTGCCAGATTCACAAGCGACATCACGACTGAGTGTCTGTGGGCTAATGGATGCGCCTATCTGATGTCGAGGAACTTTCGGGAGTGAATGGGCTTCCTATAAAAACTGAACTTCAGGCCAGTAGGAGTGCGTGTTATCAGAGCGTCAAAAAACGGGATACGTTCATTGCTTTCCTCTTCAACCATGAAGTTGATGGAGGCCTCTACTTTGTCAGGTGATCCAGGAAGCGTCAAATTTGCCTCTTGTCTAGGATGCCGAAGCAGTCGTCGACATACTTCAGAAACAATATCGGTCAAGGCTGGAAGTCCAGCAGTGGGTTTTCTTCGATGCTTTCATTACTAAGTTAATTGTAACAGTGCTTTTATATATCAGAAGTGGAACTGTAGCTGGCTACGGTGACACGTCAGCAGGTGTCATCTGTGCTTGTAATTGCGGTTTTGGCCAATAAATGACATATATTAGCATCAAGGTATAGAGTAAGCTTCTACCTTCAGTTAGTCTCACTTGTCTATGTGGGGCCGCTGTTCCAAATGAAGGTGCACCACTTCTTGCCCCGAGCGGTAACCACTGCGAAGCACTTGCGAAGAATTAGGCTCAGCGGTTCTCGCCAATCTCCTATTTTGTCGTCCCCATGCCCTCTTGACTTCTATGTCCACCTCTAAAGCCCTTCTTGCGTCATATGATTAATTCGTCATCGCATGAGCAAGCCAACAAAGCCTTGACTCCTTTAGATTCCTTCGATGCTTGTCATCTTAAACCTACCCCTTATGTGGCGATTCTGCACTCAATCCAGCCTCGTCACACGGCATGTGCCTTTAAGCATTCTCATGTCAATCATTTGCACCTTTTGCCATTCTTTTTCTCAGATCTGTGGTTGCATTCTGCAATCATGGCTGCGAGCAGCACCTCCCAGGAAAATTCTTCCTTCTGCTGAACGTGTCCCAGAAAAATGCCTCGAGTTTCTCCACACACACTTCTATTCTACAGGCAACTTCTTCCTCAACCTCTTGCATTGTAGGCCAAGCTACTGAACCGGCTCACTACACAGGGTACATCCCGCCAGAAAGTTAAGTGGGCGAATGAGATTAAGACGTTTGTGGGCATACGGTGGGAGCAGGTGATGAAAGACAGAGTTAACTGGAGAGATTGCGAGAGGCCTTTGCCCTGCAATGGGCGTAGTCAGGCTGATGGTGATGATGATGGCTTGATTCACCTCACTTACTCTATAAAACGGAATTCTTTGTAACTTTTATCCACGTTGAAATATTGAGCTTTCACCGTAGATTTATATCTCATATTGTACCTTTCATTATAGATTTAGCTTGCTCGCATTACTAGCAAAGCGTAAAAATTCCGATGGTGCCAATTTTTAGCGTCGTTACGTTTGATGTCCAACAATAGCAATTTCTGGGAGCATGAACAGCCGCGGCACAATTAATTTGGTAAAGGCACTAGGAAAATGCAAGAATCACATTAAATATTCATGACATCCTCAAAATACTTCATTACAAAATGCACCGGCAAAAACTCACCGTGAGACAGCGGACCACCTATTTCAGTCACCACACCAGCCAGAAGCGGGAAATAGGGTGTCCAACCAGTGTCCGTTGCTGTGGTGATGAGTATTTCGCCTTTCTGTTCGCACAAGGAAAAGCAAGCAAGCATTAAAAGCTACTTTAAAAGAGCTGCTGGGCTATATGGCTGTCATCCATTGAAGGGAAAGCGATCGACTTGTGTACTCCCAAAACCGGTGCGCATGCGCACGCGTACAAGGCAAGAAGCAAATGCAAACTATCATGCAGGGCGTTAAAGGAATTTATTCTCAACCTAACAGAGAAAAACTGATGTGCCACTGACGCTTTTCGGACACGTATTTTTGATGTAAAAGGCTTTCAATGTTTCACGTGCATCACTGAACGTGCAGATTCTCAAAACATGGAAAAGATATAGAAAAAAAATAGGATGAGCGATTTGCAGAACACTGCAGGGCTTACACGATTTGTATACCACGTTTCGGCGATCTGAAGACTTTAGGTAGAGGCAAACAACGCACAGCGCTCGAAACTTTACATAAAATATACGGGTTCAAACTGTTTCAGTAACACATCAGTTTTTTTTCTTTGAGGCTGAGAAGAAATTCTTCATGATTACTATGACAACACTTTTAGCTTGCATTTTCTTGTTATTAATACATTTAAGTTATTAGTACAGTTTGTTTTTTCAACGTTGGACCTGCCAGTGTACAACGGCCGTGGTGGGTTAGTTGTTGTGATGTTCTGCTACTGACCATAAGGTTGCAGGTTCGATCCACACTTATGTTGGCATAAGATTAATAAAGCTGAAATGTCTATACGGCTTTATATTTAATCTTTTCCGCTGAAAGAACCTACTCGAACAAAGTCATTCCAGTGGCCTTCTCTACGAGTCTTGCCAAACCTTTACCTCAGGTGTGGACGCACAAACTTGTACATTTATTTATAACCATTGCCCATTTCATGCTGCCTTACGGTCTTGATTTTTTACGCCTGATATTTCTCCTGAAGGCGCAATAATACCACGCACTGAATTCGCAGCACACATGCAAGTCAGCATTTGCCTCTTTTTGACAACATGTGGTTTCTTGCGCAAGGGCAAAATTTTACCCTTATCGCGCAATCGTTGACTGCGTGTCGTGCCGGGAGGTTGTCATGGCACTGAGTGGCAAAACCAGCGAGGATAGGCTCATGATTGACGAGATGGTGCTGGTATATTTAGTCACCGTCACGACACGCTGACGCTATGGCCACACGACGCTCGGGAGGTATTTAAAAAAAGTTGGACCGGCTGTAGGCATTTTTTCATTTACGTGCTTTCGCTGGGTTATCAACGCAAACAGCTACGGCTGTTGATTGCAGACGAGGAGGCAGTGGCCACAGCTTTAAAAAAATGTGGTACGCAATCCTGCCGTCCTTCCATGTTGGTCAAGTGGTCCTGAGAGCTCTGGTGCTTTTGCATACGGCAACTGTTTACCTCCACCTCCGGGTTATCAAATCTGAATTCGATAGCTTCAAAACGAGCTGCAGAAAAAGGAGCAGCGATTCCGAGGAAGACCGTGGAATTCTCTGGGTTCACTGTTACCTAGTGCAGACCGGCTCTGAAGATGAGGACGCTGAGTGGTTTTGACCAGTTGATAGCGTTCATGTTCACTTGTGTAGAACTGACCCAGTCGAGTATTAATGCGATAGTCTTAGAGGTCATGTTCTCGAGAAAAGCCGGCGACCGTGCGCGCGCCCCCTCCGTGTCACGAAAAAACAGGTGCCCCGGCTGCGACAATGGGCCACGGGGATTGGTCTAGCGAGGTCACGTGACCTTGTGATTTGACAGTGAGAAATCTATTCACCGTGGCGGGTGCCCATTCAAATATTTAAATTGCATTCATTTACCAATAAGAAAATAATAAAATATAGAATATAGTTCGGCATATATGGGCGTGTAAGCAGAACCTAGGGGAAAGAGGAGAAGCACTTGCGCCGGAAGGATATCTAAATGACAAGTGATAATTTACTTGAGCCTTCTGATCGGGATAGTAAGGGCTAAACAGTTAAAATGCGATGGGTTGCGTCGTCAGCACGAACCATGTTCTTTACCGGAATTTGCAGTAAAGCATGCGATGATGCTCTACCTGTATCAGATGCGCCTCTTCAAATGTCGGCGCCACACGAGCCCTGCCCTCTGCAACGCCCTGGGACATCGGGTTCCCTGAAAAATGTTGGTCAGGAAGAAAAAGCCATAAAGAAAGGAAACAAGGTACCAGTAAAGCAACACGGTTGATTCCTGCTGTACGGAAGCGGACAGGAGTTGTAAATTGCGATGCTTTACCGAGAATGCGATTGGAATTGTGCCTACCAAGCCAACAGTTCTGCTGTATTTGTCGAAGGATGTAGGGTGCATGCTTCCGTAGTCCTTACCGCACAAATTTCAGGATTCCCGCTCTATGCGCTGTGAGATCTATCAGCGTCGATGCAATATCCAACTTTAGTTTTGCTTCTTGCGTAAAAGAGGTACGTATATAGGCTATATTATTAAATTCTCTTTCGACAATTTAAATTCTCTTACCGCACGAACTTCAAGATTCTCACTTTATGCGCTGTGAGATCTATCAGCGTCGATGCAATATCCAACTTTAGTTTTGCTTCTTCCGTAAAAGAGGTTCATATAGAGGCTATATCATTAAATTCTCTTTCCACATTGAAATTCGCAGATGGCGCTTTGAAGCGATGTAAAATAAGTGTCTACTGCATATTGCCCCATCTTTTCAAAAGAAGGGGGGGCCTTCGCCTATATATGTTTTTCGAGTGGTGTGTTATACCAAATCCCAACCTATCTGATTATTACCGGCCATTCCACATTTTCCCCAGCCACGTGTAGGCAGCGCATTGACTGGACAGTTTTTAAATTACTTATGGAGGCTCCTTGCGCACAGGGCTTCTCTGCCGAGGCCAAATTAAGGAGGCCATGGAACTCGCCACCTGCCCCTTTAACCCTGTCGCTAACTACACCGATTTTGACTTCGAATTGCAGCGACTGCGATCACAACGCCGCAGGGCAGAGCGTAGATACCGACGCACAAAGTCGCGCCTAGACCTAAGAGATGCTAGGCGCATACAGAAGAAAATTCAGCGCAGAATTCAGGCACTGCAAACAGAACGGTGGAGGACATTTTGCCAAACACTTGATCCACGGAAGCCTTTGTCACACGTTTGGAGTGTAATTCGGGGTCTTCGCACGTACCCTTAACAGCTCTACCCGTTCAAATCCGTAGCGCTCCACCAAAGGCGCAGTGTGATTGAGGTAGCCGAAGATTTCTGCGCAAGAATAACAGGCCCTCGGAATCCAGGCGCAAAGCTGCACTGCAACAATGTTCCACCCTCACGGGATTCTGGGATGGATGCACTATTCTCCATGGAAGAACTTGATACTGCGCTGGCTTGTTGTAGAAGGTCATCATCACCAGGGCCCGATGGTGTGACGTACTCCGCACTTGCCAACCTTGGCCAAGAAGCTCGACGGGCTCTTTTGGACACTTATAACAAGTCATGGACTGCTGGCATAGTTCCTCATGATTGGAAGACCAGTCGTCTGGTTCCACTCCTTAAGCCGGGGAAATCACCGCTCGACCTTTCATCATACCGTCGAATTGCACCCGCCAGCTGCGTCGGCAAAGTCATGGAAAGAATGCTACTCAGACGCGTGGGATGGTACTTGGAGCGATATCAGATTTCTCCAAACTTCATGTCTGGGTTCCGACGGGGCCGCTCTTCTATCGACAACGTGGTTGACCTTGTAACGTCGGTGCACTACAGCAAAAGTTTGAAAAGATTTACCGTGGCATTGTTTTTGGATATCAAGGGCGCGTACGACAACGTAACGCATCAGGCCATTTTGGACTCAATGGAAGCTGCTGAGATCGGAGGCCGCACGTTCAGCTGGATACGCGGCTATTTATCAGAGAGGTCGTTTTTTGTCCTGACTGCGGACGGACCAACGTCCTTACACCGAAATTCGCGCGGAGTCCCTCAAGGTGGAGTGCTGAGCCCAGTTCTCCTCAACCTTTCTCTTATCGGCCTGGTCGACGTATTGCCACAATCTGCTCAGATCTCGGTATATGCAGACGACATCTGTATTTGGGCATCAGGGGTGACCCGTCCACAAGTTCGTTCAAGACTTCAAAAAGCGGCATCGATATTGACATCTTATCTTCGCTTGCAGGGCCTGAACATTTCTACCGAAAAGTGTTCACTTGTGGCGTTCACACGCAAAATAATGTCACGCTACACCATTGGCATCAATGGCGAAGCCATTCCATATGAAAGAAGCCACAGATTCCTTGGTGCCGTCATCGACATGAACCTCTCGTGGAGTCCACATATCTACGACATGAGAAAGAGACTAATTTCGATTGTCCACGTCCTCTCCTTCCTCAGGGGGGAGAGTCCTGGGGCGCATCAGTGCGCTCGATGCTCCAACTGTACCGTTCTCTATTTCTGGGCTACATGCGGTACAGTCTTCCGATATCCAGTTCCATTACAAAAACAAATACCAAGACTCTCCGAAGTGTGCAAGCGCAAGCTCTCCGTATGTCTTGGACTGCCTAAATGTGCATCAACAGCAGCAACTGTTCTTGTTGCCCGGGAACATCCTGTTACTACATACATTGCTGTTGCCACCATAAGAACACATATTCGGCACCTCACACGGGTTCCCTGTCATCACCTCGCAACACTCCCAATAATTAGGCCGCGTACTGCATTCGCCAAAGTCATTGAAGCCCATCGCGCATATCTTCCATCGCAGTTCACCCCTGCGTCAAGACCGAGCTCACCCCTATGGAGCCTTCATGAACCTCGTGTTCACCTCTATATTCCTGACATTACAAAGAAAGCTGGTGTATCACTGCCCGCTCTCAAACAACTGACATTGAATCACCTACATTCTTACCACAGTCACCGCATACATATTTACACATATGAATCAGTTCACTCGACCAGTTCAGCGGGGTCGGTGGTGATACCGGCCAAATCCATCTTCATGAAAGTCAAGACGACCTATCCAACATCTTCAACTGGTGCGGAACTCGCAGCATTACGGGCTGCGGTAGAGGTCATCAGTCAAGAACCTCCACATGACTGGACGGTTTTCACCGATTGTAAAGCAGCCCTTGAAGCCCTGCAAGCTGCGCTACGTCGCGGGTCGCAGGAGCAACTTGTTGCTGAGATCCCTCTACTGTACCACGGCACCGTTTCCAAAGGTCATGACATCATTTTTCAATGGCTGCCAGGACACTGTGGTATTAACGGTAATTACCAGGCCGATGCGGCTGCGCGTTCTGCTCACAACGACGGACTTCCAGTGAGGATCCCAATATCGAGACCTGACGCCGCGTGTGGGCTTCGCCCTTTGGCGCTGGAGCTCACACTTTCAGCGTGGAACACGGGAGAGTTTTGCAACCTCCGCCTCAAGGCACTGGACCCTGAACTGCGCCTTCGCTTCCCACGTAACTTAGAACGTCGCGACGCAACACTGTTATGCCGTTTATGGATCGGTGTTGCATTTACCAATTACTATGCTTTCCGGATGGGGATGGCCGACAGTCCTGCCTGTGAGAGCTGTGGTTGTGAGGAGACCATCGCTCATCTTCTCTGTGAGTGCCCTGCATTTGCGAGTGCAAGACATACACTGTGTTGTGCCCTGGACCGCCTCGATCCTCGCCCATTAACAGAGCAAAAGATCCTCGGCCCGTGGCCACGGCAGTCGACTGCCCTCAAGGCATACAAGGCACTCTTTGCCTACTTGAGAGCGACTGGATTGAGTGACAGATTGTGACAGCGTTGTGCGTGTGTGTGATATGCCTTTTTTCGTTCTCTTTTCCTCCTTTTAGTCCCTTAATTCCTCTTCCCCAGTGCAGGGTAGCCAACCGGAACCCCTTTCTGGTTAGCATCCCTGCCTTTCCCTCCTCCTCTTTATCTATCTATCTGGTTATACTGCTCATCATTGATTGTAATTCGCAAGAAATGAATAAACGGCCTAATGATTTATTGCTCAGAGGGCTACACAAAGTTAGAAACTACTTTTCCCTCCTCACTGTTCACGACAGGAGAGAGCGCGAGGGGTCGCGCGCGTGCTGGGAGCAAGAAAATGCTAATAAGAGGAATGCACTGCGTATTGTTGGGGACAGTGAGCTTCTTCGTTTTTTTCTTCCGCATTACTGCGTGTAACGAGCCTCGCTCAGAATACGGCGTGCACCAGCGATAACAGACCCCGCTGCTGACCTTGTGTTATGACGTACTGAAGGCACGTAAAGAAAGCGACGGAAATCAGTTTGAACCCACACTTCATGCAGCGCAGAATGACACGCCATTGGGCGTCGGCTTCAGAAACACTCAGTGAGAACTGCCGACAGTAAGGCGAGGCTGCTTCAGCATATAGTATTCCCAGTGTTTTCCACACAAACCGAAGCAGTGAGGCATAGGGGGAGTGAAAGCCGAATGAGCAATGGCGGGGTTTCACATGCAATTTAGCTACACTTCACTTATGTTGCAGTTAATGTGTGCACGATGTAAGAGCCTCGCTGCAAGAGGACCTTTCATGTACCAACCTCACAATGTTCCTCACTCAACGTTCGCTCTATCCACCTGTGCCAACGCATTCGGCGCCCAGGAGCACATATGTGTAATAAATAAAGAGAATCGGCGCAAACACCATTCAGCAGCTGCCTTCGAGCTCAAGGAAGCTTTCGCACAAGGCGATGTTCAAATAACCCAAGGTACTGGATGTCTAACACTCTATTATGCATTGTCTAACGTTTGTTGCGTCATATTCTTTTCCTTCCGTCTTCTTTCAGCCCAAAAGAAATGCGCAATAACGCTCGTTACGAAGTAGGGAAGGAATCGAAGTGGCGTATCCTCCCGATAATTAAATAAAAACAAAGCCGGAATGAGTAGGGCACTTGCCTTTGATTTCGAAGTCCCCTTCAACGAGTTTTCTCGTTCTTTCAATCTGCGAAAACATCAGTGAACGGATTGTTGAGAGAGTAGCGTTACCGTGGAAGGTCTAAAGGAATAAAGCATTTCGTAGTTGTAATTTTCTTTTGTCAGTAATTTACATAGCTCGTAGGCCAAGAAAAATGTTGTGCGTACATATGTTAAACCCTGCGAGCAAGCGCAAGGTTTCAGTCCCTTTTTTTGTACCCGGCATCAATGCTCCGCCGCTTTTCCGACTATTAACTGATCCGTAATAATATTAATTTTGCATTGTGACATTATTCTGACCTCCCTGGTGCGAGTTTTCGTTTTCTTACTCAACATCGAAGTGTTTCGCTGCTGTCGTTCCTACGAACGTATTTGTGACGGTGGCCTTGTGGGTATTATAAAGACAAACCATTCTGCTCACTAGCAGCTCAAACAATACCGTGCATACTTACAAAGCAGCGCTTATGGTCTCTTCTGTGCATCTTCTTTATAGGTGTGGATGCGATTTTTCAGACATAAAATTTTTGGTATTTGTTCATATCCGTCGAACATTGTTCTCGCCTAAATTTGGCTTCACCGTTTTCGGCATAAATAAATCGCTCATTTAAAATTTTGCTTGAAGCTGATCATATCTGCCTGGCTTCACAGCTATCTACCGCTTTATTTGACCTGCATTTCAAATTGCCTGATATCCCCATCGTAGCTCAGTTATTTACACATGGTAAATCAGGAACAGATTACAAATGTTCCTTTGCACATATACAAATTGCGATTATTTCACCAATAAAACAAGTTAGTCATCTATGGCTGCTGTTTCAGTAGCGAAATACAAGGTTTCATTGTCAAGCCCATCTTTCACACACATGTTCTCGTCAAACTTCTTAGTTACACCGCGCCTGTCATCATGAAAAAAAAATTATACCAGTTTATTGCTACCCCCTTCCTCACGAAATACCGCCCAAGAAAGTGGATCTTTAAACAATAAAAGTGCAGTTTTTGCTCTCAGTTACAGCGAACAAATGTTTTTGACTTTCTCAGGAGTTTATTGATTCCGGAAAAGAAACCTGAAGTTAGATATTTAAATTTTTCAGACAAGACACAGGCAATAATTACACTTGCTATAGTGGAAAACGCTTGCGCGTATACTTGTGTGCAAAAATTCTGAAGCAATAAAAGAAAAAGGAAAAGAGGATGTAGCTGTTCGCAAGCTTAGCAAAATAGATTTTCTCTTAACAAAAATGTAGAAGCTGTAGTAATCCTTACGAACTGAAACTTGTTCTACTTCATGGATTGATGGACGGACGCAAGATAAAGCATCCGCTGGGGAACAAGGCAATGGCAGCTGCCACCAAGCTCTATGTTTTTTGTTTGTGCATTGCTTTAAAGAATCTGTTAAACTTAATGATATAAAGGATAAATTCGCCATTTCCTTTAAGTACAGTTTGAATTCTGAGCTTCTAACCGTACGTCACCGCCCTCCTTTTGAGCCACTAATCTTATAATCGCGTTGTGCTGATTTCTAACTTAGAATCATTCACGTGACCATTACCTCTAAACTCTAGGGCCTCAAGAAAAGCGACTGTGCCGGCATCAACATCCGGATCGATGCTGTTACATTGAAGGCTATGATTTCAATTGTGTTGCCGTCGTTTTCTAGCATCTCTCAAATGTAAAAATGAAAAGCAACTTTTCGATAAAAAAAAACAGCGGAACTGAGGCACCGCATGGCTAAACAAACTGACACATACCGGATGCGGGACGCCGACGAAGACAGACGGGTAACGGTCCATGTCCAGTTTTGCGTGAATTCCCTTCCGTCGCTGAGCCCTGGAAAAACGGCACCGCATACGACTGTTTTCTGTTGGACTTTCAAGCAAGCTACACTTCACATGAAGCCTTCAGCAGATGTGGGAAGCCTGCTTTATGACGCTATGTTGCCGCAATAACCACAAGCATGCTGTGACGTTCGCAGTGCCTCCAAAACATCCCTTATTTTTCCTGTCCTCAATCATCTGTAGGGTACCTCTTTATGGAGATGGTGAAGAAAAAGAGCCATAGCATAATTTATGCCGACGCATCGTTGGTAGGGCTACATTCAGGTGACCTCAAATGTTAAGGCGTTCAAGATAATTTTTTATACTTAAACATAATTGCAAAGGAAAAATGGTATTAGCTTCTGTTCAACTCCAGACTAGATTCGTCGCCGTCACTCGTGGCTCGTAATAACATTATGACGTTAGGAAGAACACATGTTATTGTTTCTGCCTCTAATTTATGACCATCACCTAAATACCAATTCATAATCGTCGATTCATCGTCGCCATTTCTACCGACCCGGCACACTCATCCGCATGGCGTCACATTGAATTCCGTCCACATGAATACATTGCTCAGTTAGTTTTCCCCACGTGCTATCGAGCAGATGGTTGACTTCCAAGAAATGTATTTTCCTCATGTGACGCCGTTGCTTTTGAAAAAGGTGCTTGTGCGGTGCTCCTGAATTTTGTCATTCCTGTTTTTAGCATGGCTGCGACTCGATATTTTGGTCATGAAAGTGAATTATTTTTCTTTCTTTGTAGCTGCGCCCTAACCCATTTATTGCTGGCTGTGTATGACTGCCCTCAGCAGCGGCCTCAAATCACCGGAGTGTGGGAAAAATAAACAAATAATCATGAATTTTGACGCTGCAATAAATCTCTAGATTCGGCCATGAATTTGGAAATCTGTTGTGTAAGTTTTAGGAGTGCATACCTTACGTCGAGAAGCGAGCGTCAGATGGCTGTACTTCAAACATAATTAGCATGCGGAGGCCAGCATGGCAAGCGATGCCAGTGAGGCGCTACTTTCGCAGAGTAAAAAAAGCACGCTCACTTAAGCACCAGTTCGGGGGATCTCGTCCGTAGCAGGTGGCCGATCTCCTCGAAAGTGAGGAAGAAGAGCAGCTCAGAGTCGGGCAGCCTGCCTTCGTGCACCATGCGCAGGGAGAGCTGGTGGAACATCAGTCGCAGCTGGTGGATTACACGTACCACGGCAGACTGCGAGGTACAGAAATGCATTATCATGATATAACACCTAAACGTAGTCTGCACGCCAGTCTATTGGTGGCATTCATGGTTCTTGCTTGCTTCGCTCTTCAAAACAGTCTCATTTCTCAAAACAAAAGGAAGGGAAATAAAGGGCGGAGGTACAGACCACTACAAAAGACCTGAGGCTTTGGTCCGGTGGGTACTAACGACCGCATGGCCACTTATAATTCGCGCACACCATCAACAAATCACTCAGACGCCGGAGCGAGAGGCTGGAGAATCCTTTTAAGCTACTTATGGCATCAAGGCTGCCAAAACTGAGACCCTCGTTAAGCTATTCAGCAGACTAGGTAAGAGAAACGTGGGGATCGTAATGACATACATGCGCTTGTCACACTCCATGTCACACTCGCGGGAATACAGGACGTACTATGTCCGCCGCTGTGGATGAGGGTGGCGCTGGTGAACACTCTCAAGGATAGGCTACATGCCACATAAATACCCCGAAAGCAGAACACTGGAAAGCCATTCAGCCCAATGCATAAGTATTCTAGCAAATAATTCAGTTTATGGGCTTGTGTTGCAGTCATGTGAAGTACGAGTGTTGCATATACCGATGATTAGCCATATCCTGTTTACAAGAAAATTGTTAGTAACGCAGTAAATACCCTCAAGAAATTTTGTCAAATGGAAAAATATGCAGAGGTGTGGCATCTGGACTGCGAAACAAAACGTCGGATATCTGAGAATGTCGCTTGATTATTGTTTCCAACTTAGTACCTCGGAGTCCCACGAGGGAGCGAGAGAGATAAAACATTTATTATTTCATTGAAGTGTTCTACGAGTCAAGTAGGCGGACTCCTCAGTTCAGGACTCCGGTGGCTTGGGCGGATGCTTGGACCAGTCTGATGATGCGACACTGGTCCTCCAGTCCTCCAGACCATTGCTGGTCAGGGCTGCCTCCCACTGCTCGTATGATGTCTGTAATGTTTTTAAATGAGGTGGTTTTTTGGGACAATTCCAGGAAATGTGAAACAGCGTAGGCTTTTCGCCGCACCATGGACAAAAGAGGCGGTATTTAGAGGGGTGAATGAAGCTATACAAGTACAGGTTAGGGAAGGTATTCGTTTGTATTCGCCTCCAAAATGTGGCTTCTTCTGTGGTAAGTTTATTATGGGGAGGGGGATATACTCTACAATTTAATCTAAGCATCTCCAGCCGTTCCCCATAGTTTGATGGTAGAAGGGTGAGGTACGGGCAAGGATCCGCTTGGTTTGTTAGCTCATGAGCTAGATCGTTTGCCGCCTCGTTGCGTGCAAGACCTGAATGGCCCGGGGTCCAAGTAATGTTATGGGGGCATTGAAGTGTAGGTGAGAGGCCCGACGGTATGAGTAGAGCCGCTGTAGTTTTTGGGACTCTCCCTGTAACGTAATATTGACAGGCTCGCTTCGAGTCAGTTATTATCTCTTTCATCGGCTGTGATTCCTTCAGAGTGGAAAACTGCACGTGTTGTTCCTGTTCTAAAGAAAGGGGACGCATCACTGATATCAAATTACCGTCCCATCTCTCTCACTTCAACCTGTTGCAAATTACTAGAACACATAATCGCCAAGTACATCATCGGTTTTCTTGATGATAACAATATCCTTTCTAACGTTCAACACGGGTTTAGGAAGGGCTTTTCTACTGTAACTCAACTAACATCGGTTGTTCATAGTTTTGCATCTGTACTTGATAAATCCGGCCAGGCTGATATCATTTTTATGGATTTTAGTAAAGCATTTGACCTTGTCTCCCATTCTAAATTAATTGACAAGCTTAAACAAGTTGGTCTTCCTAACTTTATAGTTAACTGGGTTTCAGCTTACGTATCTAACCGACAGCAGTTTGTTAGTATTGACGACCATTATTCAAACAGCCTGCCTGTCTCTTCTGGTGTTCCCCAAGGAAGTGTCCTCGGTCCCCTGTTATTTTTAATATATGTGAATGACATTGTAAAAGCAGTTACTCATCCCGTTCAAATCCGGCTATTTGCAGATGACTGTGTTTTGTTTAATGTAATTACTTGTCGTGAAGACCAACTATTACTCAATTTAAACCTAAAGAATATTCTGGATTGGTGCAACCAGTGGGACATGAAACTTAACGCTCAGAAAACTGTATTTATGAGATTAACCAAAAAAAAAACAGCCTTTTATACCCTTATGCTCTTCCATCATTTCCACTTTCGGAGGTAACTGAATATAAATATCTTGGCGTGACGATAACTAATAATCTAAGCTGGAACAAACATATAGGTAACGTATGTGCATCAGGTTTTCGTAAACTTTGTGTCCTCAAGCACAAATTGAAGCATGCTCCTGCAGACTTGAAATTTTTAGCCTATTCATCATTAATCAGACCTAAGTTAGAATACGCTTGCATTGTCTGGGACCCATTTGCTAAAACTAACATTCAAGCGCTTGAAATGATCCAGCGCAAGGCCATTCGATTTATCTTTTCAAAATACCGTTCAACCGATTCACCTACTGCCATAATGCGAGCACACCGAATTCAAACATTGCAGGTACGACGTAAAATTCTCAGATTAAAATTTCTTTTCCTTCTCAAACATAACAAGTTGTCAATGTGCCCGGATCCCTACGTCAAGCCATTTTCCGCTCCACGACCAACAAGACATCGCCACTCTGATTCACTAACTCCATTCACCGCCAGAACTAACCTATTTAAATACTCCTTCTTCCCTCGCACCGTAACTGAATGGAATACTTTACCTTTAACAGCACTATGTGACATAGATTCCATTGAAAAAATAGAAGATTGACGCCATCAAACTTATTTTGCTTTGTGTTTTAAATTTTCGTTCAGTGTTTTTTGTATATTCATGTTGCACTGTATTGCCCCTCCTGCTAGGGCCCAGAAGGGCCTGCAGTATTCTGTAAATAAAATAAATAAATAATAAATAAATAAATTATGTGAGCTGATTTGTCCGCCAGATCACAATTCCTTATGGCAAAGGCGATGGCGGAGGCTTCCGCCGCTGCAGGATCCTCAGCCCGGAGTGAAGCACTCGTCAGTAGTTGAAAATTGTGGTCAAGGGCGACTGCAACAAAGATGCTCGGTTCAGAGTACGCCGCCACGTCTACATAGACTGCTTTGCGATCTGACTCTAGACGCCGGCGTAGATGAGTGACCCTAGCCTCCCGTCTGCCTTTGTGGATTTCTGGATGCATAAGTTTTGGGAGCGGAGCCACCGAGATCTGTCTTCTTATGTTTGCAGGTAGGGAAGTGTGTCGCCAGAGCTCTTGTAGATCTCGTGGTGTACCAATGCGCTGAAGAATGGCTCTTCCGGTGGTGGTCTGTTGGAGTCGGGCTCTCTGCGATGCTAAGACCGCATCTCTGATCTCCTCAAAGGTGTTGTGGACTCCAAGCTTGATTAGACGTTCGGTCGAGGTGCTTGGAGGAAGGCCGAGAGCTGTTTTGTACGCGCTGCGAATGACAGTGTCAGCCTGCTTAAGTTCTCCATTTGTGAAATGATGATACGGAAGGCCGTATGCTATTCTGCAGATAACCAAGGACTGTACAAGACGAAGAGTGTCTTCCTCGCGCATGCCTTTCTTGTGGCGTGTTATACGACGAATCATACGTGTAATTTGGTGGGTGGTTGTTTTGAGAGTTTTTATGGTATGTCCTGCGCGTAGGTTACTTTGAATCCAAAGCCCGAGAATTCTAATGACCGAGACCTCTCGAATCGGTTGGCCTTCTACATAGAGATCTATGTAGAAGATCTATGTTGTTCCTGGGGGAACAACTAGGCAGTGACCACTACATCCTTAGTACGTCAGTGCCCACGAGGGAACTAAAGGGAGAGTGACCCATACTGGAGAGCGACCCATAGAAGTGTTGAGAAACAAAGAAAAATGGGCGGCAAAGAAAATGTCAGTATTTACTCGCTTAACTGCATGCAATTTGTTTTTTTGCCAGCAAGCTGTGGTATGTGCGGCAGATTTTGCCCTGTTCGGAGATGAATATACAGAACCTACACAGAATTTTTGCAGCCTTTATCGGGGCTTCATCTTATGAAAAAAGTTGAAGATTTTTTTTTGTAGCGTACGCTCCGGTGGCTTTTCTTTGTCATACTTATTGTTTCGTCAAGTCGTTAACCGGCTCGTCTTCTTGCCAGATGCTGAGGATCCGTTTTTACACACTGTTTGTCAGGTTCTTTTGGCAAGAGCTTTACTGATGTTAGCTGTATTAACGGTTTATGATATTGTTAGAGGAACGTATGGTTATTTCCGTGAAATTGTCCAAGCAACCAATTTTTTATCTATGCGATTCTCAATGGTACATTTATTTAGTGTTATCATAAAACAGCATGGTTGCTTGGCGGGCTAGTTGGTTCATATCTAACATGTGTTGCAGCGCGAACCACAAGAAGGGACGACGACAGACAGAGTGTTGTTATAACCAAGAAAGAGCTGAAGTTTCTGGATCGATGGTGATTGTCCTAATCTCCTATGCCTTTCATGCTGATTGCTTTGCCTGCCCTTTCCTGCTGGAGGTTCAAATGTGTATAAATGCATGGCCTATCAGGAAAATAAATAGTTGGAAGTCAGCGCTCTTTTCACTCTGTCTGTCGTCGTCCCTTCTTGTGGTTCGCGCTGCAACACATGTTACATAAAACAGCGTTGCAGAGATATTGTTGAAATAGCCTTGCCTGTTCCTGTGTATCAGCCACTGTACTCTTTTTACCGCAGAAAAATGTATTGAAACGTGTGAAACGAATGCCTGTACAGCCTCCAGTGAAAACTTCCTTCTATAGTCTGCATGTCACAGTTTTCCCAGCAAAGGCATCGGTGGCGGAAAAGGTAATTTTTGCACCATGAGGGGTCGTTTCTCTTTTGTGCAGAAAGCCAGAGGCTGTTTAATATACAGTTTTAGATTACTGTCATGAGAATTTCTTTCGGGACGTTCCAAAGATAACTTTTATTAAAAGTTTCCTTTTGGATCCTAACAGAATTCAATGTTTGGCAGTCGAGATTGATGACGGTGTGCCTTACGATATGATAATGCTACGGGTTTACACAGCATGTGGAAACGCCGAATGGCTTTTCGGCATGCTTATGTTTATGTCATAGGTATTCGTCAGTGTTTTCGTGATTCTATTTTTGGAATCGTAGAGGTTTTTAAGCTGAACCGTGTGTACCTTAGAAAATCAGCACACTAAAAAAAAGAGACAAACTTGTATCATTTATCATGGGACCACCTGTCTGCAAACGAGATCGCCTTTTGGGTCTGCCTATTGTGTATTTTGTTTTTTGAAATGAACGCAATGAGGAAAAAAAATGTCGCTGTAGCTCAGTCGGTAGAGCACCGGACGCGAAATTCGGAGATCACCGGCTCGGGTCTCACCTGCGGCATGTAGTTATTTTCTTCTTCAGCTTTCTAATAAATTATCCGTGAGCGTTAAAATATATTCACTAATAATCTCCCATTGGTCAATACCAGAAATATAAAAATAGAAACAATCCACTATGCTTTGTGGTTTTGATGGATCTTGGCTTCCTTCATATATATGCCATAGCGAGACTCTAATTTCTCTTCTGAGTAACGCTTAGCTGTTATACTGAAAAAAAAAGCGAAGCTTGTACTGTTGTCCACGTCATAAAATAATTTTTTCTAACCGCGCACGCGATTTCGAACAGGTCCTCTGCTTCGAAATATGAGGTCAAAGCGTAACTACCATAAGCGTTTCAAAAGATTTTTGTAGTTCCTCTCTTAAGGTTTAGTAGCGCTGCTACGCTTTCTCCTAAAAAGGCACGACACTGTAAGCGGCACAAAGCCGACATATATGACGAAAAAGAGCAGAATTATTCAGCAATGACTAGTGCGGGGCAAATGTCAAATTTATACACTAACGTTCTTCAATACAGTAATGGTGCCAGGTCTTTTGCCAAATACACGTAACCGTGCTCCAGGCAAAAAAAAAAGAAACGAGTTATCTAAACCTTTTCATCAAAGCGCAGCAACACACGGTGTGTGCATTCGATATTCAGCAGGAATAGACGTGCTCTCGGAACATAAAGTTCATGCGATAGAACGGGAAGCTCTCAGGTGTGTGCGGAAAATTTTACGAACTTCGCAACTTCAGCGTGTCTTCTCAGCACTATATATGTTCGCATCTTCATGCTTCCACCTGGTAGGGAGAAAGAGCCAGATACTTTTGACAAAGGAGACAAGGGCAGCGAAATGAAAGGCTGCTTAGGACATTTACAGCGTACAATTTACTGGGCATCGCAAAGAAGTACACCATAGGTGAATGTTTTCATAATTGATACTGTGGAGTTGACCAAAGTGAGTGAAATAATTTTAGATCTTTGAAAATATACAGCGCCGAAAACGGGGACTTTAGGGTAGAAAACACAGGACATATTTTCAAATATGTATCACCAACCCGCCCGCCTTGCTATCTGTTCATTTTAGATCACAAGTAATCTGAAAACATGTCGAGTAAAAGCAAGTACTTGCTGCCGGTTGGATTCATAAATCCATAACCGAAACTTTCGCATGT